>NC_133014.1:6236090-6539082 GCF_048564905.1 Vicugna pacos | reverse complement strand
TTATATGGGTTACATATTGAACTAACACAGTGGGTTAAATTAACTATATTGTGAACATTTTGCCTGCTTCTTTCCATTTTTTAAAAATATAACCACTGGATGACCCGTGGCCTACCTTGTGGCTGACATCGTATTTCTGTTGTTTTAAGGGAATGTTTCCCTACACACCTCCAAGGGAATCCAGTCTTTTAAAAATAACCAAAATGACAACGACCAAACCAAGCGCTTTGCATGGATGTTCTTGATATTCTAAGGATTTCCTGCCAAGCGGGGTGGGCGTGGTGGCCCTGACGCTGGCAATAAAGGGTGTATGGCCTGCGGAGAATTTACAAACAATAACAAAACCCAATCTAAGGTCAGTCAGCTATGGGTGATCCCCTAAGTTGCTACTTCAGAGGTGAATGGCTCCTAGAACCCCAGCCCCACCGGCAGGTGCATACTGCCGGTCTGCTTCTTCCCCAGGGGGCTGACAGCCTCTCTGCTGTGACCTGGCCCCTGGCTGGTCAACACACTCGCCTGGCAGCCCTGACTCTGCTCACCCCGCCACCGTGCCCCCTCCCTGGGCCTGCGCCCCTCCCCACAGCCCATAGCCCGCAGCCAGGAGCAAATGCACTTCTGGGGAGTGAGGCGCTGCTCGCTGCTCAGGGACTCTTGGGTTCAAACATGCTTTGGTTGCCTCTGTGGGTTTGGTGCTACACTGAGTGCCCGGTGGCTGCAAGAAGCCCAGAATTTACAAAAAGCCCCTGTATTTGTCTAAGTTCTCCAGAGAAACAGAACCAACAGCTCGTGTACAAAGAAAGGGATTCAGTGTAAAGAACTGGCTCACGTGACCATGGAGGCCGGGAAGTCCAACATTGCAGACCGGTTGTCCTGGGTCAAGTCCAAAGGCTAAAACCTGTGCAGAACCAGGAGGAGCTGGTGGTCCAGTGTGAAGACTGGTGAGCGGAGTTCTCTCGTATGAGGGAGGGTCAGTCTTTTGTTCTATTCAGGCCGGTGACAGGCTGCGATGCTGGGCCATCTGCTTTACTTACAGTCCCGCCATCCAGTGTGACTCTCATCCAGGAACACCCTGACTGACTCACCTGGAGTAACATCTGACCACTGGGCACCGCGGCCCAGCCAAGCCGACGGGGCTCCTGGGGGGCGGGGGTCGTTCTGATTAAGCTCAGAATCACTTCCCTGGGTCTTCACGGCTTAGTTTCTTTTACTGCGTCTTAGCTTTTAGATTTAGGACCTTTGGAAGGTAGAGTCTCATCAGATCACCAAAATGTGCGCAAAACCCGCTTTTCCTGCATGACATGCACACCCCTGGGTCAGATACCCTGGAGGCTGGGAACCACTTCCCCTCCCAGGCACGGCCATTCCTTTGTCCTTGCTCTCCTGCACCTCCCCGGGCCCAGGTTCGTCCACACCTGTGTCTGCACTGCCGACCCCACTGTGTCTCCCGGCTCTAACCGGAGCTCTTCCCAGCTGAGCGACTGAGGTGATTACACAGAGCTGCCCCGACACACGCACTGAAGCTAAAAATAGGCCTTAGAAGCCAGGCTGCAGGGGAAGCTGGAGGGAATGACCCAGGCCCTGCAGGCTGGGGCAGACACCAGTGTGGCTCTAACTTACGCTTATTGAGCACCTACTGCATACAGCTTATGGGGTGAGGTGGGGGTCCTCTCTTTCCCCGCGGCTCTGGGAGGAAGGCCTCTCCCATCCTCTCTCACACCCGGGGAGGAGGCTCCCCGTTTGACTGGTTAGGACTTGGCACCCACTGGGTCCCGCCCCCCCGCAGGCATCATGCTCCCGCCTCCTCTTCCACTCCCAGATTCATGCTGATGGTGCCCGCAGGGGTCCAGGGCTGGTTTCCCCTGCAAGGAGAGGGGCTGGCACTTCCTTGTCATGCGTCCTTCCACCCTCGTGGCCGTGGCGCTGGGGAGACCCGGCAGACAAGCAGGACGGCCCCATGCAGGTGCGGGGCCAGCACCCTCCTTCTTGCTGCCTGCGTGGCCCATCTCTGGCTCTGGGGGGACTGTGGGAACCCCACATTGTTGTGGGCGGCTCAGACCAACCTGAGCTTTGTTTCTAGAGCAGAGCTGAGACATTTGTCCCCAGAGGAAGCGCTGCATGGGACCAGCTGAACGACTGCCCCCCCGCAGTGTCACCAGGTGGAGGATGTGGCAGGCAGGGAGGGTGCCACACCAGAGGCTGCACAGCCTGGGGCACGGCTCTCAGGGGACGGCCTTTGGGGGACTCCCAGCTCTCACTGATTTTCACCAGCTCCTTCCCCTGGACTGCGGGACAAGAGGACAAAGTTGTGGATGGAGCATCTCCCCAAGGCGCCCCCCACCGGCCAACACGTCTGGGCTCACACCCCAGGCCATCGCCGCCCCGCAGGCCTCTCTTCCCTGGGCACGCAACCCTGGAGGAACACGCTCATGTGCTGATGCCTCTCCATGGCTTGTCTGCACTGACTCCAGACCCAGGTGGAGATTAGATTTCCCATTTTATAAATAAGAAAATCAAGTCTTGGAGAAGTGAAGCGGGTCACCCCACCAGCGTGGGATTCAAATCCTGGTCTCGGCCGGCACCATCCACCCAGCAGCTGGAGCCAGTCTCTCACTTTGCATCCAGACCCTCTGAGCCCTGGGCTTTGGCCTCGATTTACTGTAGTGGGTATCTGACCTTCTAGGGAGGGGATCTGGAGCTGTCACCAGCTGTGAGCCAAAAAGATTACACAAGAATTCCAAAATCCTCTAACAATGACAATAATCACGGTATTATTCTGAAAGCCTATTTCCTACACGAAGACTCTTTCCTCCGGACTGGAGGGAGCGACTCAGCTGTGCAGAAAAGGAGCGTCTTCACCCCTCCCAGGGCAGCTCCTTTCTCAAACCCAAACCCGCCTGAGACCCGCCCCTCCCCGGCCCCGCCCCGCCGTGTGCCTTCATTCCTGAGCGCGCAGCGACCCCGTGTGGCCATTTCCCAGCGCTGCCACTCGATACTCTTAATTCTTCATTAAAAAAAAAAAAATCACGAGACTGATGTCTTTTGTTAGACGTTTAAGAGGCAACAGAAGTAGGAGGAGGTAGTCTGAGCTTGTGGGGACACATTCCCTTCTGGCCTGCTGACCAGGGCAACCCTTGAGCTCAGGAAGTGGGCTGAGGGCGCCGCCGTGAGGCAGTTTCGGGGACAGCAATGCGGTGATCAGGACCTCAAGGTCTGTCTCCAACCTTGCGCTAACCTCAAGGTCCACTTCTGCCCTCTCTTGGCCCCTCCGCCTCCCCCATCCCCCGCCCAGCCCCCAAACCAGGCTGCGGCAACTTGGCGAAAAGATCAAGGCCAACAGGTGAAATCAAGGAGACTCTGCTTTGGGGTGACCTCCATATTCTGGAGGTGGAAACAGGGGCCTCTTACGTGAGAGGGGAAGGTCCAAAGGGGTTATCTTAGACTCTCCCTTATTTTACAAATGAAAATGAGGGTCAGAAGTTTTAGGAGTTCTCGCCTTAATGCCACCCAGCAAGGAACTGCATATAGCCACTCCTAACGTTTATCAAGTCACGGTGCTTGAACAAGGTAGGGGATGTTTTCTCTCATATAACTTAGAGGGGTAGGTGGCCCAGGGTAGGTGGCTGCATGATGTCATCTGAGACCCCCAACTCCTCCACCTTCTGCTCCATCAGCCCTGAAGCATGACTTCTACACACAAATTTACAGTTACCTCATGACCACAATGGGGTTGCTAGAGCCCCACCCAGAATTTTTAAAAGATCATTTGAATGTGTAAAACAGAAAAATCTTGTTGCTTTGTAAAAAGGCTCTTGCCTTCATAAAAGAACTCACTCCAAGGTTCCTTTGACCGGAGCTCTCCAGTATTAAGATATTTTAAAGTATTAACTAGTTATCAAAATGGCCCCAGAACAGAGGAATGTAAAACTAGATCATGTGACAGCCTGTACACCGAAGGTCAACCAGAAAGTACGACGCATCATGATATAGATCAGTGGGAAAAGCGAATTGGATTTATAGCCAATTTTCCCACTCCCCTCCCCCACAAAGGGAAGTCCAGCTCTGCCTGGGATTTCTGATGAAAAAAAATGCAGAGAGTGGGCCTAAGGAAGCGCTCTGTTCTACGATCAATGCCTGTGCAAGGGCGATTGTGCTTTGTTCTCTCGAAGACATCTGTCCTGGGATCTCAGCTAAGACTTGCTGAGCTGAGTGCGTGGTGGGGAACCAGCCCCCCTCTCGCACCCCTGCGCTTCAGTCCCTGCAGTTCCGCGAACGTCCAGCAGATGGCGCAAAGTCCCTTGTCCTGCAGAAGGAATGTCACCAAAATGGCCCCCTTTTCTGAACTCATTTTCTTCCTTTATTCACTGATTCACCTGTGTGAGCCTAAAGCTGAGCTCCATGCACATATTGGAGAGATGAATTAAGATGGGGTCCCTGCTTTCTTTTCTATCTTCAGGTCCCAATTCTGTTACTCCACTGGGTTTGCCTAGCTTGACTGGCAGCTAGCCCAACCAGTGACACCCCTGAAGCCTCACAGCAAAGAGACTTGACCAGCTCAGCTCCAACTAGACACCAATGACTCCAAGTTCCTGTAAAACCTGGGCCAGCATCTTATTGTTTAGGCTACTTGCCTCTAGAGAACATGCAAGTCTTTTGTAGACAACTGATCAGTGATGGCAGGTGTAAAGGACTTGACTAATGATAACCCAAGGGTTTCAATTCCACACTTACTGCGACCTGGGGCAAGTGCCTTAATCTCTCGAAGCCTGTTTCCTTATCTGTAGAAGGGGAATAACACTGAATCACCCCCATGAAGTTTTCACAAAGTTAGTATAAAGGAATTAACATATATAAAGCCCTTGGCACATAAAATTTCTCGAAGTGTTATTTAACTCATGTGACTCACTCACGCATTCATTCTAAGCATTTGTTGTGTGACAATATTAACCTCTAAAACAGGAAGGTAGGTGGTTTAGGCAGCAAAACTGAGTTTTTTTGGGAATGGCAGAGGAATTGCAGTTCTGGACATGCAAACTACGGTGAACCATAGGCAAGTCCAGAGAACAAAGGAGAGGAAGACTCTTATAGAAGAAAGGAGGAAGTTGGGAGGGGCTGTTTTCAATGCAAGTTCATTGGAGGAGAGCGAGAGTTAGGGGATGTGGTGGCTTCTCATTGGCTAGGTTGTTGCTGGGCAAGGAGAAAATCTTCCCTATTCCTGCTAGGGGATGTAAATTAAGCTGAGATGAGTGGCGCTCCTGCATGGCAGCGCTGAAGCTGCTGATCCAGGACCACACTCAGAACCACTGAACTAGAGATGGTCCTTGCTAGTGTCCATCCTCCCCCTCCCTGCCCCTTTCTCCCTCAGCAGCTGGGGGTGAGGGTGCACCCAGATCTGTGCAGAGATGGGAGGTGGGAGAGCACCATAGTACCAGCCCTGTGCAAACTAGGTGTCCACCATCTCGTCCCCTCCCTTCCTCTGGTCCCAAGGCCCTGGCTGCCGCGGCTAGGTTGTACACTTCTGGAAGACAGAGCAGTCATGACCCCAGCAGCCATCTGGTGGCCTCAGTTGTGAGCTGAGCTTCTAAGGGTCCTGCTACTTATTTCCAGGCCGGTGTTCGTGCTGATTGCTAACTGCTTGGCTTTGCTCCTCAAGGTATACACTGGAAATAAGATCTTTCCTCAAGAAGGCATTTCTGCAACGTCTTGCAGAGGCGAAGGCAGGAGGAGGGACCTGCAAGCACAGCACGACTTGTTTCTGGTGCCGCGGCCTGTGTGCTGGGCACCCAAGAGGGTCACGCCGCGCGGGGAGCAGCTGGCCTGCAGCCTTACAGTCTGGTCTGCCGGGGGTGCACAGAAATCTGTTGTTTGTTTGTTTCCTGCCCATGCCTCTCAAGTTTCTTGCTTCCTTCTTTCTGAAACAATGCCCCATCACTTGCTGTGTTTTCCAAAAGTCAGCTTCTGAGGTTTCATGTGGCACACGGACCCCTGCCAGTGTCAGGCTTACTGGGCGTCTCCATGGCAACCTTTGGTTTGAAGAGCCAAGGTGGGTCTCTCTTTCTTATGACAGAGCTGTCACATTCTTCCTGCTGAAGAGGATGGGCAAGGGGGGGTGGGCCAGGTCCTGGAAAACAGCCCTTCTGGAGTGCATGAGTTTCCTATTGTTTTGTCACAAATTATCACCAGTTAGTTATCTTTCAGTTCTGAGGTTGTTGGTGGAAATAATCCATGTATTAGTATACCAATGTAGACTAAGAATTGAAGAGAGTTTTGAGTCAGAGACTACAGCCCCGGACACAGATTCAAGCAGCAGTTGCACTGTGTCCTACCAAGGTGGGGAGGCTGGTACAGGCAAACCCCACAAAATTACACAAGCTGTTTGCCAGGAATGAGAACTGTTGCTAGTAAGAAGGGTGGGCTGTAATCCTTGTTAAGCAAGGATCAGCTGGGGGTCCAAAATGGTTGCACAGTTGCAGGGAGAACCTGAGACCGCAAGGCCGCAGCCAGCAGCTGCTGGCAGGTGTTGTTCTGAGAACGGCTGGTGGTGTCCTTGAGTCCAGTAAGAGTTCAGAAAATGCAAGTTCTCAGTGATGCAGGAACGTGTCTGAAACCACATCCACAATGGCCACCCGGCTCCACTTTGGATGCACAGTGACTCCATTTGTATTTATTTTTTATTTAAAAAAAATTGGGGGGACGGGGGATGGGGGAGGTAATTAAGTTTATTTATCTTAGAGGAGGGACTGGGGATTGAACCCAGGACCTTGCACTTGCTAAGAACGCGCTCTACCCCTGAGCTCTACCCTCCTCCCCTGTAAGCCAGTCCGCGCCTCTACACCGGACCCCGCCCAGGTCTTCCCGTCTTCTTCCTTCAGGCTCCTGAATCCAGACAAGCCACCTGTCACTTCCCACGAGTCCATATACATTCTAATCCCTGCCTCCTTTCTTTTCTGCACTGAATGGACCACCAGCTGCTCTGCCCCAAATTCTGCTGACTGGGAGGTTTCTCCTCGCTGCTCTTCCAAGACCACCCTTGAGTGAGGGTGCGGACAGCTGCCGTCTCTTTTCAGCTTACACATACGTACCGAGCCCACCTGACCACGAGCTAGAGTTGGACTTGTTCGCCCTCCTTTGTCTGTTCACACAGAACTCCCCGGACACTCACAGGAAGGAGCTGGTGAGCTGCCCCGGGGCATGAGTAGCAGGCAACTGGCAGGTGTGCGCCACAGCGTGTGTTGTTCGCTGGCCCCTCTGCTCTCGCTTGGGTGTGACTGTAGATACATCACTTCCATCTTAAAATGGATCTCTGTGGGCCCACCCAACCTTGTCCTGGGGGAAGGGTGGTTGGAATCCAACTCATCACGGGCATCTGGGGCCGCAGAGCCACTTTATGTCCCATGGTCAAAGGTTCCGTCTCTCCCAGGACCTAGCAGCGGACCAGGGGTGTCTTCTCAAGGTAGAACTGGCTTAGACTTGCTCTCCAGGGGCACAGGGGTACCTGCTGCGACTCTCCTATCGTGATCTGCCATAAACGCTCACAGCTCCTTTCCCACCAATGGTACATCCACCTGGTTATGTGGTTCAGTGAAGGAGAGCCTGGGCCCCACCCCAAGTCGGCAGCTTTCTGTTTCCTCTTGTGCACGGGTCAGAGCAGTATTCCCAGGGATGCAACACGCTGCACGCAAATCTAAAGAGGCTTCCAGGATGCTGTGCTTCTTTCTTCACGGTGGGAGGTCCAAGAGGCAAGGGTCCATCCTTTACCTTGGTGGGAGGCTCTGCTCCTGCGTGCCTCTCATCATTGGACCCCGAAAAGCTTTCCTGAGGTGCAGGCCCTGATCCTCTGTAGGGTTTCTCTGCCACCCTCTAGAATGCATGTGTTCTACCTGGGCCTTCCACGTGCAAACCACTTCTTGCTCATCCAGCCTGATCAGGGTGGTTATCAGTGGTACAGCAGGGTGACGTGATGTTCTGCAGAAACTTCCAGATGGTCCAGATCCCTTCAGACTATATGATGATGGTGGGTAGAAGGTTCAACGTTAGTCCTGGGGCAAAACCGTAAGTGTATGCATTTGCTTCACGTGAATGCAAGCTGTCTCTTTTCTGGTAGGACATGCATTTACTTAGTCAATGTTTGTACACCATTTGCCTCTCGGTCCAAGTTAATATCCTAGCAAAGACGGAGCAGCTGGTAGGGCAGATTGCAATCAGGGCTAATGCTCAGGTTTTAAAGGAGTCTTAATAAACTCTCATTTCCAGGATCCACTGGGATTTTGCAAGGGCTAGACTAGTAAATTAGCTGGAGAAATGGTGGGACCACTACCTCTGCGTCCCTCAGATGTGTAACAGGGACACCAACTTCTGCCATCCCACTGGGACGGGACAGTGTTTCAACACACTATCTGGCTGAGGGAGGGGGGTCGTTTCAGAGGCTTCTGTTTGCCCCTCCCCACCACGACAGCTCTCACTCTCAGGCCACGGACCCTGAAGTTGTCTACTCTGGATCATAACATTCAGGGACCAGCGACACGACCGCCAGCAGCAGGGAGTCTGTGAACCAAAGGACCCATAGTGAGCTGGGTCCCGACCAGGGCTGCACGTTTCACTTGGTCCTCATCTACCCCACTCGAACACGGGTGCCAACGTGATGGTTCCTGTGCCTGGATAACAATACAGACCTGGACCCTACGTCCAGGAGCCTTTGAAATGTGAAGTATTTCTCTTTCCCTGGTGCACTGCTAGCTGGATGAACGGCTGAAGGTACTTTTGGAGAAGGAACCAGAGAAACGTATCACGGTGTTATTATGGCCCCCTTTCTCCTGGGAAGCTGGTCTCTTCTTCATTCAGTGACTCAGATAAGGAAGCCGGGCAAAGGAACCGGAGTTTCTGTTGGGGCAGCGCCCCCTCCCGCTTGGTCATGGCCCCTTGATTTCTCTGAGTGGTACAGACGGAGCAGCCCCCTTGTTGGCGGTCTGTCTATTCTGCCCCAGGGACACTTGTTTTAATGACCATCCACATAACTACCTACGGGCGGGCAGCCTCCCTCCCTCCACCCCTCAGGCATCTCGGTGATGGCGCACCTGCTTCTGGCAGTTACTGTGTCAGGTGCCCTCTCTTGCTTTGGAATTCTCTAACCCCAAGTACCACCAGGGGGCCGGGTCCTGTAATGGACTTTCCCTCTGAGCTGGATTTTAGGGTTGCTGGTACCTCTTCACCAGGGCACTGCCCCATCTCCTTGGGTCCTTGCCAGTGTGTTAAGTAGATCCGGAAGCCCAGGAGACTGCTCCCACATCAGTCAGCTCTCTCTTATTCAACTTTGTATTCCAAACTCTTTGGTGAGGCACCTACAGAATCCTACCCTACGCACAGGCTCCTGCCTTCTGCTGGAATACACAGGCTGCCCCCTGTGGTTCCTTCGGGATATAGTACTGTCCCCGACTCCTTGCCAGGCTCAGAATGTCCCCACGTGGGTTTTACTGTGATTTAACCCTAGTTATAAGCTTAGTGACTAAGAAGGTAGGTGGGGGTTAGGTTCCAAGGGGCCCGTGGCGTCAGCCCCTAGAGGAAGGTGCCTTGGTATATAGTCTCCAAGCTACTTCTGTGGGTTCAGAAAGTTCAGGGGAAACTAGGTATTCAAAATTTCCCAGGGCTTTGACTGGAGGTTAAATGTTCATAGCTTTTTCTCGAGCATCAAATCAGTCTGAGCAACAGCTACCCAATTCCACTGTCCTTACAGCTCGTAACTCATTTCTCAAAGGCCTGATACACTGCATGAACTAGCACATTTCCTTCTATGAGGACACCATCCCAATTGACCACCGGTGAAAGTTTTAACGATTAGATGGTCACTTCATACAAGGGGCTCTCTGACCAGTGACGGGGTTCTTATTGCCAGAAAGTGGTGAGTAATGCAGCTCCCAAACCCCACTTTATCACTTGGTTTCTTGGCCCAGTCCTGGTATTAGACCATTGCAGGCTGGATCTGGAAGCAGGAGACTGTTAAGGAGTGTCCTGGGGAACAACACCTGTGAGGGTCACACCTAAGAAAGAGGAAAGGGGACGAGGGAGAGGCTGACTGTACTGGGCTCACAGAGAGCTCGGGAGCTAAACGGGCCCTGAGAGTTGTCCAGCTGAGATGGCCGGACCCTTTATGCTGTCACTTTGATCAATCACTGAATGTGAGTTTCCCCAGGAAGGGGTATGACCTTGGGTGAGGGGGCCATCTGAAGGGGCCGGCAGCCCAAAGCTCTCCCAGCAGGAGGCCACGAGTCCTGCACTGAAGGGGATCTGCCCCAGGCATCCCTGGTGCCCACCATGGATAGACATGTCACGTAAGTGAACAAAACACCTTTGCCATTTGGTGACAATGAGACTTGGGGGCCTGCTTGTTACTGTGGCATCACATGGTCTATCCTGACTGATACACTGGACCTCGTGCTAAGAGGGCCTCAACAACATAAAAGGGAGTGTGTTCCAGAACCACATGCCTTTTCTTTTGTAAACATGTTGATTCGACAGTCATTCTGAGCACACACAGGTGAGTGAGGTAGACAATTTTTTTCATAAGCCCGTGTCCTTGGTTGGTTTCACTAAATTCACTGGCTCAGGCCCCAGTCAGCTGACATAGTCACTGGGCCTGGAGGGAGGCCCAGGAGAGGGCACTGAGGGAGACCCCAGGGCTAGGAGTGGGCAGATGTCTGGGTGGAAAGCCAAGGGTTAAAATGGAATTAAATAAAAACCTCGTCTCCCAGACACACTGATCACCCTTTCAGTGCACGAGAGTCACCTGCGGTTAGTGGCCACTTCGCTGGCACCGATAAACATTTTCATCATCACAGAAATCCTATTGGAAAGTGATGAAGCTCAGTCACTACTACATGAGATATCCTGAGAAATGCCTGCATCTTACAGCTCATATACAAAAGAATCTGTTTAGGCTCTCCCAAATTTGACAACTATCCTAATTAACTTAAAGGACATCACCAAAAACTTGTGAAAACTAAAACTTCTAAATTACAATTTTTTCCAACCATGCTAAAGACAGCATTTAAATATCATTCTCTTGAGAAACTAATACAATTTTGCACAGAAAGGGGTGATCAAAGACAGAGTCCCTCCACAGGGCCCTGGAGAAAGCACGGCCCTGCTGACACCTTGATCTTGGACTTCCAACCTCCGGAACTTCAAAATAATAAATTTCTGTCATTTCAAGCCACTAGGTTTATGGTAATTGGTGGGAGAGCAGCCACAAAACATTAATACAATATCCTACATATTGATCTGACCGAATTTCCAGTTATTCTGCACTATTGCTTGAGGGCAATTATTTATTAAAGGACGTTTATAACACTTTTATTTACTCCAAATACCACATGTTAGATACACAATTTCAATTAAAGAAAGTGAACAGTACAAGAATACAGGAAGTAAATATTGCAACACTGAAGTCTGGCCTCACTCAAGCAACAAGAAATGCCAAATACTATTATTACATCTTTAATCCTGACCTGAACTTAGGAAATACAAGGAAAACCAGAGGAATAATCTACTTTCTATAAATGGGATTAACACGCTGCCTATCCCTAAACAGGAAAAGCCATGATTTTTAAAGTTTATCTACATTGACTTGATTGTTCAAACCTGCTCTTCTAATAAAATAGAAAAAAAAATACACATCAAATTCTTAACTGGTAAGATCATTTCACAACTGGTTTTATAAAGGCTATAATTTTATAAGATGCTAATGACACCATCCTCTGCCAGCATGAAGAGCAATATGTAAACAGAATTTTCTGACCTGCTAACAGGTTTTTATTTTCAGAATTCAGTGCAAAATTCTGTGTATTAGATGGGGGTGGGAGTGGGTAAGCAGTATGAGAGAGAAACCAGTTCAGACCATTCCAGTTAAAGGAGTACAGTGAATCATGAACGTCCCAATGGAATGTTTGAAAATGATCCCTGAAAGTAAGAGGTTACAGACAGGTCACTTTGCAAACTCCATTTTTGTTCTTAAGGGCCACAAATGCCAACTGAGCCTCACGACCTACGCAGACGTCCTTCACATATTCCGCTGTGATCTAGACCTTCCCTTAAAAAGCCATTCTGAAAAAATTTAGAAGGAGAAAGGGGGAAAAGGAATAGATTATGCTACAGTCGGCAGCTGTCTCAGGGAGAGGTTTCTGCTTAAGGCACCAGGCTCCTGCCCCTGCCCCCTCGTCCCTCTAATCAGCCAGAGACAGAAACTAAAAGCCTCACACTTCAAGGGGCTAAAGGCCTGAAACAGAAAAAATAAAAAAATAAATAAAAAATAAAAAAGAGAGAAAGAGAGAAAAAAAAGAAAAAAAATCCCCTGGATAAAGGGGAGAAAATAAAAGGTAACCAAATGGATCTATGTATGTGTGTACACGTATGTGTACAGAGATATATAATTTTAATACAGACATAACATAAAAATATAGTGATAATTTTTAAAAGGAAAACCTCACTAAAATGGAGCAGGGAGACCAGAAGGGCTGTGCTCATGCAGAACCACTCCAACGTCAATCACAGGAAGCATGTCAGTGACAGACCCCAACAGAGGGACGAACAACAGGAAGGAACCGTCGATTACAGGCCCCAAGGGGGAGGATGTTCACTGCATCTCGTGCGGGAAGCAGACTCCTGAGTAAACCTACTTTTGCTGGTCAAGCGACTCTTTTATTTTTAAAGTTACCAGGACACACACTTATATATGACTACACTAAAAAAGACAAAGGTCCACAACTTGACCCAACTAGACATCCAAAATTTATACACTAAAAGTTATAGAACAAATTATGTGATTAGTGGACATTTGGTCCTGTCAAAAAAGTCCATGCTCAGGAAACGTCCTTGGGTTCAAAGAACCTGTAACATTTCTACCCTTGTCTACAGAATTAATACATAAAAATTACTATCACATTTTATTGGTCCAATGACTGTGTTGTGGCTGTATTGCCAATAGTAACCCTTCTTGCCTCGGTAGCCTAGCTGGTAATGGACTGAATGATGGATGATCAAAGGATGAACAGCACCACGGAAGGCTGGCTCACCAAATTCCAAAAGCTGATGGTCATGCATCACCCTGTGGTTTGGAGATTTACTGAAGTTTAAAAGATAAACAGCAAAGCAATGAACAAGTCGCCACCCAGGTTCTTGGTGGTCACACTCGAATACAGCCACCAACTTCATAATGATACCGACAGAGTCAAACTCATATAACTGAAATTACTGACAGATACAACTAATATAAAGCCACATACATGAGAGCAGCCATTCCTCACAAAGACTCAAGAATAACCCCACTGAACTGAACGGCCAGGAAGAACAAGAACGAATGTGAAATCCGCAATTCACCATGAATCACAATAAAAGTAACAACCACAATTTTAACAAAGTCACATCTTTGTATTATTTAACAAACCATGGACCAACTGTCTCAACAGACATTCTGGACAGGACCAAATGTCTGGCAAGGGGTCTTGGTCATTACCACAAAAAGCCAGGACCTTGCAAGAAATAATGCTACAAGCTTAAGCACTCCAGGTAGCTTCAAGCCCTCTAACCAGACTTTCCAGGGCGACGGGACTTGCGAGGAGCTACAGAGACTTTTCCCAGTCCCTCCCCTCAATCGACCTGGAGAAACCACTCCCCAGGCTGGGAATGAATCTCTCTCTGTCCTTCCTGACACCAGAGCTACATCCTCAGTGCTCAGCCTCATCACCACCCACCAGCCCCTGCTTCAGAGTACTAAGAAGTTCTAATAGTGGGGGTTCCTGGCTCCAAAATCCCTTTTTGCTGAGGCCCCCTGAGACCTATCCGCCCCTTTCTCCTTAGCTCCATCCCTTTTATTCACTTATTGGGCCAAGATTTCTTACAAAAATATCATGCTGGAATTTCTCCCAAAAGGGAAAAAATTATTCTAGAATTTGACAGCAGCAACCAAAACTGCCAACTAGGTGAATCGAATGCCCCTTCAACATCTTTTTCTTGCTCCGTCTCCCATGGCACTAGAGCTAATTCCAAGGACACTAGTCACACATCCTTACTGGATCAGCCACCACCCTCCAGTAATGGGCAAAATCCTTACCT
The DNA here is from genome assembly GCF_048564905.1 of Vicugna pacos. Taxonomy (NCBI): domain Eukaryota; kingdom Metazoa; phylum Chordata; class Mammalia; order Artiodactyla; family Camelidae; genus Vicugna; species Vicugna pacos. The sequence continues at coordinate 6,524,982 of NC_133014.1, read as the reverse complement.
GATACTAGCAGAATCCACAGAGCCCTTCCCACTAAGGTCCAAATTCATCCCTCAGCACTTCCCCCCAGAATTAATCAGTTCCCTATAAATAAAGAGGCCCCACAAGGCATTAATCCATTAACACGAGACCACAAGGCCCAGGGCCTCACTACCCCCGACACCGGTCCCTGCAACACTCCTGTGTCACCTGTGAAGAAACCAAATGGCCACGGACGGAGGCTCACCCAGGACCTCTGAGCCACAAACAATACTGGCATCCCTTGTCACACTGCTGTCCCGTCCTCACACTTTATTGGCCTCCAGCCCTGCTGACAGCATTTTTTTTTCTGTGATTGATTTATGCAGTGATCTCTTTAGCATCCCAGGAGACACAGCCAGCCAGTATCTTTCTGCCTTAATTTGGGAAGGACAGCAACACCCCTGAACAATAATGCCCCACACTTTTGCTCAGAGCCCTCTGACTTCTCACAAACTTTAAAGGCCGATCTACGTGGCATCACGTTCCCTGAAAACTTCACTTTAATATGTGGACGACTTACTTCTCTGCTCCCCTTCACGAGCCTCCTCACAAGAAGATACAGTAGCTACTGGCTAAAACTCCTAGCCGAAAAGTAACGAAGTCACTAAGGAAACATGACAACTTGTTCACACTCAAGTTCGATATTTAGGACATTTAATCTCAGAACAGGGACTGCATGTACATCCAAACAGGCTTCATTGCACCCTGAACGTCCCAGAGCTCAAAACCAAACTCCACCTGCAAGGTTCTCCTGGACCGGCAGGCTACTGTCACACCTGGATCCCAAACTTTTCCCTTAAGGCCCAACCTTTACAGGCCTTGCTAAAAACTACGGAATCTAGACGTTCATAGTTCTTCTGGGAAGAGTCACATGACATGACTTTTCAAATCTTAAAGGCAAACGTAATAAAGATTAAATCCCCCCACCCTTGGACATCCCAAGGAAGCCACAATTATCTAACAAGATGGTAAAGTTTTATTAAGTACAACCCAAAATGACAACGGCCATTGTGGGGAACGTTCCAACTAGACAAGACTGTTCGCTTAAGAAATACACTAGAGAAGGGGGCCCTTGAGGGCAGACGGAGGGTCTCTGAGGATAGGAGAGGATTCCGGGGCTTACAGAAACGTGTGGGTGTGTATGTGTGTGAGCATGCTTGTGTAGAAGTTTTGCTTTTAAACAAACGAAGATACAAGACACAGTAGGACCAGGGGTGGAACCCAGGGGAGCAGGCTGGGGGAGGGGGCTGCTCCTTTCCCTCCCTTCCCCACCCCCGCCCCGCCCCCATGGCAGGGCTCCCAGCCCCCACCCCCTGTATATACTTTCTAAAACATTTTTTTTAGCTAATGAAATAGTGAAGTATAAGATTCCTTTTATTTTTCAAACCAACAGGACTGTATCTGATGCTCCCTCCGGTCCCTGGGGTAGGGGGCCAGGGACAGGCTGAATGTGCACGTGCATATGGAGTGTGGGCTTGCGTTTCCAAGGTGGGGTCCCAACCCCCCCACTCTGCCTGGGCTCCTGTGGGTCTGGCCAGCTCCCCCTCACCCCTGATGCGTCCCCCACGGAGCTACACTGGAAGGACATCCCTGGTTTTGGTTAGTTGGCTGAACCCAGTTCCTGGCAGGGCCAAGCCCCACTTCCATCGTTAGCGATTGTTTGCAGGATTTTTTTCTTTTACCATTCCTCTCTTCCTAGCCTCTCCCAGCTCCACGAGTGGTTTTGTTTTTTTGTGTTTTATTTGTGAACTCAAAGGATTCTGTTTCTTACCTCCCCGCCCCTAGCCCCCCAACACACACAGGGCGTCATTTCTTAGCAATTTCACATTTTTGTCTCTGGCCCTTGTCTTCTGTCTCCTCCCTAGTCTGACCAGCCCACTGCTCCCAGCAGCCTCTCTCTCTCTTTCTAGAGGCAGGGGGACTATGGGAGGTGGAGTAGGGGCCAGCTGGACCCTTGAATCTGACTTGGAGGCCTCCCCCCTTACCCAGGAGCCCTCGCCAGCCTGCAGGGAGGGGGTCCTTCCTGACATCTACTTGTTGCAGGGGTGGCGAGTATCACTCTGCTTTCCTGGCCCCGGCACCAAGCCCTCAGCTGGCCCGAGTGTGTGGGGGGAGTGGACACCCCCAGCTAAAGCACAGGCACCTTAGTCGCACCTCCCCTGCCCCTCATCCTGGCCTTGACACCCCACCCCAGCATTGATCCCAAAGCACAATATCCTGGTCACCTGCCAAGCCACCGGGCCAACCGAGGCCCAGGGGTGGGCTGGGGCACCAGCCAGACCCCAAAAGGAAGCAGGAGTCCCCAGGCGCCCCCCTCCTTCCAGGCCTTAGTGGGGCCAGCTCTCTGGGATTGGGGTCTTCTCCCTCCCCACCCCCTTGTCCTGGGCAGGCCCCTGCCCAGCCCCTCCCTGCCTTGTCGTCGGGTGGGGCTCGCCCCTATTCCTTCTCCAAGCTCCTGCAGCACTGGGTTGGGTGGCAGAGCTCTCTCATTTCAGGAACCCCAGGAGGTGCCCCTGGCTCCCGGGACTGTGTGTAGAGGGGTGGGGGCGGTGAGGGGTGGAGAGAGGAGCTGGGCAGGGGTGCAGGGGAGGAAACTCCTCACCAGGAGAGCCAAAGACAGGGCTGTGCCTTACCCCAGGGGCCACCCCTGCGCCCCTCCCACCCTGCCCTCCCTGCTCCTGGGCCGCCTGCTGCTGTTCCTTCCCCCTTCCCCGCCCTGCCCGACCCTGAGCTGCATGGACCCCCGCCCCGGGCAGCCAGGAAGGAGCATGACTGGAGGATCACTGACCAACGCAAAAACGACTGTGGGGGGGGGGAACCTCAGCCTCCCCCGGCCGCCCACTCACCCGCACCTCTTTCACGCAGGACAGATGGCCCGCCCTGTCCCCGTGGAGTGCCAACGCCCTCCCTGCGCTGGGCCGAGCCCCCCCCCCCAGGCCCTAAGTGAGAGAGCGCATTAACTACTGTAAGAAGAGGAGCCGCACTGGGAAACGTGAACCATGAGAATATCAGTGATGCTGATGAGGAGAACAAACTAAACGCCTTTGTAACAAAAAAAAAAAAAAATCAAAAGTTAAAAAAAAAATTGAAAAAAAAAAAAGAAATACACTAGAGAGCGAAGGTCCCCAAACTGGACCGAGAGAATGAGACGCCGATTTTCATCGGCAGCAGGAGCTTACAGAACACTTCAAGATTCCAAAAGAGCTTCATTAAAAGACTTGTTACAAAAGGATAAAGAAAAATTAAAGGCTAAGGACAAAAAAAGGTGCCTAAAATCAATGACAGGACAGACGTGACGAGGGCTGTGACTCTCACTGCCCCACCCCCGACCCCTTTTCACCTGAGCGCTCACATTTGCCTAACGTTCTAAGATGCCTTTCCACTCCAAAGAGACTCTCAGACAAATGGCACTTAACATATAACTACCCAAGGTTGCGGACGGAGCTTCTCAGGTGTCCTTCACCCCTTGGACAAAGACAGAACTAAGAGCGGTAAAAGAATTTTCTAAACCCGAGGAGGAATCCCCAAGGTTGTTTTTTTTGGAAGAACTTAGTCCTTTATCTGGGCCTGTGACCCTGGGCTGCCGGGTCTTCGACAGCTTGTACAAGTGTTGGCAGGACCTGGGGGAGCCCCAAACGGATGCAAGAAACAAATGGCAAAACCCCAAGGATGATATTCCACCAAAGGGCTCACTAAACAGGAACCGACCTTTCCCAAGCCATCCCTAGTCTTCCCTCCCTCACTGATTTCATCTATCGCACAGTCATGTGGACCAAGATGAATCTGTGGTAGACTCTGCAGCCCATTTGGAAGCTCTTCTTACGGTATCTGGGGCTCCATACAATACACGAGGCCAGTCAGCCTGCTCCAGCTGTCCTCTTTGTACATGGATTATCTCGCAAGATTCATGGATTGATAAGAAGGCAGATAACTGGCGAGGAGGCCACAGGCCTGACTACAGCTGAGCACTTTGAAAGGAGCAAGATGGCCAACAGAAACCCAGCGCACAACAGCTTTACAGATACAACAGCTCCAGGGCCAGAGACCCAAAGTAACACCCAGCCCTCCCTGAAGATTTTGGTAACTTCTTTACCAGCGGAGAAGTGAAAGTTAAGGGGAGGAGCTGTAAAGGTGAAAAGACCCTCTCCCAGGCGCCGGATGTCACGGCTCAGGATCAAGCATCAAGGCCTAGTGGAGAAGAGGCAAATTCGGCAACATCAGGGGTTCAATTTTCCCCAGGCGTGCGGCTGGCACAGCTAACTCTACCCACTCAGATCCAGCTTCCCTGGGAATTAGGTTTTGGTGAAACACACAACCAGAACAGGACCTTTTAGAAGAAATGGTGCTAAAGAGAGAGCTTCTTTCTGCAAGCTGCCACTGCTGTCCACACTAAAAGTGGGAGATGGGGACCTCCCCTGCCTACTCCTTAGACGTACTGGGAAAAATTAAACCTTGTGCTTTAAACAGAGAGAAATCATCCCCATTTCTCTTCCTCCTAATGAGCTACTATCTTCTTCCTATCTTTCACATTTAAAAATAAAAATTCTTTGAAAGACAGTATCTAAATTTTAAACAGTGATACTTACTAACATAATTTAAGTGGTGGGAGAAAACACAAAAAAAAGGAAAAAGAAGATACAGATGAATACTTTTAAAAGGCAACTTAGAAATCATAATGATATTATGTAACACAGCCAGGTCAGTCAATGGAGTATTCTGATGGCATCCACTGCCAATTTTTAAATAATTTTATGACAAAATGATAATATCATGGTTCATGGCAATTTTACCACTTGTAACTTTGTTCCTTGACGATCAAGAGTCCCGTGGTAAGACGATGAATGTTAACAGTTGAGATACAACTTATTAAACAGTCTTGGTGTTTTTTGGTTTGGGTGGGAGGGGCGGTTTAAGAGAAGAAAGGACATCTTTGCAGTTTTAAAAATGGGCTAACACTCTAAAACTCTGCACGTGAATTAGTTAAAAACATATTGTGGTTGCATGAATAAACCTTAAAGTTCTTAATTGTTTTAATTCGGAACTTTAAGAAATATTCTAGCTTTCAATTCGGAAGACAGGAACACCTAGAGGCTGAGGTGCCCTGAAAGAATCTCATGGGTCTTCAGAATGTTGACTGTCAGGATGTCAGCTGCATTTCAAAGACACAGGCAGGGATGGAATTATGAGTCAAGCCACTTAGAAGACTGAATGGAAAAGCACCTAACAGAGTGTACTGCACTTCATGTGCTGAACTTAAAGGAGAAAAATTACCCCCATACTGTTATTACTCTAAGTAGACTCCGGTTTTATTCTGATGTAACTAGAGCATTAGGTCAGAACATTTTCAGTAAAATTAATTTGGAATCCTCTGACTTTGAATGAAAGGTTACATTATTTTCTGAGGAATTCTTAGAAATGACATCTCTATCCCAGGCAAGACAGGGGGAGGGAACTGTTCTAGTTTGGCTAGATTTGTAGCAAACTAGAGTTTGGATTTCTTTCTTTTTTTAAGTTTATAAAAGTAAACCGCCTTCATAACATGACTTGAGATATTATGCCCTTGGTTCAAGCGCCAAGCTACTCCTGTTTTGCCCCACATGGAGGCGTGATGCTGGACACAGTCAATCCCCTTTGGTGTCAGAAGATAATAATAAAAACTTATGTTGCTCTAATCTGCAGCGTTCCTGCTGAACAGCCTTTTACATGAGAACACTCAGAAGGAGAAGGTGACTCAGAAAGCAGCGGGCAGAATCAAGAAGAGACACTTAATGGTCCTGGTTAAAGAACTATGCACATGATGACATTGAAGGAGTGAGGCAGAGAGAGCAACACCCTCCGATCGTTGTGGGGAAGCCCTAACCCTCTGAGCACAGGCATAATTTCAGGAAGGCTCCCAGAGAAATTCTGATCGCACTGTGGGTATCTGGACACCCCCATGTGGTAACAGCACTGATACGGTTTTAAGATAGAAAAAGATCTTGCAAAAGAGAAAGAGCACAGTCTGTGCACACCCGCTGCCACGAACCATTTCTAACAAAGGTCTCGGGCACACTGGATGCAGGCTGGCTCTCTTTTAGGTGATCAGGTTAGGATACAACGCCTAAAAATGGTGAATACTACCCTTAGTGCGTGAATTAACAAAGCGTTTTAGAAACCACACGGCCAAACTGCCTTTAGACCTTGTTCAAGATGAGATGTGAGATTCACCGTCTGTGAGGTGCTGGAAGCATCTGATTGGAAAATACTTTCACATTTTCTGTTTATGACTAAGTTAGACAAGAACATTGTTTGCTCACACCCATGACGGTACTGAGTTCAGCTGCTGAAAACTCCTACGATGAAAAACAAGTGCGATGATAAAGTCTTTCTAATTAAATGCTTGATGGGCTGAGAAACCACCAACATCTGGTATCATTAAATACAGCTCTTAAACCTCAAACATCACACACCTGGAATGAATGGAGCAAAACTCGAAGCTGTGATTCATTCTCTAGGCTGGTTCTCACCATCTCTTGGTTAAGAACATCCGTCTCACAGACCAAGCAGCCAACTAAATGCACCAGCTGGTTAGGTTAGGCCACCTTGAACGGCTTACTACCTCGGGTTCCAATGGTTTTCCCAATTAATACCACCAATATGCCCCACAGGGACCAGTGCACACACTGGTTTTTTAATAGATAACTCCCGGTCTGATCATCATAAAACTCCTTTTCAAAACAAAAACAAAGATAATCTTTAGGTTGAGGTTGGAGAAAAGCTGGTTAAACACTTACATCCCATCCCCGTCTCCTTCTCCCTGAATATTCTCCCAGTATGTTTTCCTGGCATAAACAGATAACCCACTTCAAGCAGCTTTTCAATGTCTTCATGTATCAGTGGCTGGACGGTGACCTCAAATTTACTGATGGGCCTAATTTCTAATGCGCGTCTGTGTAGAAAGACGACTATTTCCTAAATGCTTCACATCCACTGAATTAATGAGACAGGGTTACACTTTCAAGGGATCCTTTGCACTATTCTGGCTGCGTTCTTAACACCTCAACGCACATACAGGCTTAGCTCCCTTTGTCGATTCTTCACTGCGTGTGTGTAAATATATACCCTCCAGTTAACTAAACCGTCTTCAGAATTTTCTATATCCAAGATACACCTTCTTGTATTTGATATTCATTTGATTACAACATGCAATTTACATCTGAGCTACTGCAGGACACAAAACACAGCTCTGTCCGGTTCCATGCTACGCTCGGGGAAGGACTGACAACTTCACAGACAACGTCACAGTGACACACAAAACCCAAGCACGTTTTCGATTAGCCTATCCTCTGAGAAATATGCTTTCAGATAAAAATGTGACTTCCCTCTTACCGTCCACCCACCGAAGCATGCTGTCCCCATCCGGAGCCGCAAGACACTTTACTAGGAACGAGTCTTCTTCCGTGCAAAACCTAAAGCACTTGTCTCCCATCCAGGTTGTCCCCTGTTGTCAGTGAACTGCACACCAGAAGCATCTGTTTCAAAGGGATTTTCTTGGGTTGTCGGCCAACCACAGGCTCCCTTCAAACTTCAGGCTAACCTTGTACAGAGTCAGAGTCCAGCAGGCACAGGCTTTGACCTTTTGAGTAGGAGTCAGTGTCTGCTAAGTGTTCCATTCTGTGAGCCTAACCATGTGCATTTTACAGAGCAGGACGGATGGAGGCTACTCCTCCCTGCCTGGCACTCCTCATAAAAATGCAACGGCTTCCAGAAACCCTCACAGAGAAAGTCAGTTATTTCTCTCCCTGCTGGTAACCAGCTCCTGCCGACTATTCATCTTACGCGTGATGATGACTAATATTCGCCGAATGGCGAGCAGACGGTCCTTGAGCGAGACCATGCCCAGGATGGCCAGCTGAGCCTTCCGCTCCAGCGGCAGCACCGCCAGGATCCACCAGGACCAAGCAGGACCACTAGGATTGCTCTGCAAAAGAACGGAGAGGAAAGCACAGCGTGATCACCTAACACACAGGCCTGTTCCCCCAACAGCCTTTTGTTCCACCGACCGACACATGAGCAAGAATTAAATGCCACCTTTTATTTCAGGTCTGATTCATTCAGCCCTCAGAACTCAAAAGTTCACTCTCATGCCCCACATTTACAGGTAGGGAAATGCAGAAAAGGAAGAATTTGCAAAGAGAAGCATCTTTCAGAGGGAGACTCGATGAATTCGTCACTCCTGTCCTGTCCTCTCAAAGCTCTGGTTCAGAGTATATGACCAGCCAGAGGAGGGGACCGCGATTTTTACCTCTTTTCCAATGTTCTGTTACTTTTTTTTTTAAGTTTTAGGTATGGTATATAAAGCATAATATTTATAAAACCAAAGTAGTATGTATACAAGTTTGAGTGTTACAAGATAAATCTTTTCTTTTGTGGGGGGAGGTAATTAGGTTTATTCATTTATTCTTTGAGGAGGTACTGGGGATTGAACCCAGGACCTCATGCACGCTAAGCATGTGCTCTACCATTTGAGCTATACCCTCCCCACAAGATAAATCTTATAATAAAGTCAGTGTGACAAACTTACTTATATATGAAACATCTATGTATATGAGGCATTGCTAAACATATATAAGGAGTTATTATTATGTGTGTATACACATACACACACACACACACACAATTATGCTACCTGACAGTCTTTATCTCACATAACCAAATGCTTCTGGATTGAGCTCTAAGCCAAAGTTGTTCTCAATATGCCTGGCACTGGAACCAACACATCCAGGCCTCCTTGCTTCCTCTGTCTTGGCTTCTCCTCCATCCCCACTCCAAAAGTATGCAGAATCCAAACTGGGAACTAGGGAGGGTGGCTCTGGAGTCAGCTTAGGGTGCAGTGGATTCTACCGAAAGACTAGGACTGACACTGAAGACCATGCCCGGGGCAGCCCCGGTCCCTGTGAGGGAGGCACCGTGTTGGACAAAAGGGCCTTCTCTATAGTTCACAGCTCCCTTTCCCTCTTCCTCTTACAGACCAGGGAAAACTTGGCAGCATGCTGACTGGGAAGGGCCACTGCATAAAAACACCTCCCACGTGGGACCTAAATCCTCTGTGGTAGGCAGACAAATGGTCCCCCAAAGATGTTCAACCCCAATTCCCAAAACCTGTGACCATCGCAGCTCCCATGGCCAGAGGGACTTTGCAGACGTGACTGAGTGAGGGACCTTGAGATGGAGAGATTATACTGATTGATTTTTCCCCGTGGGCTCAATCTCATCACACAGGTCCTTCAAGAAGAGAGCTTATCCCAGCTGCGGGCAGAGGGAGACTGACTATGAAAGAACAGTCAGAGACACAACGCTGCTGGCCTGGAGGATGGAGTAAAGCCAGCAGCCTCCGAGCTAGAAAGGTGAGGCGGTGGACTGTCCCTCAGACCCCTCAGAAAGGAACCAAGTCTTGCCATCATCTTGACCTCAGCCTGGCGAGACCTGTCAGACTTGTGACCGCCAGAGCTGCACGATGATAAATGTCTGTTGTTTTAAGCCCCTCATTAGTGTGATGTGTTAGAATTGGAGATTTACTTGGGCTAATAAGCAAAAATTCCTAGAAAAAATGATTCATCTCTTAACACAAGTTAGTCTCATTGCCTTGCTTTCTGCATCTGGACCACGAGACAGAGGAGGAAGACGGGTTATAACAGAGTTGGGCGTTAGGAAGGACTCAGAGGCGATTTAAGGCGTAAAGCACTGTCCTGAGTTTGTAAAAGACAGAACTCAAGTAGGGGTAAAAGACAGAAGCCCTCAAGAGACAGAAAAAGAACATAAAAAAACAGATGGAAAAAATACAAAAGACATTTATTTCATCCTACCCTCAACCTGTGAGACCCGGCCCTGCTCCCCACTTTCTCCAAGACAGGTGAGCACGGACAGTAGGAGGAACTGGACACTCTCAGCCACAAGCCCAAACCATCCCTGCCTGGTCCCGTCACCCCAGTGCAGGGAGGGGAGTCACCTGCACTCAGCATCTTCACAGACCTGAAGCCCATGCCTCACTTAAGAATGAGCATCACGGAAAGCACTCCCAGGAGCGTGGAAAGAAGCCCACAGCGATGGGGCAGAGGGCAAGGAAAGCTTCTACTTCAATGAGTTAGAGGATTTTCTCTTCACTGATCCAACACCTGCTCTTCAGGCACAAGGCAATACTATGTGCCAAACACGGAGTGTTCCCACCATTGTAGCATAATCACTATCAAATCCTCCATGTTGGGGAGAGGGGAACAAAAGCTGACAACCGATCAGAATAAACTGATTTCTTATAGAAAAGAAATTACCTTTGTGTAGTATTCACTGGAATTAATTTTGCTCCCAAAGGCACAGGCTACCATGCTAGGTGCTTCTGTGGACTGTTCATCAGTGAACTGGTTCACACACGACCATAACAGAGCCAGCAGCATAGTAGGTACCGCCAAGTTTTCCCTCAGCACAATGAGTCTCCGCACAGGACAGCAGGAGATAACACAAAAGGAAAAAGGACAGTGTACCTGAGGCTCCAATTCCCTGTCTGGCATTAACCCAAAATGGCTTAGAATTTGTTCTTTCATGTGGTCCTGAAGCGAAGTAAACCAGGACACGGACTGCTGATAAATGGAGTCATGCAGCGTGGTGAGTTCTTCATACTCAGAGCCTTCCACCTGGTCAAGGAGGGAGACAGAGAGGACCTTCTCAACAGCTCATCGTTACACACGCGTTCATCACACGGGACCGCGGCCACACCCGCTCCGTGGGCTCCCGGCTTTCAGTACTTGGACAGCTCATTAGTGCTTTATGAACATGACACCCACTCAACCCACAGATCTGCACTCTTTTAACACGGTGGAGACCCACCTACCCTCTCTGTCCACCTGAGACACCCAGATTTTTCTCTTCATTTAAGTACATACACAGTGTGATTATGAATAATTTTCACTGGCCACATGCAATCCAGTATTTGAGATATACCATAATTCATTTCCCTCTCCTGGAAGGATTCCTCCACCCTCTTTCCAGTCAATTACAGCTCCTTCCCTGAAACCACTCTCCAACCTCCATCCCCTGGGACTCATTACGCCCGTCCCTGGAGGTACATAAATTAAGTCACGCAGCATGTGTTTTGTGCTGCTGGCTCAGGAGAGAATGTTTTGGCAATTCATCCAAGTTGTCCTGAGTGTCAGCAGTTCACTTCTTTTCATGGCCAGGTTGTCCCACTGTCTGAATCACTACAACCTGTTTAACCATTCACCTGCTGCTGGACATCTGGCCTGTTCCTGGTTTGGGGCCACTGATGAGTAAGACTGCTTTGAACGTATCTGAGAATCCTTCCAAAACATTTTGTTAATCTGCCAAAATAATACATGTTTTGATGTTTCTACTAGACATGTAAATGATTATTCAGGGGTAAGAGATCCAAACTGTTAATATTTAGCTTTAGGAGGTATTTATAAGCACTGCTGTTTTATATTACGTCTCATCCTGAGCCGATACCAATGTCCAGATCAGGAATGAATGACCACTTTCAAGTCAAACCCCGTTCACTGTATCTGTAACTAGCATTTTATTGGAAACAAACTGTGCCGATTCATTTGCACAGTCTGTGGCTCAGACAGAGCCGCAGAGCTGAGGGGCTATGACAGAGACCACATGACCTGGGAAGCTGAAGTGTCTACTGCCCTTTACGGACATCTGCCAAGCCCTGGGGACAGAACATCACAACAGTGACTCATAAACACATTCTGCAAAGTGCAGAAGTAATTTTTTTCAGAAAAGGATTTTTCCACCAGCTCTAATTCAGGTAAAAATCCAGCGAGATAATAAATAACTTACATGCTGAATTAAGGGGGAAATAAGCAATACTGTCAGTAACAATCGGACCAAGTGTTCCCATAATGCAGAGGGAGACAGGTGGCGGACCTCGACGGCACAGACACCGGTGAAATAAACCTCACCTTCTCATCCTCAAGATACTCAATGTCTGCTGTGTTGTAGCCATCTCTGTGACGGTGGCTTAAAACTCGGAACCGGCTAATCCCAACGGCATCCACGACCGAACTCCCGTCAGGAAACGTTCTGACATCCTTAATCTCCAGCATACAACCGTACTCCGAAATCCTGGCGGGACAGTCGGGAGAAATAACCGTGATTTCCTCAAAAAACTAAAAACAGACTTACCAAAGGATCCAGCAATCCCACTCCTGGGCATGTATCCAGAGGGAACTCAAATTTGAAAAGACACATGCATGCCAATGTTCATAGCAGCACTATTTACAATAGCCAAGACATGGAAACAATCTAAATGTCCATCGATAGATGACTGGATAAAGTTTTGGTACATTTATACAATGGAATACTACTCCGATAAAAGAGAATAAAATAATGCCATTTGCAGCACCATGGATGGAACTTGAGATCATCATTCTAAGTGAAGTAAGCCAAAAAGAGAAAGAAAAATACCATATGACATCACTCATATGTGGAATCTAAAAAATAAAAATTAGAAAAAAGAGGACACTAATGAACTCATCTACAAAACAAACAGATTCACAGACACAGTAAACAGTCTATGGTTACTGTGGGAAAAAGGGTGGGAAGTGCTAAATTTCACAGTTTGAGATTTGCAAATGTTAACCACTATACAAAAAAACAGATAAAAAACAAATTTCTTCTGTCTAACATAGGGACCCATATTCAATATCTTATAATAACCTCTAATGAAAATGAATATTTTCATTCATTTATTCATTGTATATACATGCAAAACAGGGACATTATGCTGTACACCAGAAACTGACACATTGTAACTGACTATACTGCAGAAACATGCAAAACATAAAATAAAATAAAATAAAATAAAATAAAATAAAATAAAATAAAATAAAATAAAAATGCAGGAAGGCCTTCCTTTTCCCCTAGATGAAAGCCTGGATCTTCAAGGAATAGAGAGCCAGACAAAACAAACAGCATCTCCATACTGGAGCAGCAGGGTTATTTTCTCCAAGAGACACCAGCAGCTGATTCCTCCTTAAACATGAAACCTACTGGTGTGGGACAGCGGAAGAGGAAGGGCCGGCAGGGAAAGGGCACGTTCAAACCAACAGGGGTGGGGAGAGATGGACCATAAATGTGGCTCCTCAGCCCCCCAGCCAGGGCACCATGCCCAAGAGCACAAAGCCTGCTGTCCCTGGACCACTCAGACTCTGCTCCCCACAAACCTTGCTTCCACCAATCCTAGCCGAGGCTGCCCACACAGTGTGCTGCTATGGAAAGTGGTCCACAGCCACTGTCTTCACTCCCTGTCTCCCCTTCCCACTGTTTCACTGACACCACCCCAAGTGCAGTCACAAATGACGCTGGCAGACCCTGCTGACCTGTCGCTGACCCAACACCATCTCCGGCTCCCTGTCGCCCTCCCTGACCCGTCCCCACCTTCACAGCGTGCTTCCTCCATGGGTCCCAGACACACTGGGGGCCCCAGGCTGGCACCCTGGACCACTTGTACCTTCACCCCGAAGCTCTCCCATGTGATCTCACCCGCAATCACGGCGTTAACTGACCCCCATATCTGGACATGCCAACTATGTGCCCAGTATCACAGAGAGCAAGTTACCACGTGTACTCAAGCAAGCCTCACAAAAACACAGAGGCTTGCAAAAATTAAACAGCTTACCTAAGGGCACAGTAAGCGTCAGATCTGAGATCTGAACCCAAGGCTCTGACTCTAAAGTGAACGAACAACCTCACCACACAGCTTCAAACTAATTAATGATGAGTGACAGCTCCCAAGTTACACGCCTGCGAGGAGCTGCAACACCTCTGCCTAGATGGCCGATAAAATGCGCTCTTCCTGCCTATCTAAGGGGACTCTCTTATCCACAGCGTGGCAGGGATGTCCCCTTCGAAGGAGGACTTGTTGGCCCAGGTCCCAGCAGACGGCCTGCAAAGGTCAGCTCCCCTGAGGTCTGTCTCAGCCGCAGAGCCTGTGCCTGGCGTGAGCATCTCGTCTGGTCTGCAGACAGGCACCTGTGAGCGGCTGCAAACTGCAGCTCCCAGGGGCTCTAGGCTCTGTTTGTCCACGAAGCCATCAGAAATTTGTCACACACAAAAAAAATCGGCTGAATCCTCCCTCACACCTTCTGTCTCCTCTGCTGGGCTCTTGTCTACTCTCTCCCTGCGGGACCAGTCTTTCCTCAGTTACCCTGAGCAACCTCTGCCTTGACGGGTTCAAGAAACTTACATTCGGTAGTTTATCTGCAGTAAACGTCTTAGAAGTGTAACATCCTAAACTTGTTTTTTCACTTGGCTTATGCTGATGGTGATGAATCGAATTTGAATATATTCAAATTCATTCATCTCTTCTTCTCTGCTAGTGTTCTTGGCATCTTGTGTAAGAAAAAAAAATCTTTCACGATTCCTAATTATAAAGATAGTCCCCAATATTGTCTCTTCAATTTTTTTGTATTTTGTTTCCACACTTCGCAACGGGAATGTGAGTGTACTGTTTTATGCACACAGTGGAAGGCAGAGAAGAAATTTTCTTTCCCATCTGGACGACCCACTGTGTGAGCACCTTTATTGCGTAGTTTTGCCTTTTCTCATAAAATTATAGGTAAGTTTGGAGTCCACAGTTCTTATCACTAGAGTCTGTTTCAACAGTGTTCTCACTTGGACGGGGAAGTTTACTGCAGAAATGCTCTCTCCTCTTGTTCAGCTGGTTTCTTTAAAACTATCACGGTCTTGGTCTCCTGCTTTCACACAGTGGTTCTAAAAGCAGCTTGAGCAATTCCATGAAAAGTCTTCTTGGGATGTTGACCAGAACTACTTTGGATTTATAGACCAATCGTGGTAAAGTGAGTCTCTCTCCACGACATGGAGTCTGTGCACCCACGAACATGGTATTTCTGTCCATTCCTGAATATCTTTCAATAAAGTTGTGCAATTTTCTCTATAAATGTTCTACATACGGCTTTAAGAAGACCTGTTTCTAGGTGTATAAGGTGGAAACTAATGGGCCCTAGGAGTCCACTGTCCCTTCTTCCTGGGCAGGTGGGTGGACTACATTTCCCCGCCTCCTTCACAGCAGGCGTGAGAAGGAGGGACTGACGTGGGCTCCTTTCCTCCAGAACCCCCTTAAGCACAGGGGGCCCTTCCACCAGCCAGACCTTGGATGCAGTGACCCCATCACGACCCCACAGTAACAACAAAGCCGTAGGGGATTAGGAAGCCAAGGGGTGGGAAGGACCCGAGGTCCCCAAGGCAGCCCTTAGAGGGGAGCTGCCTGTTGATCTGGAACATCTTCCCGAGACCAGAGATGTAAAACAAAGAGATAAAAACCAAGCACCGTGGGTTGTTGTAAGACTAACGTTCTTCTGGCCGTGTGGACAGAAAAGGTTTCACGGAGGCCCAAGGATCCCCTTAGAGCTTACAAGCTGGACCAGATCTGTCTGCACAACGATGAGCTGGAAGAGAACCACAGGCAGAGGGGGAAGCGTGAACTGCACTCAAAGAAGGGCAAACAACACGGCGGTGGACTAGCAGGGATGATGTTCGAGGGGCAGGATCAGGAGCTCAGGCTCTGTCACACCACGGACGGCCGTGAATTTATCCTCTGTCACATCACAGGAGCCACTAGAGAGATTCAACATCCTCTTAAACTCTTCTTCAAGAAAAGTGGCAAATTATGCATTTGATTAGGACGCCGTCTTTGAACGCTGATAACTCTTACTCACCCCGCGTGCTCAGCAGACAAGCACATGCCGAACCGCCTGGTGCCGGTTTCCATGCACCTTCTTATCATAAGCCGGTAGCGGGGCTCAAAGACGTGCAGGGGGCAGGGGACGGTGGGGAAGGCCATGGCGCACACGAAGATGGGGACGTCTCTGGTCAGACTGCAGGGGAGGAGAAATGTGAGCTCGGGAGCTGTCAGCACAGAAGGACGTGCTAGCTACTGAGAAGCAGCAGAGCTGGACAACCTCAATGCTCTCCTTTACCGTCTCGGGTGGGAAAAGGAAGAAGCCAAGGAACACAGCATGAGAAAGTTCTCAACTGACCAGCTTTCCGGCCAGGTCCTCTTACTTAATTTGATGAGAGAGAATACGCTTGTGACCACTGTAAAGGAATTCTGATGACCTTCAGGGCACAGTGCTAAGCGAAGTAAGTCAGACAGAGAAAGATAAACACCACGTGACCTCACTTACATACGACCTCACAGATACAGAGAACAGTCCGGGTCGTGGGAGGACGTGGCAGGTAAAATGGGTGAAGGGGGTCAAAGGGGACGGACTTCCAGTTATAAAATAAGCAAGTCCTGGGGATGTCACATACAGCACGGTGACTACAGTTAATAATTCTGTACTGCACATTTGAAAGTTGCTAACAGAGTTGATCTCAAAAGTTCTTATCACAGGAAAAACTATCTTGTAACTATGCCTGCAGACAGCAGTTAACTAGATTGATTGTGACCATTTCACAATATACACAAGGGTCAGCTCATGCTGGTGTACCCCTGAAACTAACAGAATGTCACAGGTCAGTTATCTCAGTAAAAATAAACACACAAGAAGAAATTCTGATGAAAGCCAAAAACTACACAGCAGTCAAAAGTCATGGGTTCTAGATAAAAAAAAGTGTGGAAGACTGATAAGGTCCCCACACTTCCAGGTGACTCCAACACAAAATTTTAACCATTTTAAAAGAGGAAAAAAAAATGTCAAGCCAATTTTGAGCAGTAACCCTGCCTTCCCTTGGTTTCTACATACCGTGCTTTTTCAATTCTGATCAATTTAATATTGTTTGTTTAGATGTAAAAAGTAATCACACAGTTTTGTCAAAACACACTTTTGAAATATTTCTTACAACCTTGTTCCATTAAATTTCCATAAACTCTCCTCTCTGCAATTAATATCTTTTTTCTTTTTTGAGGCTAATTTCTCTGCCCGGGGGGAGGGGGGTGCGGGGGTGGGAACTGAAGCTGTGAGGTTAGCAAGGATTTTCTTCTTTAACCTGAACTCAGGGCCAAGCACCTAGAGCAGGAGGACTTACTTCGACAGCTCCGTCATCTCCTCGTCATAGATTCTCTTCCTGTCAGACAGTTCATCTGACAAATACCGAACTATTAATTCTTCGGCCAGGATAGTTACATTAAAATTTCTGCTGGCCAACAACTGTAAGGAGAGAAAATGTTAAATACTAACATATGGTTATTAAATCTAAAACACAAAGAGCTCTCTTCCTAGACAAGTCAATAAGGAAGTAGGGGGTGGAGCCTCAGAAGACAGGGACTGATGGGGGGAGTGTGAGGAGGGCACACCCCAGGAGAGAGGCACACAGGAGGAGGAGGAGGCAGCTCCCGTGTGCTGGTGTCCACATGCCCCATGCAGTATCATAACCTCAGGGAGGGGAAGAGGAAGGGAGTAGGAGGTGATGGGGGAGAAGGAAGACACAAAACAGTCACCATGGAGGATGAAACGCTGAAGCTCCCAGGGAAGCAGAGTAAGACAGAGGAATGACGTTTTGTGTCTCAGGTTTAGGACTGTGAATTTAGAGTGAAACCAATCTCCCCAGCCTTGTGGGTTTTCTTTAGTTTTGCTGTTACTTATAGGGACACGCAAAAGGCAAAGAGCTGACTTTATTTGGATTGAGGAAGCGGGGTGAGGGGGCCAAGGAATTAAAGCTGGACGTGAAGGGGACGTAGGCGGAGACTGGATAAAAAGTGCGAGGGGCAGCGAGCAGAAGGGTCAGACGAGGCTGGAGCACTGTTACTCTGTGTCTGTGTGCGCCTGCTCACACACGCCACACTGATTTTATCTCACGCATATGAATTTGCAAGTAATAGCTCTTTTTCACCAATATCCTGGTGTACCTCAAGCGCCACCTGCGGCCGCTTCCCGTAAGTTAGGCCTTAAAACAGCACTATCCCATAGGTACTGTCTACACTGCAAGGTACTGTCTACATCGCACTAACAAAGAAGCCGGGTCTCAGAGGGTAAGGGCGCAGAACAGAGCCACCATGCCACAGCCGGGACCCCAGATCTGGTAGGTTTCTGGCAACTTGCTGCATCTCCAGGCTTGGGCTGGCTCAATGCATTTCTAACACCCTTAGGTCCAGGTGAGTCCCAGACATACTGCCAAGCTCCCCTTTAGTTGTGCAAACAAGCCACATGGATCGCTATATTGACTGAGACCGAGGAGTTCAACCTCCAGAAACCACTGCACTTGAGAACCTCAGTAGCAGACTAACTAGCAGAAGCAAGTATTGCGCAGTTCACAGTACGACCCCACGATGTTCATTACTAACGACACGGGTATTCCGTACGCCGTCAGTGTATGGCAGCCTCTCCTTGAAGAGTGAACACATTCAGCTTTGCTCTACTTGCCATCATGGTAACCAAGACTCCTGCAGACACATAGATAAGGGATGGCTGACGTTTATAACCGCACAGGTGAGGGAAGCTCGCACAGTGAGCTCTGCATTGAAGAAAGACCAAATTATGATTTTGGATTTTAGCTTATCATATTCTAATTTCTGGAACACTGGCGATCTTTGCGTCCCTTGCATGTAATTACTCATTCATTCAACAAAGACTTCCTGCACCTCTAGCAGGTGTTTGGGTTCCTAGACACGGAGTGCAAACAAGACAGATGTCATCTCTGTCCCTAAAGAGCTTATAATCCAGAGCCAACCTCCAGGCCCTACTTCACCGCACAGCCCCTTACTATGCAGCATTGAGCACGGAAGTGAAGGAGGGGTTTGTGTTACAAAGAGTGGTCACAAAGCCACGCATTTCACTCTCTGAGAACAGGCGAGCCATCTCCAGGCCCACTGGCCCAGACAAGCTTGGGTACCGCGAGCAGCAGGCCAGATGCCGTGTCCCTGTTACCAAGAAGAGACAGCAAACACCCCGGAGCAGAACTGCACAGGGTCCACCAGCGTGGACGCTATTGGACTCAGAAAGCCTCCACCGTGACGACACATGGTAATTGCATAGGGACTGACACGCATCATGAGAATTCCAGGTAACTCAGTCTCAGTATGACTGCAATTTAACAAAGCGAGTGTGTACACAGAAGATCTCAGAGAGGTTTTAATTACAGTCACTTATTTTAGCAAGTTGAATCAGTCAATTTAAAAGTTAAAATTATTGGAGGGGAGGGTATAGCAGTGGCAAAGCACATGCGCAGCACACATGAGGTCCGGGTTCAGTCCCCAGTACCTCCATTAAAAATCAATCAATCAATCAATCAGATTACCCCCCACCAACAAAATAGTTAATTTTTTTTAAGTTTTTAAAGTTACAATTATTTAAAAAGTCACTTAAGCATAATATCTCCTCTTAACTATGTCAAATTTTAAAAATGAACTCTACTGTACATTTGTTTTAAAAATATTTATCCTACTTAAGATGCATTAAATGAGCTTAATCTGTAGGAGGTCACTAAGGCAACAGTATCATTTTACGGATGGGAGTAGGGGGGGAGATCCTCTCCCTGCTGAAGCTAAGTAACTTGCTTTGTGGAAAGTCAGTGGCACCAACAGGGCCAGAGCCTGATACAGCTGATACAGATGCACTATTTGAGAAACTGATCAGAAAGCTGATGTGTTTTAAATGGTGTTTATTGTATTTATTACACCTAAGAGATGGATTTAGTGGTTTATATTTGGCTTAGACCCAGTTAAATAGCTTCCTGCTGGAAATTAAGTTTTACCAGTTTTGATTTCAGACAAAGTACACTTAGCAACTGATGGGGCACCACAGGGACGTCCTAACAGTCTGAAATGGCCGGGTCTTCAATCCCGTGCAGAACAAGCACCATAATATGACTCCACCTTGAGATGCGGTAAAGGGAATCCCTGGCTCACGTTAAGGGCACCACAATGTTATCTGCACCTTTTATGATTAACACACGGTGAGGACACAGCGATGGTATCTCCACTCTTTACAGTTAACACAGAGTAAGAGCTCTGAAAACATTAGCTATTTCCAGTGAAGCTCAACTGTAATTCATGCCTGAAAGTCTCCTTGAAGTTCGGCTGTTCCTACATCTAAACTTCCCCTGTGTATTTTTTAAGAAATCAGAGAGATGGAAAAAAAATCTCTGATTGCGGAAATCCAACCTCTTTAACAAATGGGGTAGAAGCTACGCCCACCCATGAAACGAGCATCTACAGAGGGGACACAAGCAGGGCTGCACTGTATTTTCCCAAGAAATACTCACTTCTGAGAGCTTTTCTTTGCACAAAGGACAGTGGGGGGCGTGGTCCAGGCAGCGCTCAAGGCATTTCAGGCAGAACGTGTGTCCACATGGTGTCGTGACAGGCTCAAAGAGCAACCTAGAAAATAATTGGGGTTTTCAGCCAGAAATGTCCACAAGAGACTTTCAAATAATCTATTTATTTTACAGTATGAATTTTAGAAATCACTTATGTCCATTTTCCACTTGTTCCTTCCTTAGCAAATTTTTAGATAATAAATTGTTATTGAGGTATACTGGAATTTCTCTGCTAATAAAAAGCCCATTACGTTTTGGATGTTAACACTCAGCTGAATCTTCCAGCTGCACGGATTCCTTGTCTTCCTACCTCATGCACAGGGCACACTCGAAGTCAGCCGCCTCTATGGGGAGCTCTGCGCTCTCCCCCATGTCAGAGCTCACGTTCCTCTGAGGGGAGGACTCTGCCTCTGAAACGATTTAAACGCTACGATCAACACTTGCACACCTGGATAACAGCACGTGATGACTGTTTTTCCTGTGGATAAAATGGGTTACAGCAAGGCAACAAATCACGCCGGGCAGGATTAACAGTACAATGGTTCCCCGGCATCTCTGGGGGACTGGTTCCAGGACCCCCATGGTTACCACAATCTCTGATGCCAGAGGCCCTGACATAAAACGCAGAGTATTTGCATATAACCTAAACACACACTCCCACATACAGGCACAGCTCAGTGATGTCGCAGGTTGGGTTCCAGACCACTGCAATGCAGCAAGCATTGCAATAAAGCAAGTCATGTGACTTTTTTGGTTTCTCAGTGCATATAAAAGTTATGCTCACACTATACTGCGGTCCATTAACTGCGTGACAGCACTGTGTCTAAAAGAACAATGTTGGTATGCCGATTAAAAATACTTTATTGCTAAAAAGTGCTAACCATCTTATTACACAGGTTTGCCACAAACCTTCAATTTACAAAAAAACACACAGGATCTGCAATAAAACCTAATACATGTAAATACTATGTAAATAATTGTAAACACGATGCAAATGATATGTAAATAGTTGTAAACATAATGTAAATGACATGTAAATAGTTGCTGGCAGGCAGCAAAATCAAGTTTTGCTTTTTTGGCACTTTCTAGAATTTTTTCCTTCTGAGTATTTTTGATCCGTGTTTGAATTCATGGATGCAGAACCCACAGACACTGAGGGCTGACTGAATATAGCCATAATTTACCTGCACATTAAGCATGAATAAGTTAAAGTTATACCTAAATTTTCTCGGCTATTTTTGACTACAAAGTCCTTGTAGGATTAACCATTTAAGCTGTCCTATAATCTTAAAGGTGATATATTCACTTTGTCATTAATTTTAAACTACCTGTATAATTTTAAAAAATAGATTGACTATTAGCCAACATTCTACCACTCCAGGGTCACACACTCCATGACAAAATTGCTTACTGACCTGTCCTGGGAACTTTTCCAGGGGCAGTCAGGTCATGTGAATCCTCCAAGTCATTCGGAAACTGTCTCTTTAAACCAGTGCTGGGCGCACCTGGAAGGATGCTTTCTAGCACTGCCTTATCCTCTTCGCAGTGCAGACCCAATACAAAATATAAAACTGAAGAACTGGTATTTCTAAACACATCAGATTTCTCAGATGGATTCTGGTTAAGTAGGAAAAAAGAATCCTGAATGTTAAAGAAATAATAGCATAAGAGAAAACATGTATGCAATATCCTTTCTTTTTTTTCACATTTTTATTGATTTATAATTATTTTACCATGTTGTGTCAAATTCCAGTGTACAGCACAATTTTTCAGTTATACATGAACATATATATATTTATTGTCACATTTTCTTCTCTGTGAGCTACCATAAGATCTTGTATGTATTTCCCTGTGCTATACAGTATAATCTTGTTTATCTGTTCTGCAATTTTGAAATTGCAATATCCTTTCTCAGAAATCTTGGGGGGAAAAGGCAGCTGATACTCTTCCTTCATAACTGGTTTTATCTATTAACGTCTACGATGAACTTTACACTTTTCATGGCAAAATACAGGGTAATTTCTTCCTGAGTCAGATCAACTGAACACCACTCTTCAGAGATTCAAGTTATCTCTCTGCTTTCTTTCCTCCAAGCCAAAGTAATTTCAAGTCTCCTGATGTCTGAGGTTGTTTGGAGATGTTCTAAAAGTTTCTTTCCATCCTCAATGATTTTCATTACTTCCACTAGCTTCCTTTAAAAGCTTCAATTCTTAGGTTGAGAAGCTAGACCTGGTCTTGAGATGTACTTCCAAGCTAACCTAACGCCACTGTCTGAATAACTTTTAAATGTTCAAAATTAAGGAATTACCTAAAGCTTAATTAAAATAATACTGACAAACATGTGCACTTCCTACCTGAGAACTCCCTGCATTACCACCTTCCTCCAGAGGAGACTGGGTGACATGGCTGTGACACGGAGCCTTTAACCTGGCGTTCAACATTCTGCTTTGGATGGAAGATGTTAAATTTTGAGGCACGTTTTCTGAAGCTGGGAAAAACACCTCACACATTACCTATAAAATTGCCAAGAAGAAAAATACATATGTCTTAAAACTCTTTTGAAAAACATACAGTATGCCTTCAAGATTCAGGGAGGAAACTCAGAGGCCAAATAGACCTAAGACACTGAACAATTCCCATATTCCAACTGCCAATGTTTTAAAATTCAAATGTTTCCCAAAACATATGATATGACTCTTATGAAATCTGCAGGGGTTACAAAGCAGGCAGGAATAGTTAAAATAGCCGACTCAAGATTCAATACTATTTTAACAAGTTCAAACAATGGCCAAAACCAGTGAGTGACAATTTAACAGAATTAACAAAGACCAGTAAACTGCACAAGGATAAAAATACCGCTAGAAAGTTCTCACTTAAAAAAAAAATATCTGTTTCAGCTAACTACAGTTCTAATAGAAGCCAGCAGTGTGATGGTATCAGGTTAAATATAAGTCAACTCCCTGGGAACACAAGGGAAGGTCAAGGTTCACCACCTGCAGCCACTGGATGTGGGCGCTGAGATTCGGGTATACTAGAAGGCACCTGGAGGAGGAAACCTTACAACCCTATTCCATGGGGAAAGGATGTCTGGTACAAAGAATGACTTAAAGCAAAGATAAAAGCTGTCCTCAAATATCTAAGGTGGTTTAAAAGGAAGAAGGAAGACCTACTTCATTTTTCTCTTGCTCCAAAGACTGAATCTAGACTGCAGAGTGGAAATTACAGGGTCAATATATGGTACAAGGTGGCAACGAAACAGTGTTAGAACACGGAAACACTGACGTATAAACAAGAACTCCTGGTCACGGGAAATGCTGAGGCTGTGTAACTATCATATAAGCTTTTTTTATAGGGTAGATTCCTACACCAAGTGTGACCCGATGACCTGTAGTAAGACTGGCTTAAATACCTGCACAAGAGAGCGGGTATTTCTGCAGCGTGTTGGGTGAAACTTGGCTGAAAATTTCAAGTCAACCTATGGAGCTGGATTGATACATTTTGCATATATCACAATGTCTTTTCCAGGGCTCGCACCCAAACGTCAATACTTGAATTACAAACTCTAGGTAGGATAAATTACTTTGCCTCCCCAGCCTCATACATCAACCTGGCCTCACTAATATATGTCATTATTTCAGCAGAACTGAGATATGTGGACACCGTCTCATAAAACACTCTGCATCATCCGTGGATGAAAGTTTATCGAATGCATGAACTCACCATTATCACTGTGTGTTTTAAATCACACTGCCATGAATATTCAGAATTACATTCCTGGTTTATTTTACCTGCAGGAGCTACTCAGCATGGACACAAAGGCTGTAAATAAGACTTCAAGAAAAAAGTCATTGAAAGGAAATCATACCTTTTGTGCTTCTTTCTTCACTGGGTTACTCTCTGGATTTAAAGCGAGGCAGTAGAGAAATTCCTTCAAAACTTCCTTACATCTTCCCAGCCCAGAAAGAGCCAGAGCTTTCACATGATGTCCCTGCATTCATCCAAAGACAAGACAGACATTCAAAAACAAAAAATAAAAGTCTAATTGTATACTTGTACACACACAGTCCTGAAAAAGTTCTTTAAAACTGTTTCATTTTCATGTCAAGTAGAATAAACACAGCCCAGAGAAGTTGGCTCCAGCTCTACCACCTTGGAAACTGGGCAAACCTGAATGTCCCGTAAGTGCAACCTACGATCAGAACACGAGAATCCATACCTGGAACGGGAGCCCAAAGCATTTCCAAGGGACATGCTAAGACAGAACCAGCTGTCTACCACCTTTAACTCCCTCAGCGATCACACATCACTACCATGGTCTTAGTCTTCAAGGAGCAAAGACTCTTGTGGGTGAAGATAAACTTGACCAGAAATAACCGTAACACAAAGTGTAATATACAGAGTCCCACACAGAAATGAACAAAATGAATGTGGATCATTATTTTCCAACAGCGCTCTGTTTTTGTTTCACGGATGCGATATTTTCTCAAATCATGGTCGAGACTGTGGTTTGTTTGTTTTACTAGTTCAACTCTTATGTTTCCACTGGGGTCAGTTGTTCTGATCGTTTATTTCGGTCTTTCTCTTCTGTGCTGCTGAATTTCTTTCCTAATGACTAATGACGTGGACCATTTTTTCACATCTTTGATACTCACATGCCTTCCGTGGCCACCTACGTTCAAACCTTTCCCATTATTTAACTGAACTGTTTGAACTGCTGAGTCAGTGAAGGTTCTTTATACACGCTAAATACAGATGTATGCCTTGCAAATATTTTTCTCCCATCCTGCGTTTGCCTTCTTGTTTTTATAGCAGTTATCTTTTGAAGAGCAGAAGTTTTTTTAAATTCTGGTGAAGATTTATTTACAAACATTTTCTTTTATGATTTCTGCTTTCGTCCTAGATAATAAATCTTTGCTTAATCCAAGGCAACAAAGACTTTTGTTTGTTTTGTATTGTTCTAGACGCTTTGTAACTGTAGATTATATATTTAAGCCTATGATCAATTTTGAATTAATTTTTATATATGATGTATGGAAAGGCTGAGGTCCACTTTGATTTTTTTTTTTTTTTTGCAAATGGATATCCTGAGTACAAACTGCTAAACAGACAACCCTTTCCCTATTGAATCACCTCAGCCCTACTGCAAAAAGCTAATTTGCTGCATTGTCTGGGCCTATTTCCAAACCGTCTTCTGTTACAGTCACCTTATGTCTAGTGTCACTCGTGTGATAGTGTCCAAGTCACTGTCACAGAGCTAAGCATGCACTCTATCACTGAGCTACTGCCTCCCCCCAGTCACTCTCTTTTAAGAGTCATTTTCTCTCTGGTCTCCCCCAGCTCTTCTGCAGTGCCTTCTGCGCCTGTCACAAACATGCACAATTTAGCTGTGAGTCAGGGATTTGGACAACCTGGGTTCTGAATTTATGTCTCATTCCAACAGTTTTTGTGCTGCTCGGTCCTCCTCTTTACGTTTCCAGATGCTTTACTGTCCTTGAACTCAGAACTCTGGTACCCTTAGCTGGGAATGCTGAGGGTGTCCCACCGTGGTTTTCCGCAGCTTCAGCTCTGGGGATGGACAAAACTCTTGGGACAAAAAAGCCAAAAAATCACAATTCTTACCCCTTTCATGTGGAGTTTTCCAAGACTGAACTCTCCCCCAGCTTCTGCCTGTTATGGATGTTTTACAGTGTCTATTTTTACTCCAGTTTTTATAACTGTCATCTCTTCAAGGTTCACATGACTGCTTCACTCCTTTGGAGGCAGAAGTAACCCCCGTCTCAAACTGTCATTTTAACTGAATCCCTTGGTAGGGAAAACAATAATGCATGCTCTCCAGTTGTTGCCTCTTAATCTTTCCTGTCCTACCTCTGTATTAAAACTGCTCCAAGGCACTGGTGACCACAAACGAGCAAATGTGAATGCCTATTTCAAGACCTTATCTGATCTTTTCTGTTTTTCAAATACCATGAATGTGCTGATGGTGACCAGCACCAACCACCTCCTAACCTTTGCTAACTGTCTGTCCGCTGCATCACTTGCCCTCCAGCTCTCTGGGGGAGCAGCCATCTCAAAGTACGTACCAAACTTTCTGGGCAAACAGCTCACCGGCTTTATCCTTCAGCTCCCAGAAAAGCTTCAGATGTACTTCAAGCAATCAGCGATTCATCTAGGGAGCTCTTTCAGTTTGGGGCAAACATTTAAAATTTTTACTAATTTCTTATTCTCCCTTTCAGAGTGGATCCAGCTTTCGTGTCTCCTGAAGATGACACAATTTGGAATGTCCTCTTCAAAGGGAAGAATAAAGTTCCTAACGTGAAGTGACTAGGGCCCTTTTCAGGCCCGGTGCAAGGAAGGGCCCTCCCCTCTCAAGGGTCAGCAGCTTCTAAATCTGCTCTGTCTGCTTGTCAACAGTTCTAAGGGGATAACATTGTCCTGTGTACACAAAGCACTTCGGCTGGAAGTTTCCCAAACAGGTACACATAACAGTAACCAATATTTGCATTTTTGACGGTGTATCAATAAATGTTTATTTACTGAATGAATAACATTTAAATAGTTGTAAGTCTTACAGGTTCCCTGATTGGGTAAGACCAACTTAATCACTTGCCAATTTATATTTCTGCATATGGGCAAATTGTCTGCTAGCACCGGCTTGTCTCTGTTTGCATCAAACGCTTGGAATCGATACCAGCATGACTGGCTTCTTGAAAGGGCAGTTCTGCCTGCATAAAACACCTGCCGTAGTTGCCCCACTGGAATCTTGAGGCGGTTCTACAAGTGCTTCCATCTCATCTCAACTACAGTCGGCCAACTTCATCCTCCCCTCAGTCCTTTCCAGTTACCTTCCAACAGCACTTCTTCCCTAACCCCTTAGTTGTAACAGTAACCTGGAAATAAATCCCCAAGCTTTACTATCTTACCGTATTCACTTCTAGTGATTGGTCTGCTCAAATCCCCTATTTCTTCTTGACTCAGTTTTGGTGGACTGTTACACTTCTAGAAACTTCGTTGATTTCTTCTAGGTTGTCTAATTTGTTGGCATATAATTGTTCATAATATTCTCTTATGGTTTTTTTGTATTTCTGCAGTATCAGTTGTAATTTCTCCTCTTTCATGTCTTATTTTCCTCTCTCTTTTCTTCTAGGTGTGCCCAGCCAGACAGTTTGTCGATTACTACCTTCAAGTGATTTATCAGGGTGCATTTCTGCTGAAGTTATTCTTCACTAGATATTTATCAAGAAATGAGATCCACAGATTTGCAATAAACCCTAAAGATATAACCAAAATTCCAAAGGCTAAAGATGCATTTTCTGCCTCCCTGACAGTTACAATTAGCCATATAAGTTTGTAGGAATTAAGTCAGCGATACACTGCTGGGATTTTAGCTCAAAGATCAATACAGTGGAGAAGAATCTAGCTTCAGAGGGCAACGTAGGTCTACGGTCAGTCAGAAATGCTAGACTTGTAATCGGCAACTATTCAGGCATGATGACTCCTGACAGAAATTACTTCAGAAGAAGAATAGCTCAAGGGATCGGAGAAAAGGCATCAGAAACACAACAGGAAATGTTTTTAGAGAAGCAAATAAGCAACAAACGTGGTCCAACAGACATCTGCTTCTCATTCTTAGGCTCATCCCCAAGTCCAGCTTGACACTCAGTCTAATGTGAAAACATTTTATTTTAAAGGATGGATGGTTAGATGGAAGGAAGGAAGGAAAGATGGATGGATGGATGGAAGTAAGGAAAGATGGATGGATGGAAGGAAGGAAAGATGGATGGATGGAAGGAAGGAAAGATGGACGGATGGAAGGAAGGAAAGATGGAAGGAAGGAAGGAAAGATGGACAGATGGACGGAAGGAAGGAAGGAAAGATGGATGGAAGGAAGGAAGGAAAGATGGAAGGAAGGAAGGAAAGATGGACAGATGGACAGAAGGAAGGAAGGAAAGATGGATGGATGGAAGGAAGGAAGGAAAGATGGATGGAAGGAAGGATAGATGGACGGATGGATGGAAGGAAGGAAGAAATAAAGGGAGGGCAGGCTACATCCATCTTGTCTATTAACCTTGGTTAATATCTCTTCAGTGTTTCTTAAACAAAGATGATTTAAAAGTAATATAGCAGGAGAAAAATATTTTTAATTATTAGATAATAGAGAATGCTATAGGTGTTACTCTCATCACAGCTTCTTTAAAACCTTAAAATCTCTTAAGGGGTTTAAAATTCCAAGATTCATGAAATGAGCTACAACTTCTATTCTCTGGCTTCCTACTCTTCATCAAGGACAACTTAACAGACCATTATTAGGTTAGCAAACCTTATTTGGGGTCACCAGAGAGAAAAATATTAGACCTTTCCAACCGAGACACAGAGACTAAAATTATTTCAAAATAAAATTACTCCAAAATACAAAGTATTTGTCCTTTTACTAACACCATTCATATGCATCGCGCATATTACAGCCTGCTAATCACGATTGTTATGTGATCTTCCTATTTAAACTATAATCTTAAACATTTCCTCTTCATTCACAAACCTATAAAATTCTATTACTTTGTTTATATATTTGTTCAGTGCATAAGGCATATTATTCAGCTAAGCATCTACAAACAGTCATCTAAATTAGTGTCTCTTTTCTAGATCCAGCTGGAAACTTGGTCATTTAAACTGAGCTGGTTTATTATGAAGTGAACTGCTACATTTAGACTACCTGTAACTGGAGGGAGGGACATGGACACTGTCTGTTGGTACCTAATCACAATGCTCTTACTTTAGCCTTAAGAAAATCCCCATAAATTTACATTTATTGTTTCCAAAGCCAATCAATGACAAATACCTTAGGCAGGAGAGGTTCATTCTGACAAACAGCACTGGCGTCCTGCAGAGCCTGCTCATAGTTCCTCACGGTTAAATATAACTCTGCTCGCAGCAGCAACAAAGAATTATCACCAGGTGCTGAAAGACATGAGGAATGGAAGTAAATAAAAATGACTGCATTTTTTAAAAAATGATCTTTAAGTCATTAAAAATATTAAATTAGAAAACAAACATGAAGGTAAAATAAATAACGCCTCCTCTAATCATATGTACAGCCCACTTATTTGATAGGTATGCTGTACATCGCTTCTCTCAGGAAGTCAGAAAGAGGATGAAGAAGACTTCAAAATGCACCAAGAAAAACAGACTGCTACACACACACTAGCCACAACATAATCTCCAATAATGAACTTGAGTAGACACTGAAGCATCTTAATGTTATAACTGTGTATTTAAAAAGAAAAGACTTAGAGTCATTTCTTTGAAAGTACACAGGGAAACTCATGCTTAAAAACAGGAAAGTAAAACATAATTTGTTTTCCATACAGCTGTGTAGATGCAGATTTATGAGCATAACTGTACCTACAGTATGTTCTCTTAAGTGGGAAAAGAAGAAAATAAAGAGCCTTCTTTTTCCCTAGGTTCCTGAAAACAGAAGCGATCTGGAGAATTACTCATACGCTACTGAGGACACAGAAACCAAGACTGACTCTCACTTCACACTGACAATAGTATGTGAAGTGAGTGACGAGGCAGGGTACCATGGAGACGTGACACAGTCAGAGCTCACGAGAGCAGGACCATCACAGCCATCTTTTCATACTGCTGGACATGGTTCACTCAACCCATATTCTTTGTAGGCTCTATGAAATAGGACTGAAATGTTTTGATCAATAAATATTCTGAGCATCTAAGATGTGTTCTCATCTCTCTGCTTAATACGTATCTTCAGCGTGCTCCAAATCCTCCATCCTGACTCTTTCTCGAAGTAAAGGCTTGGTACCTTCCAAACGCTACTCTGCATCTCCTCTTAGTTTACACAGGCAACTGAGCAAATGTGTCTAAAAGAACTCATGCAAAAAGATATTACATCAAGGCATGGTGAGCAGGCACTACTTATAAATGTGTTATTGCTACAAAGGTGTAATAGAGAGGTAGTATGACAGGAAAAAAGGGGGAGGAGGGGAAAGGAACAGCAAGAATGGCGAGCCAAACAAAAGAATGCTGAATTTTTAAAAAAGACACTGACTGGCTAGAGCAGAGATCAACAACTTTTTTTTTTTCTGTAAAAAAAACCCCCGAGATATTAAGTGTTTTAGGCTCCGCTGGGCAAGAAGTAAACTCAAGAATATCATGCAGGTACTTATGTTAACTAGAGGAAGCAAATTTTCACAACTTTTTCATTGGCAAAGTTATTCAATTTATAATAACTTAGTACTTTCTTGTAATATAGGTCTACTAATTAGAAAAGTGGAATTCTTTTGGAGAAGATAACATTTTCCTCAATTCAGGTTCAAAGTTAGTGCTCCCCATCATCAAAGTCAATTGATGCATTTTGAAATACAGAAATCTTCTTTGGAGATTTTTGGAAATCTCTAAAAAGAAAAAAAGTCACTGGAATTCTAGTTTGAGATTGGGAAACACACCCACTGAACTCTGTGTGAGAAAGGAGATTTCCCGTCTGGTTCTCACCCTGCTGAAGCTGATTCCCGAGAATCGTCTGAACCACCATATCACATGCAAACAATCAGCACTGACTCCTGCATCCGAGTATTTGTATGTGTTTCCTTCTACTCTGATATTGCAACAACAGTGGTGATGGTGGACATTCCCCTTTTATTCTTCAATTTTTAAAAAATGTGTGCAATGTTTTAACATGAAGTACGTTTGCTATAGTTTTCTAGGACAGAATATTTGTCAAGTTAGGTAGGTCACCTCTTTTTCCTAGTCTTCTGTGAGGGCATTGTAACAAGTGGGTGTTGAATTTTATAGAATACTCTCTCAGTTATCTGAGCAATTACTTGTAGAATATCTCCTCCCTGTTATGGTGAATCACATTGAAAGATGTAAAGATGTGTCTAATGTTGAATTATCCTTACATTCCTTGGATAAGCCTTCCTTCTTGACCTTTAATTCTTACTATACTGCTGGAGTCCAAAAAACTAAGAAATTTAATGAAGGTTTTGGCATCTATGTACATATGTAAGACTAACCTATAATTTTTTCTTGTGCAAGCTTTACCTGATTGTAGTATCAAGATCATACTAACCCTATAAAATGAGATGAAAATCTTCCCCAATTTTTTTTTACAATCTAAAATAAGACGGAAATTAATCTTCCTTGAAAGTCTGACTGAAAATAGAGTTACCATATGATCCAGCAACCCCACTCCTGGGCATATATACTGAGAAAACTAAAATTCGAAAGGATATATGCACTCCAGTATTCACAGCAGCACCATTTACAACAGCCAAGACATGGAAGCAACCTCAATGTTTAACCAGATGACTGGATAAAGAAGTTGTGGTATATTTATACAATGGAATACTACTTAGTCATGAAAAAGAATGAAATAATGCCATTTATAGCAATATGGATGGACCTAGAGATTATCATGCTATGTGAAGTCAGTCAAAGAAAGAAAGACAAATATCACATGACACTACTGATACGTGGAATCTAAAAAATATATATACACACACAAATGAACTTATTTACAAAATAGAAAAAGACTCACAGACATCGAAAACAAACTTACAATTACCAAAGGGAAAAGATGGGAGGGATAAATTAGGAGTTGGGGATTAGGAGGTACACACTACTGTATCTAAAATAGATAAACAACAAGGTCCTACTGTACGACACAGGTCTTGATCTATCCGTATATGTTAAATTAGTATTTCTGCCACAACCAAGTAATGCACAAGTAATACAACAATTTACCCCTTTATTTACACATCTTAGCTTTGTGCTCCTGCCACGTTTTATTTTTACATGTTGTAAATACCATAAACCATTAATACTGTAGTTTGCAATCATCAAAATTCTCTTACATTTCTTCATGTATTTATTCTGCCTAGTGGTCTTTATTCCTTCCTTCAGTTCCATGCTTAAACTCCCTCATATTTATTTATTTGGATTAAAGCATCTTGATTTTTCTCTTCATTTCTGACAGATATTTATTTCTGGGTAAAGAATTCCAGGTAGGTTTTCTTTCAGCACTTCCAAGATATTATTCCATTGTCTTCTAGTTTTAATAATTTTGTTGAAAAGTCTTATTTTGGTGCCTTTGGAGGAAATGTCAGCTATTAGTCTTTTTAGGGCTCCTCGGAAGTAAATACGTCCAGCCTTCTCTAACTGCCTTTAAATTTCTCTTTATCTTTGATTTTCAGTAACTGGAGTATAAAATACTTAGATACGTTCTGTTTGTTGTGTAAATGTATTTGTTTATCCTGTTGGGCTTACTGAGCTGCTTGGGTCAGTGAGTTAAGGTTTCTCATCAGATCTGGAGAATTTTCAGCCATCTTTTTTCAAATATTTCATTTGCCACTTCTCCTTCTCTCCTCTCCTGGGGCTCAAATTTCATCAACTCTGGAACTTGTGTCTGCTTCCCCTGTATCTCTTATGCACTGTTTTGTTTATTCTTTTCTTCCCCTCTGTGATTCAATTTAGGTATGTTCTACTGACCTATTCTTGACTGTTCTCATCCTGACTTCCGACATGTCCAGCCTGGTTTCCAAACCATCCAATTAATTCTCAACTTCCAATACTGCATTTTCCAGGTCTACACTACCCATTTGGCTCTTTTTTTTTTTTTTTGGTGGGGGGAGGTAATTAGGTTTATTTGTTTATTTATTTCTTTATTGGAGGTACTGGGGATTGAATCCAGGACCTCATGCATACTAGGCATGCACTCTACCACTGAGCTATATCCCCCCACCCCATTTGGTTCTTTTTAGTAGACAGTTATCTACTGAGTTATCTTTTCATACATGTATCTCTATTTTCTTTAACATACAATTATTTTGAATTCCACTCACAATTTAATGGCCAAAATTAGTCACATGGCTCCACCCAACCACAAGCAGGCCAGGAATGCAATCCTACCTTGTTTGGAGAGGATATAGAGAGAGAAATATTTGGGGAATAGCATTAATGCCTACCATATTTGGCTAGGGTCATATAATACATGTCATCCTAGATCTAAACACAAGCATCTCTGATTCCAAATACATGTGACCTTTTTACTATAACAGAACCTCTCTTTGGGGCTAATTTATTGTGAAGTTAAAATTTTTAATAGAATTTTTTTAATTCTCTTCATGGTAAAACAGATGTTTTTATTGATACACATTTTTCAATAAATTTTTAAACTAGGGAAACTTGGCTTTCTTTTCTAATCTTTGACCAGAAATCTTTTCTAATCTTTGAACAGAAAATGAATACTGGATAAAAGTTCTCTTAATGAATTGACTGCAATACTCCTTTTTAAACCTTTTAAATTGAGGTCTAATATGTGCATGGGAAAGTTACAAATCAGGAGTATGTAATACAATGAACTATCACAAAGTGAACACACCTGTGTACCCATCTTCCCGGTCAAAGTGAACATCACCACTACCACTGAGGTCCCTCTCAT
This sequence comes from Vicugna pacos, assembly GCF_048564905.1. Lineage (NCBI taxonomy): Eukaryota > Metazoa > Chordata > Mammalia > Artiodactyla > Camelidae > Vicugna > Vicugna pacos. The sequence goes on along the minus strand of NC_133014.1, from coordinate 6,491,233 downwards.
ACTTACAGTAACAGTCCCCTTTTTCTTCCCCAAAGGTACCCACCACCCTTACCTGCTTCTAACACGCCATAGTAATTTTGCCTGTCTGGACTTACAGATAAATATAATCATATATTAAAAGTGCTTTTGAGTCTGGCTTCTTTCATTTAACATTATGTATGTGATTCACCCACACTAGCATATAACTGCAGCTGGCTTATTTTCTTTCTATGCAATATTCCATAAAGACACCATGATATATTTAATTCATTCATTCTGTTCTAATTGGACATGTGGGTTCCACTCCAGGGCTATCTCTAACAACGTATATACTCTCTTGTACACCGTTGTGCATTCTTTCAGTGCACACATGCACACATCTCTTTGCAACTGCTTGGCCAAAGGTATTTAACATTTTCAGATACTGCTAAACAATGTTCCAGTGGTATAATTTGCAGGCCCATCAGCAGCATACAAATAGCTCTCATTTTCTACAACTTCTCCAACAGTTGGTATTGTGAGCTTTCACATTTCCAACAATTGCTCTCTAAATTTAGTTCTAAATTGTTCTCCAACTTGTTTTGTCTAAAACAGTAGCTACTAGACACTGGTGGCTAGTGACAACAGGAGATGGGGCTAGTGCAACAAAGGAACTGAGTTGTTCATTTTTTAAAATTTTAACGAACAGAAATTTTAAACACCAATACTCTTCAGATAGTGGGAAACTTAAGTAATTTGCAACAACTTCGATATGAGAATCTACTTTTTCAATGCTGAATTTTATGAAATCTAAACACCGAGGAAGTATTTTTGAAGAAAATTTCGTGTTTGGATTGGGGTGGAAGTAAATGAAAAATACACAATGAATTTCTAAGATTTAGTTAAAAAGTACAATCTGGATTTTTTTTTTTACATTGAAGATATGCTGAAATAGTATTTTGGTTGCTTAGGGTTAAAAATATTTTAAATGAGTTTCACCTGCTTTCTTTTTACCTTTTTAAAATGAATTAAAAAAATTAAATTTACATATGTGGCTCAGACAATATTTCTACTCTATAGTACTGCTTTATACCATATATATGTAAATAAGATAACTGAAAACTCAAAAATACATAGTATGGATATGATGGTTTCAAAAATGGTACAATTATTTGTTACATAAAGCAATTTATCTGCTCTATTCCAGCAGAGAAGCTCCCAATTTGGATACAGGTGTGCCTTCCAAAAGAAAAAACCTTACCCCTAGTTTAGAGTAAAATGCATATTGACACAGCACACAAGAAGACTTTTAGTAATAAAAGATTAAACCAAGTCTTCTTGAGTAGTGATTTAAAACCATTTCACTTAGAATGATGATCTCTAGGTCCATCCATGTTGCTGCAAATAGCATTATTTTATTCTTCTTTATGGCTGAGTAGTATTCCATTGTATAAATACATCACAATTTCTTTATCCAGTCATTGTCAATGGACATTTAGGTTGCTTCCATGTCTTGGCTATTGTTAACAGTGCTGCTATGAACCCTGGGATGCATACATCTTTTCAAATTAGAGTTCACTCCAGATATATACCCAGAAGCGGGATCATATTGTAAGTCTATTTTTAGTTTTTTGAGGAATCTCCATACTGTTTTCCATAATGGCTGCACCAAACTACATTCCCACCAGCAGTGTAGGAGGGTTCCCTTTGATTGTCATTCTCAGTGAAGACAGAAAGAGAAAGAAAAATACCATATATCACTCACATATGCAATCTTTAAAAGGAAAAAAAGGACACTTTGAACTCATCTACAAAACACAGATTTGCAGACATAGTAAACAATCATGATTACCTCGGAAAGAGTGTGGATAGGGATACATTTGGGAGTTTGATATTTGCAAATGTTAGCCACTATATATAAAAACAGATTTAAAAAACAAGTTTCTTCTGTACAGCACAGGGAACTCTATTCAATATCTTGTAACAATCTTTAATGAAAAAGCATATGAAAACGAATATACGTATGTATATGCAGGACCTGGACATTGTGCTGTGCACCAGAAACTGACACACTGTAACTGACTGGACTTCGATTCAAAAAATGTTTTTTTAAAGTCTGTTTCAAAATCAGCTAACAGAATTCAGAAAGTAAATCACCCTCTACCCACACACAGTTCTCCACCGAAAACAACTGTTAACAGATCACATCCATTCGGAATCAAACACAATGACCGTGACAGAAGTTTGGGCTTCCTTTAAATTACATCCTCTTAACAGGAGGGCGAAGAGAGAGCCTGGTACTGGTCACAGACTTTAGTTTGAAAAAAAAAATAATAACCTTAAAAAATAAACCACACGGGCTAGTCGGTATATAACTACCTAAAAAACTAATGACACCAGAACAACATCAAATCGCCTTGAGAGAGGAAGGAGGTCAGAATCATACAAACAGCAGAGTGAAAGAGCATCCTTCCTGGGTTCACCAGCTGAAACCCGCCCCATGACAAGGCTCTCTGGTCTGCGCTGCTCCCCGAGGGTGTGAGCTCTCTACATTTCGCTGCAGGACGGGTGAAAACCCCTGGCCATCCTCCCACTCCTCTACAGCTGAGATGGGGTGAAAGACGGCCTTGGCCTTAAAGGGCGGCTCAGCAAGGCCGCAGAGGTCCTGGAAAAGATACCCCCCGGGTGCACCTGGCCTCAGCTCCCCGCCTCACAATCTTCAGGAAGCGAAAGATCCCCGGAGCCCGAACAAAGCCGTCCCGCCCCAGCCCTGCCGCTCAACAGGTGCGCAGGTAGGCGGCCCAGCGACCGCGCCTACTTACCCAGGTCCAGGGCCTGGTGGCACCGGAGCAGCGCGGCCTCCGGCTGTTGCTGGCGCTGCAGGCTCCGCGCCTGGCCGGCCAGCCTGCGCGCGCGGCACTCGGCCGGGAAGCACTTCTCCAGCAGGCCGCTCAGCACCACGTTGACCCGGCGCGCGGGCGGCCGCCCCGGCTCCGCGCAGCGCTTGCACACCGTGAGCCCGCACGGCAGCGTCACCGGCTTGTGCAGCAGCCGCTGGCAGCGCGGGCAGCCGAGCAAGTCGCGGGGCGCGGCGGGCGCCGAGGCCGACGGCCCCCGGCTCGGCGCCTCCTCGGGGGCGCGGCCCGCCTTCCCAGCCGGCGGCCGCCGCTCGTGCGGGCCCAGGGCGCGCGCCAGGCCGGCTGCCAGCTCCCCCAGCTCGTCGGGCCGCAGCGCCCCGAGCCGCGCGGCGCCACGGAACGCGCCCAGGGCCTCGGGGAGGCGGCCCGCGCGGGCCAGCGCGTCCCCCAGCCGCAGGCACAGGCCGCGGTCGGGCTGCGCCAGGCCGGCCAGCGCCGAGCGGAAGAGCTCGGCCGCCGTCTCGTACTCGCCCGCGCGGAAGGCCTCGTCGCCCTTCTCCGCCCGCTGGGCGAGCGGCTCCCCGCAGTCGCCGCCGCGACACGGGGGCGGGGGCGGCGGCGGGACCGGCTCGGGGCTCATGGCTGACGAGCCGCGGCGACTAGGCCCGGAGAGAAGAGCGGCGGAGGAAGGATGCTCGCCGCCTTCCCCGGGAGCCGCGCGCGTCTGAGGGTGGCGCGCTGCGAGCCGCGCGACCACCGCCCGGGGCGGGCGCCAGGTGGGGCCACGTCCCCCGCGTGGCGTGGGCGGCCGGGCCCCGCGGGGCCGCAACCCCAGCGGCCGAGCCCCCGCCGCGAGAAGCGCCCAACCCGCTCCACTGGAGAGAGTAGCCCGGCCGCGCGCGGGAACGTGGCGACCCCGCTCCCGCCTCGCCCCGGGCGGCCCCGCGCGCGTCTGCGTGCGCGCTCGTCTCCACGCGCCCTCCATTCGCGCGTTCTCCCCCCGCCTTGGGCCGCACCGCGTCCCCGCCCGCCGCAGCCGCCGCCGCGCCGGTTACAGGTGTCCCGGCCGGTCCCGCCGCCCGTTCCCCTCACCGCGCGGCCAGCCTGGCCCCAGAGGCCTCGCCGAGACCACTTGTGGCTGTGGTTAAAAAGAGAACCGATAAATAAGTACCGAGGGTGTAATATGCAACGTGGTGCCTCTGGTCACACCGCTGTATCACCCACGAGGAAGGTGTTCAGAGAGCAAATCCTGCGCGTTCTCATCTCAAACAGAAAATTGGCTTTTCCTTTCTTCTTTCCTTCCTTTTTATTGTATCTAGATGAAAAGATGGATGTTAGCTGAACCTACTGTAGGCATTTCACAATTAATGTAAATCAAACCATCATGCTGTACGCCTTAAACCTACAGAGTGATGTGTCTCAAGTATTTTTTAATTGAAGGTGCGGGGGCCCACTGACGGAAAGTTTGTTACCCAGCACATCACTGTATCCCTAGCTTTGATTTAGGTTATTGTCTTAAATGACCAGGAAGCTCTTCAGACCTCATCGTCAGCAAGCTTCTCTTAACAGAACTCTAAATTTTGGAGTTCTTTGGGGGCCTCTAATTTAGACAGAGCTCTAATTTTAACAGAGAATGTGCGGAAATACCAAACCAGGTACTGGGAAGGAAAAGAGGTTTGAGAAATGGGTAGTCCTAATGTGTCCTCCATTGGGAAGCAGAAATAGAATTTCTGAAACTGGCAGTGCTACAGAGAGAAGTTGCTGGAAGGAGGGAGTTAAAAGCTACATTGTTGTATAAGGAGGGACTCAGTGTTCCTTCTGCGCTCATTAACCGGTATTTAGAATTCCTCATTATTCAGAGCCTGCACTTCTTGCCCTAGTGTTCAATCATCTGTTTTATTCTATGTATCTGAAAGTAATAAAATGCATTACAGTATTCCAGACCCGTACTGTTTATTATTTCAAGTTGAAACGTCTTTATTCTAAATTTGTGAAGTTTTTATACATTTAAAACTGGCTAAAGAAAATATAAAATACATAACATCAAATCTGGCTTTGAAAAGAGGGAAATGCCTCATTAAGTGAGGTGAGAAAATTTTAGATGAGTTTGTAAAAGGGAAAAGGAGACAAAAGTCCCACAGTAAAGAAAAATGCAGAGCAAATCCCTTACGACCCCCTCCACCTGCCACCTCCACCTACCACCACCCACCCTTTCCATGAATGGTTTTCCTCCTTAGCTTTCTATTTTGACTGACAACAGTTGTAAAACTGGGTTTTGATCTGTTCTTCCTTACTGAATGGTTTGAAACTTTCTTTTTAATCACTCTGTTTTCACCTCCTCTCTTACATAGTAACAATTTGTTTGTATTTGAAAGAGGCTTATCTAACAAATATCCAACAGCCAGGAAGCTGAGTTGGGGTAGGGGGAGCTTCTGAGTAGTTGAAACTGCTGCAACAGACAACACTAAAGATTATGAAAACTTATGATCTCAGATCCTATTTGTTCCTATTTTAGACAAATTTCTAGCAAGAGAACAGAAAGGAGAAGCTTGTCTGAGCTATGCCTGCTGAGAGCAAGAATTGTTTAAAGCAAAATTATCAGTGTATTACGAGGTTTATAACCTGGGGAAACAAAATGTGTGACCAAAATAGCACAAAGTCCAGCAGAGGAGAAACAGGAAGGTCACTACCTAAGGATCTAACACCACATGTGAATGGTGTAATCACTTGAAGGAATATTCTAACAAGCTAAAGATATAAACTTCAAACCCTAAAGCAACCATCTGGATAACACAAATATTCATAGCTAAAAACCCAACAAAGGAGATAAATGAAATTATTTTACAAAAATAAAGTCTATTAATCCAAAAGAATGAAGAAAAGAGAAGGGTAACAAAAAACAGATGAAACAAATTGAAAACAAATAGGTGGCAGATTTAAACTCAACCATATCAAATACAAATATTGAACAAGTATAATTGATGTATGTATACACACACACACACACACATATATAGAACACTCCACCCAGCAATAGCAGAATGCACTTTTTTTAAACAACCATGAATATTCATAAAATAGACCATAACCTGAATAATAAAAAACACTTTGACAAATTTAAAATAAATGCAATCATACAGAGTGTGTTCTCTGATCATAATGGAATCAACCACAAATCAGTAACAGAAAGACAATCCCCAAATTCCTAAACATGTGGAAACCAAACAATACAATTCTAAATGATTTATAGGTCAAAGAAGAAATCGCAAAGAAAATTTCAAATACATACATAGAACTGAAAATGTAAAATACATACAGAGAGCTGGTTATAAATTAAAATACATATTAAAACATGTGGGATGCAATGAAAGCAAGGCTGAAAGGAAAGTACTAAATGCTTACCTTAGGAAAAAGTAAAGATTTCAAATCAGTTATCTAAGTTCTTATCTCAAGAAACTAGGGGAAATAAAATCACATTTGAGTGAATCCCCAATAGGATTAACAGCTGATTTCTCATAAGAGACCATGAAGACTAGAAAACAGTGGTATGATATGTTTAAAGTACTAAAAAATAGACTTTCAACTGAGAATTCTGTATCCAGGTCCTTCAAAAATCAGAGGAGAAACTGACATTCTTAGGTGCATAAAAACTAAGAGATTTTGTTGTTATCAAACCTGCCCTATAATACATAATAAAGTCCTTCAGAGTGAAATGAAAGGACACTAGACAATAACTCAGATCCACATGAATAAATAAAGAGCATTGGGAAAGGTAATATGTAGCTAAATATAAAAACAATGTAAGTGTATTATTTGGTTGTAACTTTTTTCTCCTATGTGAATTAAAAATAACTGCATAAAGCAAAAAAACTATAAATCTGTGTTGATGGGCACACAATGTACAGCCTTCAATTCATACAGTTAACCCTTGAACAGTGCAGGTTTGAACTGTAGGGGTCCACTTCTATGCAGATTTTTTCAGTAGTAAACAACAAAGTACTGCATAGCCAGTGGTTGGTTGAGTCTGTGGATGCAGAGGAATATGGGGGACCGACTACAAGTTATACATGGATTAACCCTCATGTTGTTTAAAGGCCAACTACATTACAAGAGTAGAAAGGCTGGGAGATCAGTGATGTAAGATGTCTTCTCAAGAAACTAGGAGAAAAACAAAAAACAGAGAGAAGTCAATGAAATAGAACGTATTCGTACAATACAGAAAAATCAACAAAGCCAAAACTTGTTTCTCTGTAAAGAATAATAAAATTGATAAACTCCTACAGCAAGATCAATCAAGAAAAAAATAAGAGAATCTAAATTACTATCAAGAGGAATAAAATTACTATCAGGGGCATCACTATAAGTTCCTAAGCCAAAGATAAGAATATAAGAGGATAGTATAGAGGGAGGGTAATAGCTCAGTGTGCTAAGCATGCACGAGGTCCTGGGTTCAGCCCCCAAGTACCTCCACTTAAAAAAAAAAAATACAAAGAATGAGAAAGAGGATACTATAAACAATTTTATGCCAATAAACTAAGCAGCTTAAATGAAATGGAAAAATTCTTTGAAAAAAAATACAACTTAACCAAAAATGACACAAGAGAAAACAGAAAAATATAAGATTCCTATTTCCATCACAGAAATTAAAACCACATATGAAAACCTCCCCAGGAAGAAAACCCCAAGCCCAGATGACTTTACCAAGCAATTCTTCCAAACACTTAAGGTATAAACAACCCAAATGTTATGCAACTTCTTTTAGAAAATATAACAGGAGAGGATGCCTTCAACTATTTATAAAGCCAGCAGGATCTCTACGCTGGAATCTGGCAAGACCTCACAAAAAAAGAAAAATTAAGTTCAATCTCTTTGATGAACATAATACAAAAAAAACCCTAATTAAAATATTAGCAAATCAAATCTAGTGAAGTGTATGTGTAGGTATGAGTCTGTGATTAAGGATTTATTTTATCCGATAATACACCAACACTAAATGGGATTTTATTCCAGGATTACAAGGCAGGTGCAAAATTCAAAACTCAGTCAGGAGTTTGTTCTGCTTTCAGCATGACAGCATGAGGGGTTTCAAGATCCTGCTTCCCAGCAAAACTAATGAAAATCATGGAAAACAACAACTATTTAATGTGTCTGGAAATGGCCTGATGGACAGGCAGCAAATAAAGAAACATTTTTTTTAACGTAATAAAACCCAGAAGGAACCGCAAGCGTCTGTGGTACTTGAATCAATGCCTTCACCCTCTCTTCCTCCCCTCAGCTTATTCAGATGGAAACTCCACCCCAGACTGGTACAGCAAAGACCTCAGAGCAGTTTCTTCCTCCCTCCCCCAGCTCCTAGTCAGAAGGCTCTCTTTCCCGGTGGGGCAGTGCATCAGATTTCTCATTCTGCCTGTAGCTACCTGTTGCTGAGGCCAAGTTCCAGGCTAGTGCAGTGGAGAGGTGGGGACCCCCTTATTCCTTCCAGCCCACATCAAGGGATGGAGTCTCTTCCCTGTGCAAAGCAATACGGAGAATACTGGGGCATCAATTGCCTTTGCTGTGGCTTGTGTGGCAGGGAGTCCATAATGAGAGAGGCAAGCTAAGGAGGCCTGGAACTGATGCACACAAATCCACAGAGAGCTCAGCTCCTAAAGCAAGGATATCACTTAGAGAGAATGCCATTGTCCCCACCTCCCAGCACCAAAACAGTGGTTCAGAGATTTTGCCTGAGGGGATAAGCAAGTTCTATATAGATACGTCCAGAAAAGAACTGAGTTCATTTGCAATAGAGAGTGGAGGTGTTTAAGTCTAACGGCTTTCTCAAAAATGGTGCAAGTTGTGTTGAAATGCAATTGGGAGGAGACTGATACATTCACTGGAGATAAAGGCTCCATTGCAGGCCAGCTATATGCCTGAAGGAAACAGGGAAAGAGAGAGCTGGAAGGAACTCTTTTGGGGTCATAACAAATCCTAAACACTGGCGTAGGAAACTATCCTTTCAAAGCAGACCAAAGTTGATTGGACTAGTCCGTAAAGCAATTTATGTCCCAGGCGCTATTGAAAATAACAGAGCAATGAACCAACAATTAGTGGAATTTAACAGCTGCATGTAGTCAAGGAAACAGACAGCAAAGGAGCCAGTCACCACTGTTATCCCTACAGGCACACCCGAGGCCGTGCTGTCTGAGGAACGTCAGAGGCTTCTCACTCGAAGTGGGCTTGGGGGGTAAACATGGACTTCACAAAAACAACCCAGCCAGTCATCAGACAACTAACCAAGCAAATAACAATAATAACCCCCCAGGGACAGGACTGACCAGTGCCCAGAGTTGTTATAATATGTGGTATAAAATGACCAGATTCCAACAAAATCTGGTGATACATTCAAAGAAACAGGACAGTATAACCCATATGTCAGAAAAAAACAAATAGGAGACAACAGGAATTGGCTATAAAAGTGACTAGATGATGGATTTAACAGACCAAGATTTCAGAGTAGCCATTATAAGCATGTTCAATGCCATAATTAAAGAAATAAAGTATGGTATAATGACAACACTACAGGAAGTATAGGATATCAAAGAAGAGAGAGAAAGTATACGTACTTAAAAAAATGGAAATCCTGGAGTTGAAAAGTACCATACATGAAATGAAACATTCACTACAGGGTGTAAACAGTAGATCTGAACCAGCAGGAGAAAGATTTCGTTATCTTGGAGATCACTCAATAGAGATTATACAATCCAAACGACAAAGAAAAGAAAGAATAAAGAAAAATGAAAAGCATCTCAGAGAACAATGGGACACCACTGAGCGTACACATGTAGCGGAAACACCAAAAGGAGATGACAAAGCAGAAGGAGCAGAAAAAATATTTGAAGAAATAAAGTCTGAGAACTTCCCCAATATGATGAAAACCATTAACCTAAATACCTGGCAAGCTCAATGAATTCCAAGTAGGATAAACTCAAAAATAGCCACAATAGACAAGGAGAAAATTAACCATCTCAACTTCATTCCACCACAGACCTCTGGTGCTTTTAGGTATGCACTGTACGTTCTGGCACTGAAATAGTGAGCCAACTTTCTCAGGTAGATAAAATAGATGGTTACAGCGTATTATTTAAACAAGAGTGATATGAGTAATACTATCACTGCTTGTCCTCAGTAACCCCGCTCTCTGCTGGGTTCACCTTGCTCCCTTGAGGTCTCCTTCTCACTCATATGGAGCATTAAGTGCCCTTGGTCCCTCCTGTGGAAGCAGTCCTTGCACATCCAACCCATCAAGATCCTCAGCTGAATGAGAAGCCCATCCTGAGGTTACTTCCTATACGAGGTTCAACTTCTCCAAAAATATGTTTGCTTAAATTTACATTTTTACCAATTAGTTTGACTTTGGAGAGAGTTCCTATCACTAGATTATGAGCTCTGTGGGTCATATATTGGGCACCCCAGAGTGGTTGTTATCTGATGGTAACAAGGACCAGGATGATGACTATGATCTACTCAGTGCATCCTTCTGTTCCTGACGGGGGCGCTGGGTCAAGCTATTTTGGGAAGTGACGGTGTTTATTTACCAAACTCAGAGTGAAAGATAAAGCCCAAGTATTCTACTTGTTATTAAATTCTATAGCTTTATTATTTACTAAAGCATCTAAGATCTTCTTGAATTTAAGAACATTTTTTAGTCTATATCACCTCCTGGACTCAAAGATTTGAGGACATACCATTAGCTTTTACAGCATAATACCCCAGCTGGGTAGCTGGTATTATTATTCCTACTGAAAAAAAACTAAGGAGCACACAGGGGTGAAGTAATTAATCATATGTCAAGAACCAAAATGAGAGATTTTGGATCTGGAAGCTACCAGATAGACTGATGCTAGCCTCTTATGGGCACTGAGTATGTTTGTTCCTTATTTTCACAATTATACTTAACACCACCGTTACGTTGAGAAAACATGTTGATACTCAAATGAGGAGGACTCCGTGAGCATTAAAGCTAAGCGATGGATGAGGAATTCCTACAGGCTGCTGATGTGAAAGCCGGTCACCGTGGGAACCATCACTGATGACTGTGCTTCCATACTAGTCCTTGGCAGACAGTTTTAAAAATCAGCAGACTGTACAGGATTCAGAGTACAAAAAATAAACGATGGAAAACATTCCACCCGCCTGTGACATAGACGCAGAGTGAGCAGGCGGTGTGAATTTCTGTAGAAAATGACCATCAGTCATTTTACAAGCTCAGAACTTGCTGCCAGCCGCGGAAACAAGCCATCATTAGTGTTAATGGAGTTATTGGCTGAGAGATAATGAGGCTGCTGATCGGACAAAAGCTATAGCTCTGTGGCCTCTCTTTCCCTTGGTACTCCCTGAACCTGAGTGTGTACAGCTTTGCAATGGAAATTCCTCTCAGCAAAGCCTTTCACAATGTCCTGGGAAATCTTCTTCACAAAGCAGTCCTCAAACATAGAACTTGGTTTCTTGTATCATCTAGCTTTTGTTTTCCATGGTCCAGAACCCTCTGGTGAAAAGACAAGCAAGTAGCCAAAAAAGAAATTCAACATAAAATGACCCGACTCATTCTGTGTTGTCTGTATTCACAGCTCTTTCTGGGCCTGGTACCCATTTCTCGGGCAACCTCAGGATACACCTTCCCTGCTCTTTGCTTGTGCAGTAAAGGACTGTCTCCACCAAAGCCTCCCCAGGTGACTGCATTCACATGTGGGTTCCCACCTACATTTTTAGCGCCATCTTCCGCTAATACTTGGAAGGCAGAATCAGCAGGATGCTGTGGCTTCCCTGCACAGGATGATGATCTCAGGCAATAGAGGTTCAAGGTTGTCAGCAAAGTGCATACATGATAATAGGGGAAGCCAAAAACAAATCAATGTACAGAGCACAAAGCTTTTAAGGAAGGAGAATCCTGGGGAGTCACCTGGAAGTAAAGCATATGTTTTTTTATCTGTTTGCCAAGAATGGAAGTTGTAGGCTTTCTGAAATCAACCTAAATTACACATAGATACAGATAAGTGGATATGAATATTGTTTAAAAAAAAAAAGGCCCACAATGGAGTCCCTTGTGTTAAGTCCACATCAGCAAACCAAGACTTAACCCCTAACCTAACTGCAGTTACACCCTCCCCCAGGAATGTCATCATCAGTCAGTCTGGAATTTCTGGTCAGCACCAGTGAGGGACTCCACCAAGTAGCATCCTTCTGTCCCCCATAGGTAGGTTACCCAAGCCTGAAATAACCCACTGCTTTCCTCCTTCTGCTATAAAAGCCTTCCATCCTGTACAGCTCCTCAGAGCCCCTCTCTACTTTCTAGATGGGATGTTGCCCCATTCACGAATCACTTAATAAAGCCAGTGAGATCTTTAAATTTTACTTGTTTAAAACGTTTGTTTTTTTAACAGTATGTGTGTACAGATAGACACACGTGCACGTACACAGGTCTCTGTCACTCCCAAAGCTTCTTCTGCATGTCTTGGGTTTACTATGTTTGCTGAATATTAAGCAGAAGAAACTTTCTACAGAAAGGATAATTAATTTACCTGCAAGTCAGAGCAGTTGTGGAACAGGAAAACTGCTCGTGAATGCTGCCGCCTGATATCAGTCAATGCTGATGAGCGTGCAGTTCTGGGTGGGAATGGGGAAGATTTCTTTTTCTGAAACTCCCACCAAAGCCCTGAGGAGTGTGTTCAGGCTGAGCCCTCAGTGATAGACAGTTGCCTTCTCCAGTAGAGAGTTAGCTGAATTTGCAAGTTCCAGCGAGAGTAACATTGGGTGACACCATACGAAGACCAAAGCAAGGGGTTCCAGTCTTTTACTAAGAATTACCTTCTGGAAGGGAAGACTTCCATTTGTTTTTCGAGTTTATGATTTAATAAAATACACAAAATTTCCATTTCTAAGGCTCAGAGATGTTTGGCAATCTCTCTGTAGGCTTTGATTTCCTATCCTCCACCTGCTCTTCGGCAGAGAAAATCTGACCATGTATGTCCTGGGCTGAATTTTCAGAACAGTAGTGTTTGGTACTACCCTCTTTATAGCTTCTAAGAACACCTTCAGGAGCTTCCCTGTCCACAAGGAAGGAACCTGGGTTTAGCGGGCGCTAGAGCGGGAGACAGCGCCCCCTGGAGGAAGATGGTGTAGTAGGAGAAACTGCTACCACGGGAGAGCTTGTGAGCAAGGGTGGCCCAAGGACCCCCTTGACTTGTGCACCTTTGACGTCCCCAACTGCAGATCGGGTATTCTCACTTCTGTCATCCTGTTCATCTTCTTATGCTTGGAAGTGAAGGTCAGAGGTCCTCCGTACTTCCCTCCTCAGAAACCACTTATGGTTTATCCAAAATTGTATGTGTTTTCATATTTGGCTATTTTTAAGATCAGTGAGAGAGACCATGGATGGGAATGCCGAAATTGTGAAACATCAGGAAGCAAATTAAAATTAATCACGAGGTTTCACGCAGATATTTTGGGGGAGAAGGAAACTGGCTTTCAATCCTTTCTTTCTTTCCAGAAAAAATCCCTGAGGTCCTAGGGTTTCCTAGCCCTCCTGGCCTGGACAGCTGACTATACCTTTCTACGGGTGGTCCCTGGCCCAGAAGTTCACAGGTTTCAATCATAATTCTCTAATATCTAACCAACTGAAGACTAGAGAATACATCACTGCTTTTTTATTACCATTCTTCCAGTTCCCAAACAGTTTCACAGTGTAATTGGCTGATGGCTGACTCTTTATATTCTCTATGTAACATGGAGGTTGGTTCTAGTTTGTTTTTTAACTTTTAGAAACTTCCCTGAAGTTGTAACATTGTTTTTTTTTCTTTTCATTAAAAAATATCTATGAGTCAGCAATTCGATGTTTGGGTATCTACCCAAAAAAAATGAAAACATGTAGGTACACAATATGCAAACATTTGTATCAGCATTATTTATAAGAGCTAAACACTAAAAAAATCCAAATATCCATGAAACAGTGAACAGATTAAAAAAAATGTGGTATTTCCATAGGCTGGAATATCACTCTGCAGTAAAAATGAACTGAACATTGATACATGTGACCATTTGGATGAACCCAAAAGATTACTCTGAGGGAGAGAAATCATACTCAAGAGTTGACGTGATGCAAGGGATTTTTAGGGCAATGAAATTATTCTGCATGACACTATAGTGGTGGCTAAATGTCATTATGCATTTGTCAAAACCCATAGAATGTACAACATCAAGAGTGAACCCTAATGTAAACTATGGATGTTGATTGATAATAATGTGTCCATGTTGGTTTATCGATCTTACTACACTGATGAGGGATGCTGAGGGTAGGGGAGTATATATGTGTGGGTGGGGAGGGCTATGTGTGAACTCTGTATTTTCTGCTCAATTCTGTTGTGAACCTGAAACTTCACTAAAAGAATAAAGTCTATTAAAAAAAAGAGTTGATGTGTTGTATGAGTCCATTTATATGAAATTTCTGGTAAAGGCAGAACTATAGAGACAGAAAGGAGACTGGTGTTTACCTGGGGTTGAAGGTGGGTACACGACTTGACCTCAGATGGGCATGTGGGGACTTTCTTAGGTGGCAGACGTGTTCTAGAACTAGATGATGTAACACAGACAGGGTAGTAGATGCACAACCACATACGTTTGCTAAAAATCAAGCTGTAGAATTAAAATGGGTAAAACTGATGGCTTGTAAATTACATCTCAATTGAGCTAAAAAGCAAAAACTCCCAAATTAAAAATAAAATCACCTCTGGCTCCAAGATGATTTTACCCTTAAAAAATTTTTTTATTTTGACAATTGAACTTCATGGTTATTGAGTTGGCTTATTGACTTCAGGGATTTCTTTTGGCCATGCAAGTTTAAATTGGTCATGCCAAACTTGGGAAGCAAAAGAACACCATTGTTCAGGGTACATCAGACAGGTTTCTGCCCCAAGGGGAGGGAGTGGCAAGAGTGTGGCCGGTGCTACAAAGCTCCCGAGAAGGCAGCAAGGTCTAGAGCGGAGGGTCAGGGCCCAGGAGAGGTGGCTAATGTTGATTCAGCATTTCCATCTGTCACCCAGGAACGGGGGCTAAGAGTAAATCTTCAGGCCTGCGGTTCTGAGAAATGCAGGGTCCCGAGCCCAGATCAGCGTCTGCACAACAAGAAGTCAGGGGCTGAGCCTCAGAGACATGTGAGGCTTGGTTGGAACAGCAAGAAAAGGGAAATTCTTGGCTTACGGTGACTTCGTACCCAACGTCACTGATCCCAGCCTGTTACTGAGGTTTGACTCTACTTATTCTTGCAGCGAGATGGGTCATAGTTATGAACTTAGAAAATGTAACCCCTGTATTGATACAGAACCACAGGGTCTGTGGACCAGATGCTTCAAACCTCTCTTGTATCGGGCATGTAGGAGGAAGGCAAAAGGAATACTCTTTCTCTTGGCGTCCAGATTGTCACAGTTTAGATCTTGAAAGCAATGGTTTTTAAGGGGTATCCTCACCAGCCACACAGCACCACCTGAGGCAGCCTTGAAAACCGGTTGGGACAGGAGATCCTACTTCCTTTCTTCTGCCCCGCTTATGCCCAGCTCTTCCAGTCCACCTCAGAAGTGTGTCTACCGCACTTCCTGAAGCCCCTGCAGGAGCTCATCCGGGCCTCTAGACCCTAAGGTGGAGCAGAGCCAACCCACCCAGCTCGAGAGGAGACGATCATGTCCTTATTTCCAAAGCAGTGTCACCTGGCAGCAGTTGAACCACCAGATGCTCACAGATGAGTTTTGCTATCATGTACAGGAGGCTCTAAAACAGATCTTACACTCAAGTTATTTGAAGAGATGAAAGAAAGTGCACATTCATATTCTTTGTGCAGAGGGCACTTTCCTAAGGAAAAAGGCAGCAAACAGCCCAGAAGAAGAAATTTAGAAACAGGAAGCTTTCTTGTGTGTGGAGACATTCCTCTTTTACCATTCCTGTCCTCAAGTTATGGGATGGGGAGGGCAGGATGTAGAAAAGCTGCTCATGAGTCTCTGGGGTGGGGTGGGGTGGGGTGGGGTAGAGGCAGCTGAGTTCATAACTTACTCCCCAGTGATGCTGGCGGCTATGGAGGAGGGAGGTCCAACATTGCTGCGGTGGTGCCAGGCGTGCAGTCCACGGGGAGCTGAGGGGGTCGGTGAGCGTCCTTGTAAAGAATGTCACACTCAGAATGACTGCACCGAGTCAAGCCAGCATTCTCTGAGCGTGTGTTCGGGCTCAGGAGCTTCAGTAATCAATGCAAACAGTTCCTCCCTTTGAGGGTCACAGGGTCTTAGGTGGGACTAGGGGAGTGAGGAGTGGGGGCAACGGAGAGCAGGAAATAGAGGAGACAGAGCCGTTTAAACAATTCTTTCCTGTAACAGATAACTGGCCTGGGGCTTCCTGGCAGGGTGAGCAGGAGCTAGGTTTATTTAACCCGATACTCGGTTGGCAATCTCAGCAGGCCCCCAAGGACCTGGAGGAGGATGAAGATCTAATTTATCCCCCTTGACTCACCTGTAATAATGTGGGTGACAAAGGGAAAACAAAGACCCCTGAGGAAAGTAAAGGGAATGAGGCAAAATGCTACTGTGCTTCGACCATTCCTCTCTATATTTTCCAAGGAGAGACGGGGCGGGGTGGGGGGACTGGATGGTTGAAATTGGCAAGCACAAATGAAAAGAAAGTCCAGAAGTTTGGGCCCTTGCAGTGTTACAAAAATTGAGAGTTTACAGATTCCAGACGATAGGAAATAAGACTGAAAAGGGCCTTGAGCAAAGGCCCATTAAGACTTAGCAGGTAAGTAAGCGACTCAGGCTTTGAGGACAACACAGATTACGGATGTGACGCTACTGTCCGAGCCTTGTTCTAGGCCGTTGCGAGGTAACTGCTGTTAAATTGACAGGGAGACTGGCTGGGAGGTGAAGAAGCAAAGATATCATTCCCGAATCCTTCCTGTGCACCTGCCACTTCTGTCCCCCCAACCCCTGGAACCCCACAACCCTGGTGCAGGGCTTGGCATGTCCAAGGGGCTTGGAAAATGTACAGTGAAATAGAATATACATTTTATAGCAATACAAGAAAAATTTAAATATAAAAAAACTTCTCTGCCCTTTAGCCTCCTCTCTCCCCACATTGTGCATCACGTACCTGCACTAGGCATCCACCAACCACCCCCCCTCACCAGCAGGAGCACCTGCTCCACCGTAAGGAGCAACATCCTTCTAGCATTAACAAGACAGCTCCTTAAAAGATAGCATTCCTTCTTGATCTTGTGAGGAGTCATGATGACCCACCGCTCTGTACCTGCAGATCTGATTGTGGAAACTGTCAACATTACATCCAGCCCTCTGTATCAAAAAGCCTCAAAACTTTCAAAACCATGCTTTGACTTCTAATGGGCAGAACAGTTCTCCGATCTTTCTGAGAGGCTGTTCCTGGTTATAATCTTCAATTTGGCTAGAAAAAAACTTTCCCTTTCTTAGATCGACTGGTAATTTTCCGTCGACAGTACCTTGTCGCAGTTTCATCAAATAGGTGGCAAGGCTGCCTTCCTTCCGTTCCCCCGCATCTTGATCATCTTCCCTTCCAGGACAGGTTTCTGCCGCTTCCCGCTGCTGAGATTCCAGCTGAACAGGCCGTGCTGGGGTTTACAGGTGGAGATGTGTGGGTGGGGAAAACATCCCCCAGGAACCCTCTGGGCCCCCGTCCCAGTCAGAGGCTCCTCCTCCCAGGACCCCTTGAGGTAGAGCTGCGGGGGCCCCCTGCGCATGGTGACCGGCCATCTCTGTGCACAGTCAGCCACAAAGAAAACCCAAGCCTCTGGGCATTTTGCTGTATGGGCTCCTATCATAAGACCAACAAAACTAAAATGCATGAGAAGAGAAATCCAGTAAGAGAAAAGTGACCTAAGACTCAAGCCTATTAAGTCAGCCTGACATTATTAAACTTCCAAAGTGAGGAGTCGCCCTTCCTGCCTTAAGACCACTTCTTGGAGGCAGAGTCGCTTCCCATGTTTCTTTCAAATCCAAGCTTGATGCTACTTCCGAGTTCTCACCTAGACCTTTCCCGCGGGGTCCCCCTGTCTGGGGGACGGACATCCCCTCCTTCCCTGCAGATGCCTCCTGGGAATGACCTCTGCCCCGCCCAGCGGAGACACTCCTAGCCACGCCCCCAATCCTGGCGCCCCGCCCAGGCGGTGGCACAGCCCAGACCCCACCCCACACTGGGGCCCCGCCCTGCGAGCCCTAAAGGTTCCCCCAACCCGCACAAGGAGCTGCGTGGGGCACGGGCTGATCCGGCTGCCCAGGTCAAGGGAGACAAGGACCAGCCGCTGGGTTCATCCAGGTGGCGTCTGTAACGCTCCCTCTGGGCAGCAGCGTAGGGAAAACCTGCCCCAAGTGACAGGGCAACAGGCACCTGTTCTTAGGGCCCTGGAGGCAGGAAGCGGGTTTTGGAGATGGAAGGAAGTTGGCCACCCCAGTGGAGGGGAGGGGCCCAGCTGGCAGGGTCAGGGGCCGCAGGGGGTTGGGGTGAGAGTGCCTGCTTCCAGCCGAGAAACGTCCAGACCTTCTGCTGGCCCTTTCTACTTGCTTTGCAAAATGTTAGGAAAATGCCTCAAATCTCATTTCCAGAGTCCTGAGGTGGAGGGCACCCAGGTGTCCAACCTTTTTTTTCTGAGAGAAAAGGATATTTTCAATTGGGACTAACTTTAAGGCCTTAAATTCACATCTATCATTCAGACTGTGAACACTTCCAATAGGAAAGAGGTAATCAATTAATTCATCCGGTGTGAAATGTGTTTAACAGGACTTTGCTCAAATTCCACAGGGAAATAACTGGTGCTACATCCCGTGCGGGTCAGCTGCGGACGAAAGGCCACCAGGCAGACATTCGTCAGCGTCACAGGCGGTCACACTGGAGCTTTGCTTCCCTTCCGCCATCCGGTCACCAACAGCCACCACATGGGCTTCAGGGACCATCGCGTCCACACAGCATCTCCCCCAGAACTGCAGCCCGTGTCGGGTTTGGCACATATTTTTTATTTTAATTTTCACATTTACAAACTCAGGAGGCCGACCTGAGAAAGGGAAGGAGACGGCTGCCTGGAGGAAAGCTGGGCCCACGGGCCCGGTGCAGGCCGGGCACTTGGGACTCTTCACAGGGAAACCGCCCCGTCTCTCAAAGGGCCTCGCTGTCAGACAGCATCTGAACTGTTGGCCCTGGCTTGCTCCTCGGCACCCAGAAGATGCATCACTGGGGCTGCCTCCGCCCAGGATTTTATTGCTGGTGAACTTAATTATGGAACTTACAGTCCAGGATGATGGCATCATCAGACATGGGTCCAGGGGTGCACATTTGGCTGAGATGAAAGGAAACTGAAATGTGTAAACTGCATGGATTTGGCGATGCTGGCATGTTGCCTGCACTTGCCTTAGGCCCCTGGGAAAGCCCTGGTCCTGGAGGAGGCGGGGGGAGAAACCCCTTGCCCATCCACACGGGACCATCAAAGACAAGAGGTGGACAGTCATCAGGATGGAGGCGCCCAGGCCCACTGCAGCCTGAGCTCCAGCTCCCCACTAGCCCTTCCTCTTCCACGTTCCCCTTAAGACCCCCGGAAAAGTTCCCTTTTTTAGGTGGGAAGAATCTACACCCCCTCACTTTCCAAAATATGTCTCTCGAGCTGAATGAGATGATCACGTGGCAGGCAGAGGCTTGGAAATCAGGACTAGCAGCACACTGGTGTGTATTCTGAAAAGACAGATCCCCTGAAAAGTGCCCTGGGGTCATCCCTGCATTTCTCAGGAACAGAACAGTCGTGGAAAGAATGATTTGCCTCTGTGATTACCGTGGAGCCAAGATGAAAGCCAGAGGTGTAATGTTGTGACTCAGATTTGATCCTGTACCAGCCCCCATGGTTTTTGCAGACCACCAGCTTCTCCATCTCTCCTGCGAGTGCGGGATGCCATTCCTGCAACCCGCTGGGGGCCCACAGGCCCGCCCCCGCCTCCAGGGAGCTGCGAGTGTGTCGGAGAGGGAGGAGTCTAGGCTTTGTGGGATTTTTTCCTCCTGTCTGTTAGACTGCAGATGTTTGACCTTTTTCCCTCTGGGGAGAGCAAATGCCTGACGGCACTGGTGCGGATAGGGGGCGAGGGCCCTCATCGTAACGGTCAGGGTCCAGCTTCACCAGTCGAGGAGCACACGGGTCCGTGGGAGCCATGGAGTCTTCAGAAGGCGTGTCATGGAGGAAGGGTCATTTCTGTGCCCAGATCTCCACCTGGTTAGCCTCTGGTCTAAGATATTTGAACTCACAGTCCTACATGTTAGTTCAGCAAAAATTCTGGCTTCTGATACCCAAAGAGCTTGAAGTCCCCCTCGAAACGTGCGTATAGGCGCCGGATGTCACGCTTGCTGACGCCCAAGAAGTAGCGCTCCACCTTGGTTCTGTTGTACACGGTGATGCCCGGGGGGATGGTGGGGTAGGACACCAGGTGGTCGATGCCAGCTTCTCTCAAGATGTATGGGGCATCATCCTCCAGGGTCTCATGGTGACCAATGACGCTGTACTTGATCTCGCAGGGTGCGCACAGCTCCACATACGTCACCCAGTGAATGATGTGGTCCCCGAACTGCAGGTCCAGCCACCTGTGGTTCGGGTCACCCAGGTAGCGCACAAAGTCTTCAAACTGGATGCCCCTGGTCTCTGTCCGGTTCCTCCTGTACTTCCTGATGATGCCAGGGGCAATCTCATGCCTGTACCAAGGCTCAAAGCGGGGGTTGTGAACAAACTTGTCCTTAAACGCAGAAATCAGTCTTTCAAAGGGATCTCTTACAATAAAAAATTTGAAGTATGTTTTCAAGCTAAGGAAGAAAATGAAGATAAAGAAGAAGTTAACCTGATGCTACTGGCGGTGGTGGTGGTGGTGGGTTGTGAGTGGGGAGAGAGAAGAGTAACAGCTGGAGCAGCAGCAGCCACCGGGAGCCCTGGGACCAGTGCATCCCATGTGGCTCTCGCTTCATCCACACTTGGGGGCAGATCCTGCCATCAGCCCATTTCCAGGTGAGGAACTGGAGCCTCGGAAACGTTAACTGTCTAAGACCACAGTACTCACTGCCCTCAGGGGCCACTGTGAGGACCCCTGTTTAACTCATGTGTTGTTTAATTTGAACAACTCAAAACTTTAGGAATGTTTAAACGTTTTGTTCTTGAGCAGGAAACTGAAAGGGCAGGAACCTTAATTGAGCCAGAGAAAGTTACTTTAAGGGTATGTCTTCAAAAACTCAATTCAAAATTGCCAGGAAGGAAAAATGGGGGTGGGGGTAGGAAGAAGGGGGGTGGGACTTCAGAATCCAGCTGAGGGGAAGGGGTCTCGGGAGCTTTCGGTGGTGGCAGTACCTGCATAGAGGGCCTGTAGTGACAGTGACAAAATGACGACACTGCTGCCATTCCGTGTCCTCATCCAGGCTGGGGACACTCTCAGAGCTGCACGGCTCAGCCCCTTACCCTCACAAAAGCCCCGAGCCTGGTGCTGGGGGGCGGGGGGGGGATGGGTTCGATCTGGCCTCTGACATCTGCGTTCCGAGGCAGTACTGGTTAGGAACGCCCAGCTCCAGAAGCCGCTGAGCAGCGGGGGTTGGGGGGGTCAAAGATCACTCGGTGACGTTTATTTGCTGCTTATGCATCTACTCCTTTGAAACCTCGTTCTATGGGGCCAATTCAGAGCCACCAAGAGAACTGTTCAGTCAGCTGCAGGATTCTTCCGAGGCCCGCCTCCATCCCTGCAGTGGCCGGAGAGGCCTTCTCTCTGCCTGTGCGGGGGTCCAGCCCCCACACCGCGCCTCAGGGCGGCTGCCGCAGGAGCAGGCATAACACCTCTGGAGAAAATGAAAAACGAAGTGGGGTTCCCTGCAATCCAAACCCCTTTCTTATGAAATAAAGGGCATATTCAGTAAGAAATCCAAAAAGCTTAACAAAACCAAAGCAGAACAGTAACACGACAATTATGAAATGTTCCTTTTCATGGACTGCAAGAAGGTCAGGGGTGGAGAAGACATTCTGAAACCCTCATAAAGAGAATTTAAATGCGCTGAACACTGGTTATGTGCCCAGCGGTCTCTCACCAGCACAAACCAGCAGCCCTCAGAGCAATTTGGGGAACAGCGCGAGGACAGAACTGAGCCTGGGGCCCCATCCAAACCCGCTGCTCCTACCGCTTCTGAATTTCCACATCGCTGAAGGAAGAGAGGCGCGGGAGGCCGTTCTTCTCGTGGTCGTGAACCACGTTTTCGGGGATCTCTTCGATGGAGGGGAAGGCTCCTGGGAAGCAAACAGGGAGAGGGAGTGTTGGCTGCCGTCGGGGCCCTGCCCTGTCTCTAAATCAGGCCTGTGCTCCCCACAAGCCATCCCCACTAGCCACGTTGTAGCCTTTGAACTTCACCTGCTTCTGCGGGTAGGTTGAGGGTGAAGCAAAGCTTTGGGCGATCCAGAAGCAACTAGAGGAAACAGACGAGTTAGGAGGAGGAAGGGGAGGAGCAAGGGGCACACGTCCAAGCACCTAAAATGGGTTCAATCTGCTGTGACAGGAGGATCACTGCCTGCCCACAGAAGTCCAAGACCAGCCAT
Source organism: Vicugna pacos (assembly GCF_048564905.1). NCBI lineage: Eukaryota > Metazoa > Chordata > Mammalia > Artiodactyla > Camelidae > Vicugna > Vicugna pacos. The sequence goes on along the minus strand of NC_133014.1, from coordinate 6,468,787 downwards.
CCTTATTCTCCTGGGAAACGGGGAGAAAAGCCAGAGGAGCAGGACGTGGCACGCACACTGCCCATCGCTCCCAGCGCAGCATCCCCGGGCCTCAGGGGTTCCTAGGTAACCTCCCAGCACCCCAGCCCGGCAAGTGGAAAGGATGCTTGGTGCTGGAAAAGCCAGGCGAATGCTGAGGGAGTGACGTGACGTATCTGAAGCAGGACTCGGGGGGACAGGGAAGGTCTGAGGAGAAGGCAGGGTAGGACCAAGAGCCACAACACCATGTCCTGCTGCCAAATGGAACCTGGGGCCCATCCCAGGGTTAGGCGCTGGGCAGGTGTCTCACTCCTTTCTCTACTCAGACAAATGGAAATGTGGTGTCATCGTGCTGGGGGGGCCAGCAGGCCTCGGCAACCCTTCATGTCCATCTGTGTTAATTCTGCTGCCTTCAAGTCCTGCAGAGAAGGGTCTCTCGGGCTGTCTGAGCAGAGGCCACAGCCGTCCCAGAATATCTAAGCCTCGATCCAGAACCCCGTGCTAAGTACTGCGGGTGGAACACCAGCCCGGCGCACGTCTGCTCTCAAGGGGCCGACCAAAGAGCCAGCTCTGGCACCTGTCCCCCGGCAGGTGACAGCAGCCCCAGAATTGTCCTTTGCCAGTCACAGGGCCCTGTTTTCACCCTGCCCTTGTAAACAGGTTCTTCTTCCTTAAAGTCTGACGCTTCATACTGTGGTGGCCAGTGGGTAAGACTGTGGTACATTTGATCTGTAACCTCATTCTCTGATGTCAACAATCCAACATGAGGTCAGATTACTCACGCACATTAATAATGTACCAGAAGATGAGGCCAGTGTTTCTCTTTCCCTCCCCAAACACTGACAGCCAACTCTGACCACCAGCTCTGAGAGCAGCGGCAGGCCTGGGGGTCTGGGGACCCCTCGGGGCTCTGAGGTCTGCTTCCTGACCCGGGACCCACACTGCTGTCCACTGGAACTATGTTCCTTTCGAAGCTGAGTTTAACACACAGAGCCCTAATTATCTTGCGTCAGTTCAGCGTAATTGGAGTTTAAACAGACAAACATGGCGTCTGAAAAGATTCGTGAGTAATCAGAACCTGCAGTGTGTCAGGGTGCTTCTCAGTGATCTAATTTGTTTCCAAGTAAACATCAGACTTCCTGAAGCAAGTTGATTAAATCCTCTGAATACGGATGCTGGGTGTCAGACGGGGCCGACTTCTCTCTGCCCAAGAGGCTGCGGGCGGGAGGCCCCAGACACACTGGCTGGGCTGCCCTCCCTGGCACTGGGTATAGAGTGGGCCCTTCGCAGCACAGCAGGGCCACCAGGAGGGCAGCTGCCTGGTGGCTCAGTGAGTGTGGGGCCTTGACCTCCCAGGACAGAGCTAATCACTCAGGAGAATCAATGCAGTGACCAAAGAAAAGAAGAAAAGGGGTCCCCCTAGTGGGCAGTCTGAGAAGGGGAAGGCAGCGGGTCCTGATTGTAGGTGTGGCCTTTTGAAAACAGCAGGGTCTGGGTGAAGTCCCTCTAAAACCTAACGCACAACACGAACAGAACACCAGAGAGCTGTCTGTAAGTGACCAGCCTCCCCGGGCTCCCCTCTGCCGCCTTCCCCCACCTCCCCTGCCAAGGCCACGGTGAGACCCTCCGCATGGACCACGAGGGCCAGCCAGGATGGGCATCACCGGGCACTGCACGCACCGTTCAACACAATGAGGACTTTCTTCCACTGGGTGTTGCCCACTTTGGGAGTCTGGCAGAAGAGGATCTTGTGCTTGTCGCAGACGAATATTCGGTCCAGGACAAACTTGGAGACCGCGGTGTGTGAGAGGTTCCGCAGGGCCTCCTCCCCGCACACGTTCCTGATGAGCTCCAGGCGCTGCACGTAGACCAGGGGCTGGACAAGCCGGCTGCCTGACACCATCTTCCCGGTCGGCTGCAGGTCATGGAGGCAAAACAGACACAAGAGCTTTATCAGCAGACACGGGAGAGGACCCTGCCCTCACCTTGTGCTGGACGTTGTTAACTCGAGGAGGTAAGAGCCTGGGAGCTGCCCCTATGGACACAGCAGGACAGCGGGGGCCCAGGGTGCAGGCTGCTTGGATGTGCATCTGACACTCTGTCTCTTCATCCTCGGCTTGGACAAGCCGAGGTGATGGGGCTGTGCCTGTCAGTGTGCTGGGGGTGCTAAGGCCCAGGGTGTCCTGGAAACAGCGGGATACTCTTCATTAAGGGACTCAGTGAAGGCCACTTTCTGCCCCCTCGCTCTCCCGAGCATCTCCCTGAGTGGACGCATGAGGACTGCACCTGAGGACCTGCTGTCCACACCTACGGTGGCTGTTCTGAAGATAATCTAATATTAGATAACCTAGTGTTATCTCATGGTCTTTATACACTTTTGGGCAAATGTACGCAGAGTTTAACATCTAATGACTCTTGGTCTCAGAGAATCACATCTAATCACCATTCCCCATCTCCGTCACGTTGCAACTGAGCTGGAGGAGAACTGGGGCTGGGCAGGAAGAGACGAGGACTGAGCCAGGCCACCATGCCCCGTCCTGACACACGGGCCAGCTCCCCGAGCATCACATCTCCCATGTGCAAGACGAGAAAAAACACCTGCACCTCCGAGGGCTGCTAGTGAGAACCAGTAAGACTAACCCCCAGGGAAGTACTCTGTGCACTGTGAAGCACGTCAGGTGCAGTATTTCCCCCCACAGCGAGTCCTGCAAACCAGCAGTCTCTCAGGAAGACCCCCCGCATCCCCTAGTGACCGCTGGGCGACACGCTCTCCCTCACGGCTGTGGCACCCCGGGCGCTCCTGTCTCAAAGACTGCATTCCTCTTGCAAAACTCTTACACTGCCTTTGGTCATTCTTGATACGAGTAACTACACACTAACTTCCTTAACTCTTTCTACTAAAGCCAGCCTCCTGTTTTCTACAGTTTGGGGAATTGGGTTGGTTTGGTTTTTTATCTCTGTAGTCTGTTCCTGCTCGTCCCTTGCCCTGGAATGCTATGATCCAGGACCATCTCAGAGGTCCTGCAGACCTGCTCTCTGTCTGTCCTTCCGACATCCTGTGAGAAGTGAACTCTGACAGCACTTGACTCCGAGCAGTCTGCCCTCTGCTGGGTTCTGTCTGTTGTCCGCTCACTGCAGACCACGGGCAGGACTGTCCCTCCTCTGGGCTTAATTCTGTCTGACAACCACCTGTAGAACTTGCTCTACTCATTTCATCTCCTCGGGTTGGACTGCAACCTAAACCTTCCAGGCCCAGCACAGGGGTCAGCAAGGGGGGGGGTGTCTCAGGAGTGTGCCCTTCATCCTGGCTGGGGGATGGTGAGGAATTTATGTGCCAAGGGAGCCTGAGGGGACAGCCTTGGAAGCAGAGTGTCAAGGGAGGTGAGCTCCGGGTGACAATCAGCAGCGGGCTCTGCTGCTAATGCCCCAGTGACTTTGGACAATCAGCCTTTTCCCCTAAACTCAGATTTCTCATCCTCACCTCCTGAAGGTTGGATGAGCTGCCCTTCTAACTCTCAAGTCCCAGGATTCCCAGGATGCAGGGTTGGAGATCCTCTCCATCCCCGGTTTTCTCCCCACCCTGCCCAGCACCCCCAATCCCTTCCCCACGAGGCTCATTCTCAGCTCGACCAGCCTGACATCTGATGGCGCACCCACGGTGCACGAGGCACCGTGAGGCTTAGAAAACAGGTGGGACCCTGCCCCTCCCGTGAGACACTAAAAAGTGAGCAGAAACGGGCAGAAGTGACAACCACCGAGCAGAGGATGACGGTAACCAGGTGATGAGGGCCCGGGGAGAGGGCAGCCACTTCCCCGGGATGGGGACCCGCTGGGGCCGGGGGTGGGGGGCGGGCAGGCACACATGGGAAGGGGCAGCCCCGCTCCCCTGCGCGCGGGTCAGAGGTCAGCGCCGCTGCCTGGCTGTGCGCACCTTCAGCTCCTCTGGAAAGCGCTTCTCTCCCGGGGACCTCCCGGCGTCCGGCACGGCTGTCAGGAACAGGAACTCCTGCCTGGCGCTGTAGGCTGGGAGACAGAGAGGCTGAAACGTCTTCTCAGCAGCAGCAGACGCACGGAGCAGTGCCACAGCACAGAGGCCCAGGAAGGGACCCACACAAACGCACCCAGGGGACGGCTGCCCACGTGCAAAGCGCCAACAGTCCTTCCAGCAAGCGGCGCCCGAGCAGCCGACGGGGCGCCGCTCACAGATGGAAAGGGAGCCTCTCCCTCAACTCCACACTCCTTCCAAGAACAAGCTCCAAGTGGACCAGCTCTTACGTGTAAAACATAAAACTTGGGGGAAAAAAATAGGAGAAAACCTTTGGAAAAATCAATAAACTGAATCCCATCAAAACTGAAAACTTTTCTCTGCACAAGACCCCATGCAGAGGGTGGGAGATGAGTTACAGACTGAGACTGGGAGGAAGTGTCTGTAAGCCATGGAGCTGGCCAAGGACGGGTATCTAGAATATGTAAAGAGCTCTCAAATCTCAACAGTAAAAAATGCAAACAATCTGAGCAGAAAATGGGCGAAGCAGGAACAGACATTCCACCAAAGAAGGTCTATGGATGGCAAGTAAACACGTGAAAGGGTGCCCTGCCTTGTCGGCCATCAGGCCGATGCAAATTAAAACCACAGTCAGACAGCACTACCCACCCAACGTGGCAAAAACTAACAACAGTGCAAACTCCAAATGCTAGTGAGGATGCAGAGACACTAGTCACTCATACCTTGCTGGTGGGGATGTAAACCGGTACAGCAACTCCAGAAAACTCCAGAAGCAGCAGTTTCTTTAAACACTAAGCATTCAACTTCCATATGATCCAGGGTATGCATTCCTGGGCATTTATCCCAGAGAAATGAAAATTTATGTCCCAGAAACCTACACACGAATGCTCACAGCAGCTCTATGTCTAACAGCCCCAAACTGACACAACTGAGCTGTCCTTCAACAGATGAGTGGTGAACCAGTCAGAGGTACACCATACAATGGAATACTACTCAGCACTAAAAAGGAACAATGATACCCACAATAAATTGGATGACTCTCCAGGGAATTACTGAATTAATGGAAAAAAAAAAGCCAGTCCCCAAAGGTCACATACTGTATATAACATTCTTTTTTTTTCGGTGGGGGGGGTTAGGTTTGTGTGTTTATGTACGTATGCATGTATGTATGTATGTAACGGAGGTCCTGGGGATTGAACCCAGGACCTTGTGCATGCTAAGCACACACTCTGCCACTGAGCTACACCCTCCCCTCTGTATATAACATTCCTGACATGACAAAATTATGGAGAGGAGAATAGATTAGTGGTTGTCAAGCGGGGGAGGGAGCAGGGTGGGAGATGGGGAGAGGGAGGTGGGCAACTCCAGGGGCCCCGGTGATGGAGAGGCCCTGCATCCTGACCGTGTCCTTGTCAGCACCCCACTTGTGACTTCGCACTGTAGTTTTGCAACACATTACACTGGGGTAACAGAGTAAAGGGTACACAGAAATCTCTGTGTTCTTTCTTACAGCTGCAGTGATCTACATGTACAACGATCTCAAAATTAAAGGCTTAATTGGAAGAAAAGCCAAGTCAGCCGTCAAGCTAGCAACTGCACATTATTTTCAAACTTCGCAGGAAGTGAGATCAGACTGGAGGACCCTCACAAAATGCTAGACCAGAGTCATAATTTGTAACAAACAGATTTGGGGCAAAGCTCTGGGTAGAATTTGAAGATAATTTTCAGATCTCTACAATCAAAGAAACATTTACTTTCAAAATTTTGCAAAGCTTAAATACACAATTAGAAAGAAAAAGTAGTCATTGAATAAAAGCATAAAATCAGCATAACAAAGCAGAGGCAAAGGCATATTTCACTTTGTTAAAGAAATCAAAACCTATTCGTCTTGGGTCCTTACTACCAACACTCTGCACCCTCTGCTGCAGCCCACCCCCCGCCCCCAAAGCGTCTACACTTTTCCGAAAACATCCAGCATAAAATTTGCCACACCCATGAGAACGACACTTCATTCATCAGATGCCACCAAGAAGTGAGGTGCTCTTTAGAGGCTGTCCTGCCACATATTATGACTCAGAGGCATGTATCGTATTTACTGGAATGTAAAGTGTATTACATGTACCCCTAGCTTTTAAATAAAATAAACCACAAACAATTTAACCTCATGACCTGGCTTTTGAGTCCCCTCCCAGAAGGTGACAGTTAAGGGAATCAAGAATAAAACGTGTGGCCTCTCAGTGACACCACCTCACGTTCTCAGCAGCTGTTTCTCTGGCAATTTCTCAACCACGATCTCATATGTGCTCCTCACCTGGGTCCCCCTCCTAGGGTCCCGTCACCTGGTCTCTGGCTGGGACCCAGCAACGGGAGGTTTACAAAGTTCCCACTTGATTTTAAAGTGCCTTGGGGATGAGACCCACTGCTCTGACTCTTAACAAGGATCTCCTCTGTTGGTGACATTCACGGTGCTGAAGCACCTGGAGGACCAAACAGCCAGGCTGAGAGCATCGTCTCAAATTCTAGCAGCCTTCCAAGCTGGGCCTGTGCTGTCCTGACAGAGGCCCTGGTCCTCAGTGTGACCGCGATTATCCCTGATGCTCTGTGATGCTCCTGGCCACCCAGATGCCTGCAGGTGTAATTCCACCTTCCCGAGGCTGTGAAGCCTCTCAGGTTCTCCCGAGGGCTCTGGCAAGACGAGATGTCGGGGCCCTGAGCAGTAAGGGCCTGTTAACTGTTACTGAGTGGAAACCGGGAGCTGAGAACCTCCCTGGGGGCCAATCTCAGCGCCTCCCTCTTCTGCCTGCAGACTTGCCCTCCAACCTCATTACTCCTCCACAGAGAGGATGGAAGCAGGGGTGGAGGGGGTTACTGGGCAGCCTCGGTGCAGCCGGGGACCCACCTGGAGCTCTGCAGGGCAAGCAGGGCACACAGACAGTGCAGGTGTGCAGCACCCAGGATAGGTCCGGAAACCCTGGTGTAAGCCTTCTCACTCCCCTGCCCCACAGGCCCCACTGCAGGTGGAGACGCAAAGCCGCTGCAGAATAAAGATGCTGGGTGCTCCCTCTCTACCAGGCAGGCATCCCCGGGCCATCCAGGGCTGCTCTCCAGTCCTTTCGACACCCTCCTGGCACCCTCCTCACTCTGCCACTGAAGAGGTGGCCCCAGGGCCCCTCACAGGTGACTCACAGGGCCTCATGCAGGCTCGGAGCCATCAGAGCAGGGAGCACGTCCATTTCATAAACAAAATACTAAGGCCCCAGGAAGCAAAGGATAAGTGCATGAAGCAGGCACGGCTCTTCTGAGGCTGGGCTGGGTGCTCATTCTACGTCCTCATCTGAATGCCACGTCAGGTCATGGGGAGTTAAGGCATCCTTGAGGACATTTAGACCACCTTCATTCCTGGGCGCTGAAGGTGACCTTCAAACACACGTGGCGGCCAGCAGGCAGCAACAGTAAACACACATCTCACAACAACACAAAGCAGGGCTGGTCCCCAAGCCCAGAGCCTGCGAGGAGGACACCAAAGAAGCCCCCAAGGAAAGCGTGTTCCGCTGGCGCCCAGGGAAGGTGATGGGGGACCCCTCCACCCTGTCCACCTTCCCTCTCAAACCTCTGCAGCACCAAGGATTTGGACACCCTGGCCTGCGGGTCCCTCCTGGCATGAGTCCTTTGATCCTGTGCCAAAGTTCATCTGAGACAGACTAGGAACCACCGTGCAGCGAGGTCTGAATTCACCAAAATCCACTCCAGGAGGAGGCACACCTACCGTCGGGGTCTTTAAAGGTCAGTGTGATGAACTTGCTGGCCACCATGAACATGAAAATCACCCAAAAGCATGCGGCCAACAGAAGCCACTGGTGGTGCATGTTGTCAAATATCAGCCATTCAGCGATTCTTCCTGGAAAACACAAGCAATACGGCCCGGCTGCTTACAAATAAATCAATGAAACAAAAAGTAATAAAAAAAAAACAGGCAATTTCAGTTAATAGCATCAATACAAACACTGTTTAAATTTGCTATCAATACAATGAGTGTTTTGACTTAGTATTTCATTTAATGTTACATTTTAAATTAGCAACAACCTGCCAGTTTGATAATTAAATCCGATTTAAAACACCTTAATGGAAAGGAGGAGGAAGCAGGGACTTAGGGCAGCCTTGGCACAGCAGGGGACAGACCCATTTCTATTTGGTTTTGGGTCACGTGACAAGATTTTGCTTTTGCAGGTTGGCCTGTTGACTCCTTTCTGACTCAGGCTAGTGTGTCCCCAGTACCCAGCACCTGCCAGGGCCTGGAAGCCGGGGCAGGAAGGGGCTGGGTACAGGCTGGGCCTTGGCTGCAGGTAATTCTCAGAGGGCAGAGGCCGTCTGGAGGCCATTACAAGCAGGCTGTGTTTAAAATTCTGACTTGTTGATAAGACCTATCCATACTTACAGAGATGCAGAGACTCTGAAATGGTAGAACCCTCCCCACCCTGAGCTTCTGTCTAAGTGCACTTGCCTGCCGGGGCCTGCGCAGAACCCTGGGGGTGGGCGTTTCTCATGCTCTCACAGCCCAGGGGGGACGAAGGGCACCTGGGTCCTCAGGGGGTCACAGAAGTCGCACTCTGCTGCAGGGGACACAGAAGAATCAAGAAGTTGCACTCAATTCTAGGCAAGAGAGATAAAAAGTATTTCATGTCACCTTTAACACAGTGGCTTCCTGAAGCCAAACCACGCCATTTGAAAAGACCATGCTGGGCTGGGCTGGTTTCCACCAGTGGATGGGTGGGTGGGGAGTCCACCACCCCCGGGCAGCAGGGAGAGAGCTGGTTTGCTCCACAGGTGCAGACGGCAGGTGACTTCAGAGAGTGCACGCTGGGGGGACGGAGCTTAGTGGGGGCCCAGGGAGTCAACACTCCCCCTGTCTCAACAGTGTTTATTTGCTGGGATCTCACTGCAACCCGAATTCCCTCCAGCAAGGGGTTTTCCGGCCTCCACTTAAATACACCCTGCTATGGGGAGCTCACCCGTTGGGCATCCAGCACCTGGACTTTCCTTGGCAGGTCCCCACACAGCAGGAAGAACCCCAGTGTTCCTCCTGGGGTCCCTGCCAGATTAGACAAATAAAACCCCAGGATGCCTTGTCAAGGTTGAGTTTCAGATAAACAATTAATGACTTTATAGTAATTTATATTTTAAAAAGCTTTTTGTTGTTTCTCTGAATTTTGGATTTAACTGGGTGTCCTGCATTTTATCTGGCAACACTACCCAACAAGGGGACCACTGCCTCCTCTCTAAGTGCCTGAAACAGCCGGCCTGTCCCCGAGTCTCCTCTCCTCCTCTGCCACTCCTCCTTGGGGCAGTGCGGTACAGAGCAGAGCCCTGGACCGTGTCACTACTCACTAGCTCCGTCACTTCCCTTCTCTGAGCTCTGGCTTCCCATCTCTGAGACAAGGCCCTCCTCCTCCAGGATGGTCACGAGGCTTAAACCAGAGGACGCACCAAAAGGACCCACTTGGCCTGCAGCAGACCCTCCATAAACATAAATTGGCCAGTGCCTCGGCACCCTTTGTGACTTTTCTATTTTATTTACACATACCCAGAAATGAGTGCGACAGTGTGGTCTGCCCCAGGAAGAGAGGAAAGGCTAGACTCTCATCCAGGAGACCTGAGCTACTGAGCTCTCCCTTCTAGAGACAAGTGAGGCACAAACGGTGACCACAGGGCACAGGGCCCCTCGGTGCTGAGTCCACTGAACTGGTCCCTCTGAGACAGTGACACTCGGGGGGGGGGCCCTCTCCACCAGTCACAGTGGTGCCCCACTGAGGAAGCCCGGCGTTAGGCCTTTTCTAACAGAGGGGCAGAGGGGCCAGTGTGGGCTGGGGGGCGAGTAAAGAGAGAGGAGACAAGCACCCAGGGGGCTGCACAGAGGCACCTGTGTCTTGCACTAACTCTCAGGCAGACTGAGGCCGAGGAAAGGGCCCGGGTGCTGAGCGGCCCGAGGCTTGCAAGTCTCACTTTGCCACGGGAAGTGCTGTGGACAAGCGAGCACAGACAAGGGGAGCCCACCGCCCCACCACCCTCAGGTCCTGGATCTGCTCAGACCCGCGCCTCCCCAACATCACGCGGGAGGTTTTAGGGTTTAAGGATCTACTTTGCCAGTGGGAACCAGTCTTCTGAAGGGATCATTTGAGTCCACACACGAGCTAGCTCACCTCCAGATAAAAGTAGGAAGATACTGAATAAATGGCCTCACGTGAAAACGAGGCTCCCAGCATCTGTCCTCTGGGGGGGCCCGGTGGCCGAGAGGCAGGCCTTCTACCTCCCAGCCAACTGAAAACTGAGTCTCCAAGCCACGCCTGCCTTCCTAATCCTGGGTTTTCATCTTAAGTCACTGGACAGCTCTCTGGGCCCCAATGGTCTCGTCTGTGAGGACAGACGAGCCACCAGCACGCTGGGAGGCCCCCGTGAGACAGAATGTGCCAAACCACGTCTTCCACAACTTAGAATATAGGATCCAACAACTCCTTCCAGATGGCAACTTTATTTCAGAAAGTTCTGCTTCTAAAGAGACTTCTGCTAAACTCCTACTGAACTAAAATATCCAGAGAGCCCGTTTCCCGTCCAAGCCCGGCTGCTGTGTCGGATTGGGAGAAGGGAGGTCTGCAAGGCCCCCACCTTCAGCTCACCCTCTCCACGGCCCGCCTGGACTGGGCAGGGACGGCACCCAGGACACGTGGGGGCTGGCTGGGCTGCAGATTTGGATAAACCCTAACCCCTGTCAAAACCTCTTGGGAAGAAGAGGATATGGCCAGAGGCCCTCGCCAGTGTCAGGAGGATGGCCACCCAGACCAGAATGGGCCCTGCCAATGGCCCAGTGCCCTGCTACAGTCCCCACGCAGGTTACATAACCTGAGGGCGGTCACAGTGGAAGGCCGGTACTCAGGTGGGGCGCTCTCCCAGCTACTGGGCCCCCATAAACGCCAGGCAGGCAGGGCCTGCTTCCCTCCCCACGCACATGACAGGCAGGTTCTGTGACCCCACCCTGCTGGCCACCCCAAGTCGCCCTCCAACACCCCACCTAGCCTCACCTCCCGCCCTGCACCCATCACGGCCCAAATCTCCTGCTTTCCCTGGAAGTATGTGGGCTCGGGTGGTGCTGGTGCGCCCCAGGCTAGACCAGCAAGGCCACCTTCGTCATTTGCTGAACGACTGTGTCAACTGAGAAGCTTATCAGGAAGACCCAGGAGAGCAGCGAGGTACCTGAGAAAACGCCTCAGCCCCAGGGTCCAAACTCTTTAGAGGACCCCTTTAATCTCAAAATATTTCTCCAGTTTTTAGTTTTTAAAAAGGATTTACTACTATATTTAAATATCAAGCAGAGAGAATAACACGACAAACACACGTTACAGACACACGGCTCTGAGCATCTGAGCTTTTAAAGGGAGTAAGTGCTACAGACGGGCTGGCGCCTGCCCACCCCACCCCTCCCCCGCGGACCCCCTCCACCGGGTGACGCCTCCCCCACATCAAGCACGGCTCCTGAGAGGGTCTGGGGAGGTGGGTGTCCCTGCCCAGGTGAAGGCCGGACAGACTGGGGAGGGGCCGCGGGGAAACCGCACCACTTACTCCGCTTTTTGGGGGGTGGGGCCCACCCTGGTGAGAGGTGCACTGTTGTTAAGCACTTAACTTTTTTTTCTTATGTTCTATAATAAGAAAATTCACAAATTACACACAGACTCAAGTGAAAAAGCCATGGAAGTAAAAGCTGGTTAAAAATGTAACCAAACCAGGACTTGTTCTCCAAGTCACGTGCTAACCAGAACCAGTGAGACTGGGCCCTCTCCAAACACCCCGCCCCTCAGGGCCAGTATCTCACACTTACAACACCGCGCGCGCGCGCACATACACACACGTGTCGTGTGCTGGTGGAGATGGCAGGCTAACAAGAGATCCACCCACATCAAGGACTCTATCCAAGATGCAGATGAGGCAGCGGACATGGTGAGAGGACAGGACCAGGGCCAGGACAGCACAGTCACGTCTGGGGGTGAAGGGGTGGAGCTCTGGGCACCCAGGCAGCAGAAGAGCATGGCCAGAGGCCCAGGCGCAGGCAGGAGCAAGCCTGGACCCCTGAGCCACCGACAGAAGGCCGTGAGGCCCCCCGCCCCAGCAGAGGTGGTCACACAAGGCTGGGCCCCAGAGCCATCACCACACAACCAGGAAGCCACTGAAAAGAGTTTTCCATGAGAAGAGGGGTGGGGGTGGGGGTGCGGTGAGCCGATCGAAGCCGTGAAACTACTACTCTGGCAGCAAAGTCAGAGATGTCCAGCACCCCCGTCCCGTCCGCTTGGCCATGTCCTGGTCTCAAAAAGGTCATCTCCACAGGGAATAGGCACTATTCTGATCGGGCACAAGCAGAAGGACTAAATACTCAACAACACATCACCCTCAAGGCCTCTGAAAACCTGAGAATGAACCAGGAAGAGCCACAGCATCTGACAGGTTGGGCTTCTACGGATCCCGAAGAGCGGGGTGTCCAGGTGGCCAAGGCCTGTGCTCTGCAATCACATGCATCTGCCCGTGGTGTCTGACCGTATGTCGAGGGCAGCGCTCCGCAACCTGGCTGCGTCCGGGAACCACACAGGGAGCTTTCAACAACTACAGCAACGCCCTGGGCCCAAGGACACCTGAGTCAACACAACACGACCCGTGGAGAAGGGTCTGGGCGAACCTGTGAGGATGGGTCTGGGCGTGTTTGAACAGCTCGGCTCAGGATTCCAAGAGTGGCCAGGGTGAGAGCTGCTGTCCGGCCCCCAGCCCTCCTTACTGCCCACATGATGCCCTGGAGGTCTGGTGAAAATGCAGCTTCTAAGCACTTTAACATGACAGCTGTTCTCCCACCAGGGTAAGAAGGAAAACTGGCAGCAAGGCTTATCTGTCAACTAGTCTACGGGTGACCTGGGTTTCCTGTGCTCTGAATACATAGATTAAAGAGGTTTAACTGGAATAAAGACCTCCGTCACTGGTCCCACTTACTCTCTTTTCCAGCCCCTCCCATCCAAAGGTAACTAGATCTTGTAAAATTAGGATTTGGGCTGACCTTGGAAAATCAGGATAATTTGCCCTATTTTTTTTTTTAAACAAAAAGAAAGTCATTCCAAATTCCCAGAGCCCCAGCTCCTCCCAGCCTGCCCACCGTCTGCACTGTTTCCTTGAATACACAAATTCTCCATGGGTTTGCCTCGGGTCCAAGGGCAATGCCCTGGCTCAGTTTCTGTCTGCATAGTCTGAGGCCTGACACCAACAGTCCTCCCTTCTTGGCTCTGTGAGGGCCACTGCTCTCCCTCCAGCCAGGTGACAAATGGCCTTTTAAAAGCCTGACATTTTCTGTAATTAGCTCTCCTTTGTCCAAGGAGCCAAGACAACTCCCCAAGTGCCTCTTGCAGCTAATGGGGGCGAACCCAAAAGTGTATCAGGTGCTGGCAGGGAGCACAGGAGTGTGCAGAGCATTCCCACTTCTGGTCAGTAGGTGGGATCTGCTCGTGTCAAGATGCCCAGCCCTGAAACCAAGCCAGGAGGCCGGCGCTTTGAAAACCCACAGGCAGCACAGTTGAAGAACTGAAGAGCTTATGTAGGGGCAGGGGCAGGGAAGCAGGGAGATCGTTAAACACACAAGAAATCCTAACCTGTGACCCTGTCTCTAAACTAAATGGAGCATAGCACGTATTTTACACGTTGGTAACGACCGACAATAACTTTCGTGCTGTTACCACCTCTGGGTGCAAATTCTCTGTCACTTGCATTTTCAAAAAGATGCTTTTTGAACTCATCCATTTGGCTTGGCTGCCAGTGGCTTTCCCCCCCGTGTTTGAGTTGTCATCCAAAAGCATTGTCCTTCTGAATTTGTGCTGAAGTTTGACTCCCACCTGCCTAGTTCTAGTCCTACTTTTACTGTGCACATCCACTCATCCTGTGGTAAATAAGCCCATTTAACCCTGTTTAAGACAGAGTTAAACAAATTTTAAAAAGCAATTGGTCTAGACATGGTCTAGGGTGCACACAACACAGATAAATCTCAAAACCGTGGTGCAAAGGGAATACAATAAAAAGAGACTAAGATATATGACAGTGCCATTCATGTAAATTAAAAACACAGGCACAGAAACCAAAAATACACATTCTACAAAAGCACAGAGAAAGGAAAGGATGACTTTTCCAGGGATTTCGTGCGGGAGCAGGAAGAGGAATGAGATTGAAGACAGGGCATTGGAAAGGACTCTGCAAGTGAATAAAACAAGACAGGGGTCCTGCAGATGTCAGTGATGGTAGCCAGGACTAATGTCCATCCAACAACTTGAATGTGAAGGAGATAGAGGGACAAGAAACTAGACAGAGACGTGAGATGAGATTAAAAAAACCAAAGACCAAAACCCAGCTTCTTCCCAAATGTCATGCACACATTCAGCAGTGTTTACTAAGGGCTTACTCTGAGCCAGGAGCTGCTCCCGGACCTGGGGACACAGCAACACCCTCCTCCCACCATGGTGCTTGATTTTGATAGAGGCAGACAGGCCATAAACAAACACACGATGCTAACTGACACAGATAATAATGAAGAAGGGTGAATGGAGGAAGGGGGACCTCTCGGAGGAGACAATGTTGAGAACAAGCTCAATGGATAGAACTCAGCCACCCAGCAAAGAGCTGGGTCCGGGGCCCAGAATCCCAGAAGCAGCAAGGAGGCCGGTGCCCCAGGTGCGGAGTGAGCAGGAGGGCAAGGGGATGGCCTGGATGAAGGGCCCTGACAAAGGCCCTTTACTGACATGGAAACTCCTGGGTCCTCACCCCCATCACACACGTAACCAGTGTTGTAACACATTTACTCAAAACGTACCCAGATACTAAAGGAAGCTTCAGGAAAAAAATATGGCCATGCACCAGGACCTGGGAACCCTGGGAGGACTAACCTGGAAAAGGGAAACTGGCCTGCAGAGGGCTGGAGCACTGAGGACCCTCTACAACCAGCGCTTTCACACCTTCCCATTCTGAACTGCACTGTGTTACCTAATCAACAAAGGTATTAAACCACAACTAAGAAAATAAAATACTGGGCATGAATTTATGATATATATAAAGTCCTACAACAATCACTGTGAATTTTAAATTCAAAGGAAGGGTTTCTCCCCATCCAAGTTCAGAAATTCCCTTTGTCTCCTTGGCCATTGTCATTACAATGTACTGTGTACAAGGGCTCCTCAGTTACCAGCGTGAAAACGCACTCCTCACCCTGGGCAGCTGGAGAGGGACGGCAAGGTGAAGACAGAGGCTCACAAGTGATAATAACCAAGGGCAAACACCCCTGCAGGGGTCCTGGCAGGTCAGGTACTGCTCTGGGCAGGTACTGAAGTCACCTAATCCCCTGCCTGAAGGGGAGCTCCTACTGTTATTATGGCTAAGAAAACATTTCCAAGAGTATGTGTATTATGGCTAAGGAAACATTTCCAAGAATATGAATAAGCTTCCTAAAATCTCCATAGGTACAAGACAGGAGGCAGTGAGAACGCTGGGGACACAGATCTCAGATAACGCTCACCATCTCCTCCCCGTACCTTCTGAGGCCTGATCCACATTTCCTTGCAGTAGCTGCTTCGTCCGAGGTTCTTGGCTCCTCCTGTCACTGTTTGGGACAATTGAAAATCAACAACAACAAATAAGTAAAGAGACCCACAGACACAGAAAACAAATTCATGGTTACCGAAGGGCAAAAAGGGGAAGGAATAAATTAGGAGTTTGGGACTGACAGATACACACTACTATAAAAAAAATAGATAAACGACTAGGTCCTACTGTATAACACAGGGAACTACCTTCCTATGTAAGCTCTAAGAACCTACAATGAAAAAGAACCCAAAAATGAATATACATACATGTATAGCTGAATCACTATGCTGTACACCAGAAACAAAACACTGTAAATCAACTTTCTTCAATTAAAAAAAAATAAACACCATTAAAGGTTATAAGATCTATTTACTGACTACAACTTGCTTTATACTCAGGAAACAGTTAACCACTTTGATTATTTAAGTATGTTTTGCACAACAGGTCTCTTATACAGGGGGTCATCTTTAGATGGCTTGGTAAATGAATAAATATTCTAAATGTACCAAAAAAGCTAACTGTTTAAAAGATTCTTTCCTGCAACTTGGTATGAAAAATGACTTCTTTTTTCTAGACAAAATAATCAAATCCTATTATACCTGTTTTATATGTTTGATTTGGGTAAAGGATTCCTGTATGAGATGATCAAATCTTTCAACACAAGATGTTCGCTGGGTTTTGTATTTCTTCAAGCCGTAACACCCTGGCAAAATTTTAACCAAATTATCATGAATGAATAACTGGAAACAAGCCAAACTCATGGAATTAGAGAGATTACAGATTTAATAGAGATAGCTGGTAAACTAAACATTCAGTTCATTTAAAACACAATACAGCCCAAACTGCCTGGGAGGCAGAGAGCACAGTCTAGTTATGTTTCTCTTTACTCTTATGAATTCAATATTAAAATTAAAAGCCATTTCATGTCACGAAGATGAAAAGATGAAGCTTTATGTACTCACATGCAGATTCCTCCAGACTTGTATCAGGAGAAAACGCTCTCTTGGCTTCTGTGATTTCGAAGGTCCTGCACTCACCTCTCTCCCCCATCTCTAATCTACTGCATAAGCTCAAGCATTTGAAAAATGATCTGACTATAACTGCAAACTGCTCCAGATATTAACTAATTCTTCCCTCTCCTTGTCCAGTTTTGCAAGAACTCCAGTTTTCATTCCAGGGAAGGAAAGAATTTTTCTCTCAAGTATTTCTTCGAGATTCTATTCTTAAGGTCAAGAGCAAGGATGGAAAGACCTTTCTTTCCATCTTGAAATTTCCGTTTTGACCCAAGATTGACTAAGCCCTAGTTATAATTGGGGGAAAGGGAGAAAACTGTTTCTTTCTTTGTGTCTGCTCTTTTCAGCCCAGTCAATGAAAAGAGTAAGGCCGGAGCTAAACAGGGCTGCCTGGTTTTTAAGAATGTCTGAGACATTTCTCACTCTGGCTGTTGAAAATGACCAACAGCCAGCTCTTCATGGCCCAAAGCCCTAGACTTTGGGTGTTTCAGACAAAAAAGCCCTTATGACAGTACTCCTGCTCAGCTAACCAGAACCTGGCTGCGCAGCTTTCTGCTCGGTGCCCGGCCCTTTCCTGCTTCGAGTGGACTCGGGAAAAAACAACGCAGCTTTTGGAAGACCTGCTTCGTCTTCCCAGCCAGAAGTGCAGAAATTTATGCTTCAACCTCCAATTTCTGACAGGCCTCTCTTGTCAAAATCAGAGCTGAGGGCACCCTGGAGTCTACCTGGCAGGAAACTCGCATTTCCAACCATCCCTTCCCCTCCCACCCGCCAAAGACGGGCTTAACTGTGCCCTTAGGAAGGGCTGCACTTGGTATTTCGTCCCTGCCCTCTCTCTCTCTTTGCACGCTCCGTGCACCGGAGTGGAACATTTTCTTCTTTCCGCCCCCAATTACTAATGCAAACACTCAGCCAAAGATGAAGGGAATCAACTACGGATCACAGCATCCCCAGCAAGGACACCGCTTCGTTGCATAATTAACGTGATGAAGGCTCTACCCTTGAACCCTCCCGAACTAGGGAGGTCCCCCAGTCGCCAAAGAGCACTGGGGTGTTGCTGGCATAGACAAGCCGGTTCCCCTCGTTTCCCCGTCCACCCGGGGTGGGGTCGGGGTCGGGGTCCGGGAGTCTGGCAAGCCCACCCACCCAACTGCCCGTCCCCGAGCTCACCCTGCGTGGAGCCGAAGCTCGCCGGGGTCCTCGGGCCCTTCTGCGCCCGGGGACGAAGCTCGGCGCGGGCCTCGCGGGCCTCGCGGGCCTGGGGGCGAGGCGCGCGGGGTCCCGGAGTCCGGGGAGCGCGGGAGGCCTGCCCGCCTGCCCGCCTGCCCGCCCGGAGGCCTCGGCGCCGCCACCGGCGGCCTCCGCGCCGCGGCCCGCGCGCCCGGCCGGGGATGTGGCGGCGGCGGCGGCGGCGGCGGAAGAAGGAAGGCGGGCGCGCGAGGCTCTCTCGTGGGGGAGAGGCCTCCGCCGCCGCCCCACGCGGCCCCCGCCGCCCGTCCGTGCGCGCCGCCTGCCCAGCTGTGCGCGCCCCCGCCGCGCGCGCCCCCGCCGCCCCCTCCTTTCCCCGCCCCGCCCCCGCGCCGCCGGGACCGAGGGGAGGCGCAGGGAGATGCGGCCAAGGGACCTCTGGCGGCCTATCCCCACCTAGTCCTTGCGCCTCTCCCCACCCCGAAAAAATCCCAACCGAGATTATGTCCCAGGAAATGACAGGGAGACGTGCGGCCAAACCTAGTCCCGCCAGGTCTCCACCCAGAAAACAGGTTGAGTGTGTGACAATGAAGGGGAAATCCCACGCTTGAGAACATTTTTTAAAAAATCCAAACTTGGAAAAAGGCCAAATTGCTTGAGCGTAGGGTACCTCCCAGCATTTCTTAAATTAGCTTACCTTGTGAAAGAGGGCCTTCCTTCGCCGGGGCCTTTTACAGAAACCGCTCCCCCTCCCCACTCCTTGGCTGACAGACTGGGGGATGTAACTTCGTTGTCAAGGGATAGTGGGTTAATAAAGGATAGAAGTCGGGGCAGTTCATAGCCCTGTAGAGTTGTAACTTTTAACCTGCAGAAGTGGATAAGGTTTAGGAGTTTAGAACCTGGTGGAGAGGCCAATCCCAATGGTGTTAGGGGTTTTATTGCCCTAGAAAACGTGAACTACATTTTGTTCTGACCTCACCTACACGTTTATTAACTACTTAACTATTTATCTATTTGGCAAACAGGTTCATATACATGTGTGTGTACATATAACATTTTTTGTCAGCTTTCAAGGAAATTTTTTTTTTCTATACAGCTGGTTCCCTCCTGGATGACTTAAATGCAATATTGATTGGGCTCAGCATTTCAGAATTTCACTTTTAACGTGATTACTAACCACCATGACTTAAAGATAGAACGGCAGTTTACTCGGTCTTTTGGTCGCACATTCAGACATTTATTAAGCCCTTTCTTGGGGCACTATGATTGACAAGAGACATTTGCTTTTTCTTTGAAGACTGAGTGGACACACATACATGGAGTAAATTTGGGGCTTAGATGTGACCTTGAATAATCTGCAGGGTTTAAAGGTCCAAGCTCTGGGAATTAGACTTTGTGGGTTCAAGTTTTTATTCCACCACGTATAGCTTGTAACCCTGTCAAGTGCTTTTATCTCTCTGTGCTCCAGTTTCCTCATCTCTAAAATGTGGATATTATACAGTATTTACCCCAGAGTTTGATACTAAAGAGTAATGGAGGCAATGCTTTAAAGTACCTAGCACTGTTCTCCCCCAGCAGGAAACATTACAATTGTGAATGAAAAATGTTGCTTGCCATATCAGTAAACAAGGATGTTACAGCCATAAAGTCACTACAAGCCACTTAAGATGGAGACAAACAGGCTGCCCACTGCCCAGCCCTCAGCCCCTGCAGCCACCCTCAACAGCACACTCAGAGGGCACTCAAGATAGGAAAAAACAGGCCACTGGCCCTAGAGAGCTAAGGTGCACATCAAAGGAGTGATTTCAGTGAGCCCAGGCTCTTGCATCTTCCCATATATAGAAAAGCGCTAAATTCCTTAACTTGAGATGTCTGTTGTTTTTTTTTTTAATAACAGTAATCTTTTGATGTTTTTGTTGCCAAAACGCCCATGTATCCCAGCTCCTCCCCTTACCTCTTCAGAGCAGTCGCTTAGAGCTGTCTGAGGGGATGTCTCTGGGCTTGAAGCCCTCAGGAACTCCACCAAATAAAACATAATTCTCAACTTTTAGGTTGTGCATTTTTTTCAGTCAACACAATAAACATAAACTACTTTAATTTTTATTATAATTTATTGTTTACTGCATTCCTAAGATGCTGTTCAAATATTAAAAGACACAGTTCTTTCTAGAGGATCCTGCTTTGGCAACTAAGGTAATTGAATAGTTTCACTGGGGTTTTTTCAAATCATTCTAGTTCTCCTTTTTGTTTCTATAAATGAACTTAAGGAAGTATTAGTGTTCAGTCTTTACAACAACAGCGTAATCTCTAACGTAGCAGTTCTCCAAGTGTCATCTGTGGGCCTTGACCATCACCAAGATCCTTTCAGGGGAGTCTGTGATGTCAAAAGTGTTTCCATGATAATCTGAGGACATTAGTTGTCTTCTCTATTTAGATATTTGCTCTGACGGTGCAAAAGTAATGAAAGCTGATGGCATGAATCCAGGCAGTGGCACAAAATTGAACTGCATTCATCAATCATCACCACCAACCACCATGCACGTGCAGTAAAAACAAACACACAAACAAAAAGTGCCACTGAAGGTTGAAGCAGCCGTACCCTTTGGAATGAGATGGGAAGTGCCCAGAAACCCTCTGGTTGGTGGATATGGAGTATGGGGCTGCCTGGAGCCAAAGCTCTGGGGCCATGGTTTGCAATGGAGAATATCAAGCTGCATTTTTTCATGGAATGCCATTTTTTCCTTAAAGGAAGAACTGACAGACAAACTGCTGTTACACAGTCTTGAGGAGTTGGCAGACATTTTCTCCAAAATGAATTAAGGGAGCCCTTTGCTTCAAAGAAACTGAGAGTATTTGTGGCCAATGATAAAATTCAGGCTTTCAAGTGAAAATTCAAACTTTTGGAAAACCTGTATCTTCTACTATGAGTCTGACAGCATCCCAATATTGAAAGATTTTTCTAATGAAATCAGTGGTAATGCTAACAGCCATTATGATTACTTTTTGGATTGTTTATTGACAGACTGATTGATTGTGGCCCGACAAGAAACATGTATTTGACACAGTTCTTGACACAAAGATCCTAAATCTGCTGGAATGTCCTGCTTGACAGGAGTGTCTTTTGTTGAATGAGGCAACTCTGGGTGGGCCCCTAGGTAGCTTCAGATGGGGACTGAGTCACTACAAAGACCAAACCTTGATTAAAAGCATGAAACTTTCAGCCTTACCTCCCCCAACCTCTGGGGAGAGGAAGGGCGCTGGAAACTGAGTTAATAGTCAATCATGCCTGTGTGATGGAACCCCCAAGTGAACAAGCACGTTGAGGTGCTGGGAGGGTGGTGCATCTGGAGGGGGGGCATGGAGGCTCTAGACACACCACACCCATACCTCGCCCTGTGCATCTCTTCCATGTGGCTGTTCCCCAGCTGTATCCTCTGTGATAAATCAGTCATAGCAAGTAAACTGTCTCCTGAGTTCTGTGAGCTGTTCTAGCAAAACTGAGGACAGGGCGGTTGTGGGAACCCCTGACTTGTAGCCAATCAGCTGGAAGAGTGGGTAATCTGAGGGCCCAATATTTGTAACTGGCATCTGAAGTGGGAGCAGCCTCCTCAAACCTGTGGATTCTGACGGTAACTCCAGGTGGTGTCAGAATAGAATTGTAGGATGTTCAGTTGGTGTCTGGAGACTCAGAGATTTGGTTGTTGGAAAACACCCCAGACCGATGAATTTTAACGTCACAGAGTAAGAAGAAATATTGATAAGGTTTTGGATCCTATGTTGTACTAAACTTTAAGAAATGCTGAATTTGGGTGTAGTAAGAAAGAAGAATATCAAAAATTATCTGGAAAGATTATTGAAATACTTCTTCCTTCTCCACTTACTTGCACAAAGAAGGACTTTCTTTGTTTTCTTTGACAAAAATAACATTGCAACAGATTGAATGCAGAAAAAGTACATGAATCCAGCTGTCTTCTATTAAGCAAGACATAAAAGAGATTTGCAGAAAGGTAAACAATGCTAAATTTTTGTTTTGGAAAACATAGCTATTTTTCCTTAAAATATACATGGTAACATATAATGGGAATATTGTTACTTTCAAATGAATTAATAAATGTTTTAAATTTCTTAGTTTCTGTTATGAATATTGTTGGTATAGACATAATTCAGATTAACAAAAGTTCTTTGCATTCATTGATCATTTTAAAGAGTATAAATGGATCCTCAGACCAAAATGTTTGAGAACTGCTGTTCTTAAAGAAACCCACATTCTTAAACGTAAAAGTGAAAAGTCACGAAATCAATTTAGTCCTTCATGAGCCATCATTTAAAAGAATAGAAGAGAATTGAAATAGCAGAGTGCTTCTTTCCTATTAAAAGTAAGAACTGTCTCATGAAACTTTTACTTTACACCTACACACTCACACATCTGTGTGCACTGGCTCATAATATAAAATGGATTTCCTATTGTTTTGGTCAAAACAATTTTAAAAACACTAATCTAGACATTATTACAAGAAGGACTAATATGCATTTTTTTTCACATTTAAAACTCTTCTCAAACCGATATGTATTTTCCATTACAAGAAAATTTTAGGTCAAAGAAAAAATCCTTGCCCAATCCAATAGCAGGTGAGAGGGGTCCCAAAGTAAGAATTGAAGGCTATCCTTAGGTACCTCCAAAACTGAGCCTCTGGGGCTCCCTTCTAAGACGGGGCTTGACACTTGTGACAAGATGAAAGAAAGAGAAATCCAGACCCAGGTGAGGGAGAGAACAGAGCCAGGAAACAGCAGCAAGCAAGATGCCCTGTTTTGAACAGACACAAAAACCACAGAAAGAGGGCGAATCATGGAGTTAGGAAGGCGCTTCTGAATCCTTTTCTCATTCCTAAAGTTCAGAAAAACTAGTTCCCAATAAAAAGGAGGCATAGGAAAGGATCAAGGTCAAACCCCATACAAAATTATTACAGGAAAAGGAGTATAAAGAGCAATGACATTATTGCAGACAATGAAAGCACGCCATTAAAGATGCACCCACGCAGTAGGTGCATTCCATTATTTGAAAATGAGCCGAAGGCATTAAGACAACGATACAAGAAATAAAAGAAGAACACATCAGAATTAGATAAGCTGGGAAAGAAGGTGACAGAGTTTGGGAAAGAATTAAAAATAAAAATGTCATTTCAGAAATGAAGAGTAAATAAACACAAGTGCAAATAAACAATAAACAGAAAGATAAATCGAAAGTGAAAAAGAAGGGAACTCACACTGGACTGAGTTCAGTGCACTGCAGTTCACCACACTGAAGCTTACACTTTCTCACCTTTGGCCATTTGGTGCCTCCTCCAGCTGACTCCTGCATTCTTTAGATGTGACATTGGCAGTCTTGAAGGCTTCCTTCTATACTGTAAGATGTTCCTTACGTATTTCTCATCATACATATTTCTTGTCCCAGATCTAGAATTCTTTCTCTAAGTAGCTCTGGTTTCTTTTAGTATGGAAGATCACTATTTGGGGTCTAGAGAGGTTCATTGCCATTGGGTTGTTCATTGCCTTTTGGTCATTTCGGCTAAGATAAGAAAAAAATATGTAACATCTAAGAATACTTAAAATATATATGTATATATAGTTCATAAGTTCGCATGGATACCTCAGATTCTAATTTGAGACAAGAACTTTTACTTAATCTTGTATCTGCTGTATCTGAATTTCTTATCTTTCATACTGAGAATCCTGGTTGTCACCTTGAGCTAGGAACTCGAATTTGGGTGAGACAACTCTGAAGAAACAGAGATGTGAGTACCTAAAAAGTCAGGATAGTACTAAATTAAGAGGAGTGAGGAGATTGCAGTTAGGATGGTGCACAGACGGGGTTTCTGGGATGGCTGTCAAAATTCTACTTTTTGACTTGCATGGTGTTTACTTAATAATAATTTATTAAGCTAACATTTGTGTGGTTTTTCTATGTCTGTTTTTCTTTTAGAATAAAAAATTAAAAAAAACAATGCAGCGAATCTAGATATTTTGTTGCGAAAAATGCAAGATACTGAACAGTGTTTATCTGTCTAAAAAACAATGGATTGTGAACATCTCTTGTTTATGTAGAAAATACACCACACACACATATTACAAAACAGTGTATGACTAGCATAGTCCCATTTGTTATTAAACTACAGGAAGATTTAAAAATAATTGAACTTTCGAACTTCTATCACTCAGAGACTAGGTTATCCATGGACATGAGATAGCAGTGAGAATTTCTAAAGATCTTTTGTTTGTACTTTAATTTAGGGAATTGGTTACAAGTGTTGCAAGGAATAGAATGGCTGAAAATTAAAAACATAAACTATACCAAGGGTTGACAAGGACGTGGAACAACTGGAATTCTTAAAATTTATGTAGTTTAAATACATGTAGCATATCTCACCAAAACTGTAAATAGATCATCTTGGGAGGACAGTGGGATTGTAAAATGGTAAAAGGTGACATTACCTGGAGATTAGCACCTGTGGCTCTCGTTGTGGCAGAAACTGGGGAGTGTGAAGTCATGTACTGGTGCTGCAGCCCCAAAGCAGGAAAAAAATGGCCCTCCCTTCCTCTTTCAAACTCCTCCCCACCTCCTCTCCTAAGGACAGAAACTAGCTGGAATCCAGCAGGGAGGAAAGTTTATTCTGCAGGCTTAGCTCTCCACGATCAGAGAGGAATAAGGAAATGTGCTTATACAGCTGAAGGCCAATGAGCAAGTAGCTGGCGCATGGTTTGAAATACTACTCTTGACAAAGGAAAATCTAAAATAGATAAAAGCCTGGTCTGACTTTCGTGGATCTTGTCTGTTAGGACATCCTGGTTCTCCCGAGGTTGTGTGGCTCTCCCATCCCCTGCCACTACTAAATAGACCAGTTTAAAAGCAGATGAAAAGGTCAAGAGAGAACAGGATACAGACACAGAAGGTGGGAGGAAGAGAAAGTGTCTTCAGGTGAGCCAGAACAGTGTGAGCAGATGGGGGAGGCTGGCCTTTTCTGCCTCCAAACAGCATTTTGGAAATTTGACAGGCAGCCTCTAAAATAAACCTATACCTATCTTCTATGAAACCTTGCTTTATCGGTAGATGCCATCAAACAGTAATTCTCATACTTGCATCTCAATTTACTGTAGACTCATAGCATTCTGGAAGGACACTGGGTGCCACTGAAGAACTCAGAAACTTTGAACACAGAAATTTATAATCGATTTTGAAATTCCATTTTTATATCCTACAGATTAAAGTTCAGTTCCTTGAAAGCCTGCTGAGTTTCATTGTAATAACAATTTATGAAGCAGAACCTGATTTAACGTGGGAAGGAGGAGAAATGTTTCATGTAATTCCCTTGCATTTTCTTCAAGAGGTGGGGGATCTCCATACGGTGAGTTCATTTAGTTAAAAAAAATTATATCTCACTAAATTAGCTTGGCACTGACAAATCCACTGGTCACAACCTTTACAATAATGCTTGGCCAATAAAGCACTTTGGAAAAGTAAATGTAATGAAATGAAGAGAGTTGATCTTTCACATATGTAAATCCAGATCTTTAAATATATTAACCCATATACTAATAAAAGTGGGTGGCATTTATTAAATTTTTTAAGCTTAGTTTTTACTCAATAGAAGTAACTCATAGAGTTAATGCAAAAATGCAGAAATAAAGATAGTTTAAAAAGGCTTTTATGAGCCCCTCACAATCCCATTTCTCTAGAATCATTGTTATTTGCAAGTGTGTGTAGAATCCCACCTTTTTTCTTTGCACTTATCTAAGTAAGTACTTTTGGAACTACATGCACAATTTTGAATAAACTTGAACTGAAGTTGAGATTGGTAGATTTCAAAATTGGCCATACAGCTTTTCAGCGCCTCTCATGACAGATGGAGTTAATTTCCCCACCCCTTGAATCTGGCTAGCCATGTGACTTGCTGTGACCAATAATGCAGAAGTCATGTTGTATCAGTTTCAAATCCAGGGCCAAGAGGTCTAGTAGCTTTTATTTTCAATGTCTTAGAGCTCTGAAACCAGCCTGGACTAGTCACCCAGAGAATGAGAGACTACAGGGAAAAATTTCCCAGACACTTCACTCTGTTTACTAGATGAATGCAAATACCTAAATGAGCTCACCTAATGAACTGAGCCCAGCCCAAACCATAACAACTGCCCAGTTAAGCCCAGCCCAAATTACTGTTCTACAAAATTTTGAACTAGATAGATGGTTTTGTTTTAAGCAACTGAGTGGTTTGCTATGTATGAACAGAAGCAAACTGACATTGAACCGTACAGTATGTACTCTTACAACTTGTTTTCTCTCCTCATTATGCTAATAAAGAGTAACTTATCAGTACATATAAACCTCATTCTATTTAATAGTTGCATAAATGTCCATATTATGGATATTCTGCAGTTTATGTAATATTTCCTCTATGATGGACATTTAGGTTGTCTGCTTTCTTTCCTTCTGCTTCCCTCCTTCCCTGTCTCCCTCTCTTTTTTTCTCTCTCTTTTTTGTATCTCTATAGTTACTGAGATATTTACTGACTCTGCCTTTTCCCTGCTAATATTGGTTAAGGTATCTTTTCATGTGGATATTTTAAAAACATAATCAGATTCATCTATCTTTTCCTTAGTGGTGTCCTTATGTTGAGTTTTGCTCGAGAGCAATTTCTAATCAATTATTTACTCTATTTTTTTCAAATACAGCATTTTATATAACTGTATGTGTGTGTTAGGTTTAATTCAATAATCCTCTGGGATTTGTTTCAATTTATAGTGTGAAATAGGGTATTCTTTTCCAGATGGAGAGCCAACTGCCCTAAGCACCATTTATTCAATAGTTCATCGTTTTTGCACTAATTTGAAATACCACCTTTTCTCTATAATAAACCTATCTGCTCCAAGACTCTATTCCTTTCCATTGATACATTTGCCTGTTAGTGGATCAATAACATGATGACTACTACAATTTAACAATTACTATTGCTGTACAGTACATTTTGACATTGACAAAGTGTCATTCTTTTTTTTTTAGAAATTTCTTGAATATTCTTTTTTTTTTACATTTTTATTGATTCATAATCATTTTACAGTGTTGTGTCAAATTCCAGTGTTCAGTACAATTTTTCAGTCATACATGGACATATACACACTCATTGTCACATTTTTTTCTCTGTGATTTATCATAACATTTTGTGTATATTTCCCTGTGCTATACAGTGTAATCTTGTTTATCTGTTCTACAATTTTGAAATCCCAGTCTATCCCTTCCCACCCTCTACCCCGCCACCCCCCCACCGGTAACCACAAGTCTGTATTCTCTGTCCATGAGTCTATTTCTGTCCTGTATTTATGCTTTGTTTTTGTTTCTTTGTTTGTTTTTGTTTTTTAGATTCCACATATGAGCGATCTCATATGGTATTTTTCTTTCTCTTTCTGGCTTACTTCACTTAGAATGACATTCTCTAGGAGCATCCATGTTGCTGCAAATGGCATTATGTTGTCGGTTTTTATGGCTGAGTAGTATTCCATTGTATAAATATACCACATCTTCTTTATCCAGTCACCTGTTGATGGACATTTAGGTTGTTTCCATGTTTTGGCTATTGTAAATAGTGCTGCTATGAACATTGGGGTGCAGGTGTCATCCTGAAGTAGATTTCCTTCTGGGTACAAGCCCAGGAGTGGGATTCCTGGGTCATATGGTAAGTCTATTCCTAGTCTTTTGAGGAATTGCCACACTGTTTTCCATAGTGGCTGCACCAAACTGCATTCCCACCAGCAGTGTAGGAGGGTTCCCCTTTCTCCACAGCCTCTCCAGCATTTGTCATTTTTGGATTTTTGAATGACGGCCATTCTGACTGATGTGAGGTGATACCTCATTGTAGTTTTGATTTGCAGAAATTTCTTGAATATTCTTGAATATTTTCTCCTCCAAATTAATTTCAGAATCAGTCTTAAAATTTTATGAAAAGTCATTTTGGAATTTTAATAAGGATTACATTGACTTTGTAGATTAATTTGCCATCAGTTGAAACTTTAATAACATTGACTGTTGTCAAAGATCATGATACAAATTTTCATTTATTCACGTATTCATTTATGTCCTTTAGTAAAGTTTTGTATTTTTGTTTCTTAGTATATTGCACATTTATTCTTTACTTTAGCCTTCAGTATTTCATAGTGTTTTAAGCTGTTTACATTTTCTAATAAACGTCTTCCAATTTATCTTTGCTTATGTCTAAGAAAATTATTCCTGAAAATAGTTTTCTTTAAATCTGACAATTTAGGTGAACTCTTACTCATTCTGATAATTTGCCAGTTGATTCCTTTGGACTCCTTTGGGTAGATAATCATATCATTTTAAACCATGAGAGTTTCTACCTTTGCCGTTCATTTCATTATTTTATTTTTATTTTTTTGTGTTGAATTGGCTAAATAATCCCTGTGTTTGTGTTAGTCTGCTTGGGCTGCCATAACAAAACTCCACAGAATGAGTGGCTTGAAAAAGAGAAATTAATTTTCTCCCAGTTTGGAGACTGGAAGTCTGAGATCAAGGCTCCAGTAAGCTTGTTTCTGGTGAGACCTCTCCCCTCAGCCTGCAGACAGTGCCTTTTTGCTGTGTCTTCCCCTGGCCTTCCCTCTGTGTATGCCTAGAGAGAGAGAGAGTGCTCGTGTCTCTTCCTCTTCTTATAAAGACACCAGTCCTATTGCATTAGGGCCCCATCTTTATGCCTCATTTAACCTTAAGGACCTCCTTAAAAGCTCTGTCTCCAAATACAGTCACACTGGGGTCAGAACTTCAACACATGAATTGGCGGGGTGTGGGCAGGGGCATAATTCAGTCCATATCAATGATGTTGAATAGTGTCAATGCAGATTTTTTTCTTGTTTTGTCTTTTTCCCTATTTCTGAATTATCATTAAAAACAATATTTTAATTTTTATCCTGAACATATGAAAAGTAATGTGTGCAAAATATGCAAAGGAAACAAAATTAATTTGATACAAATCAGTTATCCTATAGGTTTATTTGAAAAATGCATGTTTGTGTACAGAGCACCTAGTTCACTGGTAGACACAGACCAGATGTTCAAAAAGCACTTGTTGATTGACACTGTGTAGAACTGCCACAGATCTTTGCTTTCACATGTGTGTTTTGTGTCTAAAATGTCCATAAGTCGTTGCATTTAATACCACATAGGTAGATTTCAAAAATATTCAAACAGAAATCACTCAATTGTTCATTCATTCAGTAGACTTGCCATTAGGCATTGGGTGGATTTTAACACAAAAGATTTTAACACATCTCCAACTGGTGTTTAAAGACCTTGGTTATTCTTCTTGAACCAAAGTGGTAAAAACTGTAATAAACAGAAATCTTTATTTCTTGCTGGCTCAAGGAAATAGACAAAATACAATGACTAGAAAGTAGTTTATAATTCTTACTCTGTTATGAATTAGACTTTTTTTGGCAAAATACTGTATTTTAAATCATAAATAAACAGTCCATTCTGAGCAACTTCCACCCAAAGTTATTTTCCTAATCCTTAAAAAAGCAAAAAGTAAAGAT
Organism: Vicugna pacos; assembly: GCF_048564905.1. NCBI lineage: Eukaryota > Metazoa > Chordata > Mammalia > Artiodactyla > Camelidae > Vicugna > Vicugna pacos. Next base: position 6,439,330 of record NC_133014.1, on the reverse strand, counting down.
ATGCATGATGAAAAAACCTAAAGATGTTTTGTATGTGCCATACGTTACCCTTTTTGCAAGGGAGCAGATTTCATTCTTTTTCCTGCTTTCTATCTCATATCCAACCTTCAAGGAGGCTCTTTTCAGGGGAAAAAAAATGACATATCAGCTAAAATTCTACACTGTTACCGACATGACCCTTGGGTCCAAATCCCTGCTCTGTATCCTTGATGGCAAGTTCCTTAATTTCTGCCCACTTCAATTTCCCCATTCATAAAATTAGGATTATAATACATTCCTTGTGGGTGTTCTGTGAGATTACATGAAATAATCTGTGTGAAATCCTAAACAGGAGCTCAATAGATGGAGTCATTTTGTTGTTGTTGTTGTTGTTATTTATTATTATTATTATTAAACACTGCCATTTAATTTGATTTAATTAAATCAGATTGGATTGAAGACTGATTTAATTTGAAATATTTAACTTGTTCCTAGAAATGAATCTGGAGAAACCTTAAGAACTCTAACTTCCCGTCATAATTTTTTTTTAAAAAAAGCAACTCTAATTGAACTTTTGAGGTTCTTGCAGTATTATGTCCAGGACCCCAAATTTTGTTCTCAGATGCACCAAAGACTACAAAGCATCCTTTGCTAATGGTGGAAAATAAACAGCTTCTTATAAAACAAGGCTTCATCATCCAAGAGTTTATAGATTTATGTCCAGTGCTTTGATTAAAAAAGAGAAAAAGCCTTTTCTGAGTCAGAAATGTTTCTCAAACCACTACAGAATAACAATTATGACTCTCCACTTTTTATTTTTATTGCTGGGTTGAAAAAGATGACTCTACAATGCCTACACCAGGAGGATATTATTCTACAAATAAGGGCCCAGCGTGACATTTATGAGAAAGCTGAGTCCTCCTGTGCAAAGCTGATTGGTGCTCAGCCAATGGGCTCCAGGGTGTTGAGAATAAAGTCAGCTTCTCCACTGGGTCAGACGCAGGGCCGAGGGTTGCCCCCGCCTGCAGAACTTCGGGAAATGCTCAGTTCCTGTCCTAGCAGAACACATCTGTGGCCAGCAGGGAGAAACCAGACTTTGAAGATGAAACGTCTTCTTGCCCATTTCCCAACCATCTTGGCCATCTATTGTTTCTGCATGCTACAGATTCCCTCCTCAGGTAAGGGGACCCCTTCTTCAGGTCCCAGCTGGCCTGAGCTCTAAGGAAGACTGCAACAGACTTTGATCCTTCAGGGTGGTTCTAGAGGGAGTCTATCTTGTTCCCCTCACCTATCCTCATTTCAACCCTCTCGAAATGGCTTCCATTTGCTTCTAACCTTCAGAGAGGTTGGACAGAGCTGGATGCTGCCGCCTGTTAACAAAGGGGGCTACTTTCTCCTCTAAACAGCTCCTGGTGCAGGACTGTCCCCAGGACGTGCTGCTGAAATTGTGAAGGATATGAGCTAGGGGACGACTCCAACGTCTTAGCTATTTTGTGCTTTCAAAAATTCTGAAGAGAGGAGAAAACAGAGAGGGTAAAGTTGAATTTACAGTCCCAAAGACTGAGGATTGAGGGACGGTTGGAAGTGGGTGGCGCAGGAGCGCGCACAGAAGGGCATCTTCTCATAGCCTTTCCTGCGGGCCCTGGGAGGCAGGGTCCCAGGGATCGCTGCTAAAGCCCCGAGACTTCCTGGGCTTGGGTGCTGTCCGAGGTGCTGACCGGACGCAGTGTCGCTTCATTAATTTCGGAGAACCAGTGTGTTTGTAAGGAACCATGGGGTGGGGTATGGGGTCTGCAGTAGGAATTCGTTACGCATCTCTAGGTAATTCACCATATTATGCAGGATGTGCTGGAAGCTCTGATTGGAAACACAAACTATTTCAAAATTTTACATTTTTTCATTAGAATTTTTATTTAAGGGAGTGGAAAAATCTTTGAAAATATATTCAAACAGAAAACATATTTCAAATAGCATGTTTGTTTTGCTGTGTAGTAAAATCACAAAACCTAGGCATTGCAAGGAACCGTGGAAGTCATCTAGATTAACTTCTTGAGATAGCAAGGATCGTCTCTATGATTTCCCTATTTAATTACTTACAGAGACAAGCAACTCACTACCAACCTAAGTCAGCCAGTAGCTGCCTTTCCAGGTTTCCAATAGAATCTTGTTTGCATTACACTTTTGGAAGTTTCTTACTACCTTTTATTTATCTGTCTACATATTTATATCCACCTCCCTCTTTTTTCCTATTTAATTTTATGTTCCCGAGGATAAGATCCCTCTGATCTTTATCACTGTATTGTTAACACAGAGCCTCTTAATAAATCCTTACAGGATTGGTTTGAATTACTTTGCATTTTTGAATAGCTCCAATCATCAAAAACTTTTTTTTACACTAAACTGAATTCTGATCACATGTAATTTCTAACCATTAGCTCTAGACGTGCTCTTTGGGGATATACAGAATACTATATCTATATATATTTGTATATATTTATATATCTGTATATATTTGGGGATATACAGATAATAATATCTTTTATGACAGTTCTCAAAATAGTTGAAGGCAGTTAACACACACTTTCTAATTTTTCTCTTTGCCAAAGAAAACTACATTCAGTTCCTTTAATTCATCACATATCTTATCATTTCAAGTAGGGCTATTACCTTTCAAGGTTGGGACACTAATATTTGAATATAGCACAAGATTGCCTTAGCTTATGAGCCTGCAGTGAGCAATGTATCACTCAGTATTTAAATATATATAGATATTTCCTGTCCCAGATTTTTAAAATCTAAATTCAGGATCTTATATTTCTCTTACTTAATTTTATCTTGTTAGTTTTGACCTATCCGGTTGATTGTTTCAATTGCAGTATTAGCTATTCCTCCAAGTGTTGTATCACATGCAGTAAGATGAAGACTTTATTTAGATCAGATAAAAGTCGACTGGTACAAGATTCAGCTGCATGCTGGAAGCAACTTTCCCCATAACCCTACTCCTAAAGAGTCTGATAAAACCGAGAGATAGGTATCTATATTTCTTAAAAGTTCCAAAAAGTGATTCTGAGGCACATTCTTATTGACACCATTTCCTGATATCCTGTCCTTATACATTCCATCAAAATACAAATAAATTGTCACTTAAGTTTTTTCTCCCCTCTTTCCTGGCTTGCTAACTCTTGTGCTGCTAGCTTTTGGTAAATTTTTAAAAATGCAATTTTAAATTAGTTTTGGTACAAATCTCAGGTTTGCTAGTGGTAGGCAGATGTGTTTTCTTTGTCGATCCTTTTCGCAATTTCGTATTAATAGAATTGCTGTATTTTTTTGGTGGTAAAGATTTAAAAGTTAAGGCTACAACCTCTTTTCTCCTAATCGAGATTTTTATGATTTTTCACAATAGGATTTCCTCGACATTTAGCTGATCCTCCAGGTGGCTTGGATGTTGTGCAGCTTGAGGTACACCATTGTTCAATATATAATGTGAGATTTTTTATTTTAATCTCAGCCTTGAAAATATCATGTGGATAATGTTCACTTAAACTATTTTAAGATCAGATTCTTGGCTGCAGCAGGAACTCACTGTTGTCATTTTCATGGCCTCATTTAAGGCATCCTGGGGCTTGTGTTGAAATTCACTGCCGCTATATGAGAAGATAATGCAAGGTTCATAAATGGGACAATTTTAGAATTTTATGTGTGTGGTAATAAAATTCTATTGATTAAGGAATTTGTACTTATCTTTGATTCATTTTCCTCATTTTTTTTTAGCGGCTGGCATATTGGGCAACTCTTTCTAGACAACCCAAGGTAAAAATAAATAATATACATATGATAATTCTTTTATTTATAACTGTGAATGTGTTTACACCATAATTGATATCTGTAATAAGCACTCTCTTTTGCTGCCTATAGGAGAATTCTGTGTGTATGTGTAAGTGTGTGTGTAAGAATATAGTTTTAGGAGATAAAAGGTGAATACCTTAAATATAAACGACCATAAAATATTGTTAGTTCATCTGCATGCTTACAATTATCATAATCACATATACATATCATATACCTAATGACATAAACACATACAGTTATATTAATTATGTATAATATGATATATCAAGACATACATTATAAATTGATATGCTATGTTCTCCAAAACAATAGATCTCATGTAAAGGAACTAACAGTAACTACAGTAACCACAACAAAAATATTTCAATGAATGCAAAGTAAATGTTGATTCAGTGGAAAGTGCAGGAGGCTGGTATCAGGGTAGTCCATGATTCTTAGCAGAGATTTCTTTTCACCTTGAGATGGTATGCTTTCTATTTCACTATTCTCTACATGCATAAGACCTTATGTCTTTGCAAACACTTCTCCTTAGCCAAAAATGCCTCTGACTCCTTCTAAGGCTGTAGTTAACAACCCAGACTCAAAAACCAAAGTACCTGGCTTCAATAACCCAGATCTACTTAACCTTGGCAAGTTTCTTAATTGCTCTGTGTCTCAGTTTCCCCATCTGTAATATGGGAATAATCGTCATACTAGCCTCATAATGTTATTGTGAGGATTGATTATTTCAGTAGTTGTGAGGTGTTATATCCACAGTGTCCAGAGCATCACAAAGGACATCACTTAAATGCCAACTGTTACCATTGTCTCTTTTTGTAACAAATTTTCATTCTTCGAGATTCAAACATCAGTTTCTCTCCTAAACCTCATAAATAGATCATGCCTATTGATTCTTATTTTCAGTTTACCATTATGCATATCTTTGAAGACAATTGTAATTTCTCATCTTTAGAACTAATCTTTACAGTCTTAGCACTGAGGGCAAAAATTTAAGATGAGACCTCAGAGGTCTCCATCTCCTTGCCTCCTGGCTTCATGTTGAAGGGACTGCCCTGCCCACCATGTGCAGGCTGTGAGGGTGTCTGCATGAGCAGAGAAAGTGGAAGTGTGGCTGTCACATGTGCTACCTGCAGTATGGGGTTGCGTGGTTCCCTAGTGCAAAGGACCTCTTGGAATGAATTTCCTTCCACCTTCTGTATTTTCCCAAAGTGGATCCTGTTCATTGTTTTCAATTGCAGTAAAGCAAGGGATGCTCATTGAACAAAGCTACCCATATTTTACAGTTATTAATAGACTGTGGCTCTTCCTGGTCTTGTCACTGCCTTGAAATGTCATCTTTGGCTTGTCCCTGTCTTCCCTGGGGCTTTGGTTCCCTCTGCCATCCAGTGTCTGGATGAGTTACCTGGGCTCTAATCCACCTCCAGTTCTGGTCTCCAGGTCTATGTCTGCAGGGGACTTTTATTTTGAGACAATTCAGAAAACAGTTTTACCCTACAAATAATGACACCTGCAAACACTCTTCATGTTTTGTGTTTCTGGTCACCACGTGGAATCAGGAGTCTAGATGAGAAAAGAGGCAACAGATTCTTGTGAACACAGCCCTACTATTCATTCATTCAAAAAGGTATTTACTGAGAGCACGTCATGTCTCCAGTTCTGAGGATAGAGTTGTGATCAAAACAGACAAAACTACCTGCTTTTATGGAACTTACATTCTAGTTGGGGAAATAAACAGTATACAAGATAGATAAATAAAAATTTTAAATATTTGTCTCTTAAAAAACAAGGAAGGTGCATATGAAATCTTGAGAGTGATGTTCAGCACCTGGAAAAGCATCTTCAAATTTCTTGGTTTTTTTTTTTCTGGTTTGAAAAGTAACGGTATAAAGTTGGTGAACATGGTAAAAAAAATATATATAGATAGATAGATAGATATTGTTTGCCCAGTAGTGTCCAGAACACACACACACACAGACACACACACACATACGGAAGCTGACAAAGAGACCGGGAGCTGTAAAAATAGTAAATATTTTCTGATGATTTAGAAATAGTGATAATTAGGAAATAGAGAGTCAATTTCCACTGAGCGTCTGCTATGAGTAATTTTGGTTAATTATTGTGTGTGTCTCTGTGTGTGCCTTATGCACGTCTGTACGTGCACGTGCATAACAGAGAGAGAAAGAGAGAATACGTAATTATTGGTTACCGCCAAAATTCTCCACGAAGTTTGTAGGAAGACATACTCACAGCAACAAAAATTAGAAGAGTTACTAACAGCTTTCATTTGTCTTGATTGAAGTTTGGGCTGATTCAAGAATGTTTAAATGTGAATGAAATGAGATCAATCGTAACCAGATCAGCCTATTTGTAAGATCACACACAGCACATCCTTGAGTAGGTTTGAGTAGGTTTGAGCACCCAAAAGCTGCTGTCACGGCTTTTTCCCAGCTATCCTCCGTGCAGACAGGGCAGGGTGGTGTTCTAACAAGGATTTGGACATTAAAAGCTTGGCTTTCTGCAAGAAAAACGAAGATTCATGTAGAAAGCATTTGGGGGGAAAATTTGACAAATAGGAACCAACCCTGAAAAAGCTAAATTCTAGGTGACACCCGGCAGCTAGTTAAACATTGCAGTCATTATTTTATTCCACCTCTGAGTCAGAAGGCTCTCTGGGACTTGATTAGGGTATAGTTTCAATTCGTCATAGAGTATGTTATTCCCTTGAAGATTGAAAAGGTAAAATAAGATTAACTTTTAAAATAATGACATTGCTGGCAAGTTTCTTCTTTTTAAGATCCTGCATTAATTGTAGTCTTATTAAGTTTCTATAACAGATTTCTTTTTAGATTGCCAATTTACCTCATAATATTCGGGTAAATCAGTAAGGTCCCTCGTGTAACTTCTACTGGAAACCTCATCAGTCTCCTGCCCCAGTAAAATTCCCTGTGATTCAGCCTCACAATTCTCTTTCCAGGATGATCAAGACATCTGCAAAAGGGTGAGTCCCGCCCAGTCCCGCCACAAACACATGCTCCTTTCACCTTTACAGTGAGTGACACTTAATCCTAAAATCAACCTTCTTTTTCTCTTACTTAGTTTCTATTTCACTACTCCAGAAACCAGGAGCCGACACATCCAGTTAAAACTGGGGTCAGTATTTTATTCTAATCATCTTTCTGTAAAAGTCATTCTCCTCTGTGTGCCTTTGTCCTTTCTCAGTTCATATCTGCAGAGAGGTAGAAATACTCTTCTGGACACTGTGTAATAGCTTCCTACATGCTTTTTCCTGGGACTGCAAGGATTCTCTCTCTCCTTCTCCATGGAAGGGGTTGGGGGAGGCTGACAGACCTGAAAAGCTAGAGAATAAATTACCAAAAAGGAAAAATTTAGCAAGAAATAACTTTTTTTTATTATGCACTTAGATGTACAAGAAGAGCCTGGTAAACACTGAGCTCTATTTTTCATTGTTCCATATTCTGTTTTTTAAAATTTTGAAAGATTTGTGAAGTGTAAGTATCCACACCCCTGTAGTGATGCATGGATGTGTGTTTTGTGTCTTGGTGAGTGTATGCTCTGGGAATAAAAAGCATCACCCTTAAGTTTCTTATTACAAATTTGAGTTACCCTCAGGAACAGGTGGTTTAAGTGATTTCTGCAGGGTATGATTTGGAGACTTTTGGGAAGGTCATAGAAAATAATTTTTTAATTCAAGTTACCTAGTCACAGCAATTAAAATTCTACTATTATAAAGTCACTTATTTATCTAATCAAGGCTTTCCAAGTCTTCAGGAAGATCCTTAAAAAATCAGAACCAGACTCACAGACATAGAAAACAAACTTATGTTTACGGGGGGTGGGGGATAAATTGGGAGTTCGAGATTCGCAGGTACTAACTACTATATATAAAATAGATAAACAACAAGTTTCTACTGTATAGTGCAGGGAACTATACTCAATACCTTGTAGTAACCTATAATGAAAAAGGATGTAAAACAAGTATTTGTATGACTGAAACACTCTGCTGTACACCAGAAATTGATGCAACATTGTAAACTGACTATACTTAAAAAAAAAAAAAAGCAAATACAAGCAAAAATACTGGTTTTTCCCTATGAGGCCAAGAATAGTACTGGGTTAGTGATGGGGATCTGGTAAGGATGGCGATATCATCAAGGAGGGCTCTGGGCCCTGCAAATGAGAAAGGGCAAAAATGGAAAGGAAAAGATAAACTCTGGGTCCGTGACACGAATTAACTTTTACTCTGAGCCTCTCAGGGAGGCTTCACAGGACAGATAAGACAGGGGATGGAAGTCTGAGTGTTTGCGGGCAGTCAGAGGAGATGTACAGGGAAATAAATGCATCAGGGAGGGGGTCATGGATGCTGCCCTTCCCCAATCCCTTAGATTGGGAGAGCACACCTGGGGGGCCAGAGAGGATCTTCACGAGATGCTTCTTTGGGATGATGCATGCAACACTAGGAGGACGGAATGCTTGGGGTTAATGCAGATACGAGGCTGACTTACCCTAAGGGAATAGTCTTAAGGGATGTGTTGGAATGAAACCTGCTAGCAAGGCAAGTGGTTCTTTATTGAAATCATAAAATTTCAAGCTTGGGCTGGGAAATGGGACTTTCCTCTGAAAATTACACCCATTTGTAAGGGAGGGAGCAGACAGGAAAGCGCATAGCCTGGGCCCCGGCACAGCGCTGTGCAGCCTGACTCTCATGCCTCTTTGCTGCAGTTTCGTCCTGTGCACCCTCTAATGCGTCTGGCTGCGAAGCTCACGAACCGCAGGATGAAAAGATTTCGCCAGCGCGTATGTGCGTTTTCCTTCCACCATATTTTTCTGCCACTGAAAGTGCACATCACCGTGGTAAATGCGTGTCGCTGCCTTGGGGCTCACTTGCACTTTCTCCCTGCACAAGTGTCTTAACCTCCCCAGCCTCAGTCTCTCCACGGCAGCCCCTCATGTTGGCTGCGTGATGTCTTCCGTGATGTTCTCTCCTCGTCTGCGCCCTTCATCCATTTCCGGTTTCGTGTTCGTGTTGTTTTTTTCATTTTCCTCGTGTCTTCTGCTTCCTCCTCGTGACATAGACACTTGGCTTGGTCCTTTACTCTGCTTCCCATTGTCCCATCTGCCCGTTCATTCCTATCTCAGAGCTTTTTTTCTTTAAAATAAAAGATTTTTTTTAAATTAAAAAAAGTTAAGTTTAGAATGACTAGTTGCATTAATAGCTAAACTTGTTCAAAACGTTTATCAAGGTTTTCTTGCATGGTAGCAAAACAAAGAAAAATTTTTGGACCCTGTGAGCCCTAGCAGGGTGACCAACTCATCTGAGTTTGCCCAGGACATTCCTGGTTTCAGCTCTGAAAACACCAAGACCCCAGAGAACTGCTCACTTCCTGAGAAATTGGTTGGTGGTCCGAAGTACAGGCATCAGGTTGTCTGCTCTGATGTTGACCGCAGGCTTCCAGGTTGAACCTGCCTCCATTGTCAGGCCAGACCCACAGGGAAAGAGGAGCCAAAGAAGCTGAAATGGCTTATCCTTGAAAATTTGCTAAGCTAGGGGTCAAATTCAAGTCAAGGCTGTTGGGAATAGCAAGCAAATTTAACATCGTCCTGGACCCAGAGGGTAACTCCAACAAGAAAACGAGCTTCCTTCTGGAACAGGAAATTGTATTTGACTCAATGATTAGCTGCTTCCTTGAAGGGCTTTTTTGCACCTGACTTCTGGCTACCTTGGAAAGCAAGCAGGGTCACAGTATAACCCCTGCAAGCCTCGGGGATGTGGTTCCTGTTAAATTAACCTGTACTTCACTCCTTTGCAGGATTCGGGGGCTGCTGCAGCAGATTTTACCAAGAAGGTATGCAAACTCATTAGACAACCCCACTGCCCAAGAAAGATCTAGAAGCAGGTCAGGGAAGTGCTGCAGCCCGGCCACCCTGCAGCCCCTTTAGAACATTTCTGGAAAGAACTAGCCTCACAGTAGCTCCCGGAAAATCTCTGAGGCTGAGCATTTGATTTCAGGTTTCCCTGGGCTTGCCCTGAGGCAGAAAGCGATCATGGGGCGATGCCTGTGGGTGTTACTATTTCGTCTCCTTTGTTGCGGACGAGTCACCTGGGGTATCTTGTTTTCTGGCTCAGGGGCCCACAGGCCAGTTGAACGAGCTTGGGGGGAGGCGCTGCAGGTGGCGTGAACCCCACAGACCAGTGCTTCTCCAAGCTTCTGTGCACCACAGACACCTGGGAGCCTTGTTAAAATTCAGATGGCTGGGCCCCAACTCCAGAGATTCAGTAGGGGCCTGAGAATTTGCATTTCTAACAAGTTCTCAGGTGTTGATGTTTTGGGTCTGGGAACCCCACTATGAAAACCACTGTCGTAGACATCTTTGAAAGACCTCTGGCACAGCGTGGTTTCATAATGGCTTTGTGTTTTTGTGTTGCAGGATCACACTGCCACGTTGGGAAGACCGTTTTTCCTTTTCAGGGTATAGTATGTTTCCTCTTCTCTGTTTTTAACCCGATTCCCTCCTGCCATCCCCATCATGGAGTCACTGCAGGATGAGCACATCCAGGGCCCCACGGTGAATTGGTGAATAATTGTGGGAACTTTGTCACCCATTATTTAGGGAGTGACTCGATGCTTGGAAAGGAAAGGGTCCAGCAGGTCACAGGCTGAGGGCACCAGAGCTCTGGGAGGAGCTCAGGAGCAGGAGGCAGGAGTCCTGCTGAGGGACAGACACAGGGGCCAGCCAGAGTCAGTCTGTGTTCCTAAGCCTGAAGGTCCAGAACACCCGGCCCAAAATACCCTGTAAAGAGGAATCTAAACATCATTTTTCCCCAGGAGACTCGGAGCTTCTTGCAGAGATCACACAGTCACAGGCTGTCTCTTGGTTCCTGGTGTACCTCTCACCAGCTGTGTTTCACTCCCTAGAACTTCTGTGTTTGCCTCAGAAAAATGTGTGAATCAGACTAGACGTGTGGCCCTCAAACTGCATTCTGTGGGTCACTGGTGCTAAGAGATGCTCTCAAAGTTCAAATACGATGGGAAACACTGCACCTGACACTCTCAGAGGCTGACAGTGCACATCACCATGTCCTGCAGGAAACAACAACCTGTTTAACTTGGCTCAATCATGCCTTTCCCAAACCTGCTGGACCCCAGAAATGCTCCCCACCCCCCACAAAGCCCCATGTACACCTTTTAAATCTGCGTGACCTGAGAGTGGTTGTTCTCTAGAGAGTACGTGGAGAAACTGCGGGTCTCCATGACATCTTTAGGGTGGGAAGTCCTGTGTAAGTGGTCCGAGGATCATCCCATCACATAAACGGAGGCTAAGGGGTGGAGTGGTGGGGTGGGGGACAGTACCAGGGCCGTAGGAGCAGCAGGGGTCCTGGAGAACTGTCCCAAAGGGCCCACAGTCTAGTAGAGCCTGGGGCTTCCCAGGTGAGCCTCCAAGGAGGCTGCTCACATCCCAGTTAGGAGAACAGGGCCTCAGGGCCCAGTAGAGGAAGGATCTGAAACCAAGAAACAGGTTCCAGGCAGTTTTGTCTCAGTTTCTGTAAACTGCTCCATCTTTTTTTTTTTTTTCCCAGCCAAGGAATGGAAGAAACCTTGACATTAACATCTGGTAGGACAGGCGAAGGTCAGCCTCACTGCGGCAAGTCTCCTCCAAGAGAATGTTATGTGTCTGATGTGGGGGAGTGAGAAGGGTGACAGTTTCAAGAAATGGGGACCATGTGGAACCCCTGGGGACCTCTGCCCCTCCCTTTCCTGCCCTCAGCACCACCAAGAACCCCCACCCACAGCCTGGCATTGCCCCAAACAATCAGCCTTCCCTTTCGCGCTGGCTCCTTTTCAGGTGTGCTGTCCCCAGCAGCAGCTGTGAGGGGACAAAGGCTCCACAGCTTGTGTGACTTCTCACCTGGCTCTTTTGAGGAGGAAACTCCACACTGGCATGCTTGGGGCGAGGGGTTCTCTGTAGTAGAAACACTTCCCAGTACAGCCAGGCAAGGCCCCTCCCTCCATTCAATGATGCTCTGACCCAGAGGTTAAATCTGGGGAGATTGTTGGCCTTCTGGCCATTGGCGGTGGATGTCCCTGCTCATGGGCAGCTCTGGGACTCCTGTCACTCATGGTGATGTAGTCCCAAGGACATGAGGCCGCTGTCCCCAACCAGGGCCCTGGCAGATCAAGGTACGTGAGAAACTGTCTACAGAAGCACAGCCGCTCAGGCCAAGCCAGGGAAGATATTCCCTGGGACCACAGGTCTCACACTGACTGGATGGCCTGGCCTGATACGGCAACAACAAATCTTATAAGTACTGACTATGGGCGTTTATGACATGTCAAATTGAGGTACAATTTAAAATACATTATATAATAACATGCCCCTGTACATTTTTCCTTTTTGTCTGCAGAATTCAGTGGCAAAGGGCGTCTGGATCAGATGAGGCGATCGATCAATTATTTTGAACAAATGTCAAATTTTTTTCCGTGAACAATATTTAAAGAGAATTCTCCTGCTCTCTATTTACTAGACTATTCCATTGTGTGAAAAATAAAGTGGCATTGACACAATGTTTTCATTTCTTGCTGGAAAGTCTTGGGGGAGGAATTGAGTATATTTATAAAGTAATGGGACATATATTTTTAAAATGTGCCGGTTTTGGTATCGTTTTAGCATGTCCCCGCTGTCTTGTTAGTACCGAGTGAAGACAGCAGCGGCTCAGGATAGACTGGCTGGCTTCAGATCCTGACTCTGCTTTTTAGCTGGGGTTCTTAGGTTGGTCATTTCCGTGGTAGAGTGAGGCTGGTAATAATAGCACCCTCACGTCCAAGTCCTGAGGCTTGGTCCACGTGAGGGGTTTAGCACGGTGGTACCCAGTGAGCACTCACTGAGTGTTGGCTCTAATTACACTTCAAAGATGAGTTTTGTTCCACAAGTGGTACCAAAGGGACCTGCCCTAATGAGAGCTGCTTCTATATTGTTGACCTGGGGCTCGAAGTTACATAACATCTCCAGGCTCCCCAAGAAACACTGAGGCTCAGGCCTTTACCTCCTCAGGTGCCTCCTCTGTAAGTGGCATTTGAAGGGTGTGGGATGCACGGAGGAGCCCCGATGATACATGCAATTAACCTAAACCGCACTGAACCTTCTTCCTTTGAAAGCTCTCCAGCTTCTCATCAAATTTGAGAGCCTTCCTTTTAAAATGTCATTTAGACATCACAGCCCTAGGATTAGGTTTTTATTTTCACCTTTAGAAGCCTTTGTAGTAAGTCTCAAGCCTATTTTCTCAAATAGAGTATTTTAAGATCCCTTCGTAGACCCTGCCCGCGAGATGAGATGGTCATGTGGCGTTTGGGCGCGCACAGGTGCAGTCAGAGGGCTGGAGGTGCTGGCCAGGCAGGCGGCAGGCGGCAGGCAGTGGGGACAGGGCGGTCTTGACCTGCAGGTGCGTCCCTGGTCCAGGAGCTCAGGTAGCGCTGACTCCGCCTCAGGCCTCTGTGAGTGGCAGGCAGAGCTCAGCGTTAGTGTGAAGGGCTGCCAATACCAGGCTTCAGAAACAATCTCAAGATTTGGGGGTGACCAAGGAGGATGGCTATTTCCACCCCAAACCGTGCCCCCAGAATACTCTTTGCTAAATAGTGCCTATATCTCATAAGTACTTTATCAGAATTCGTTGTTTATCTTCTTTGTTGTTACTACAGCGTGAACCAAGGGTCTCCTACCTCAGGGACAGTCTGACACCTAACCTACTATGAGCAAAGTGGCCCTGACTGGGCTCTGAAATCTCTCTCTCCTGCATCAAATTAGTGATTAGTATTTGTGACTTGATAGATTTCTCCTCTCTGAATTTTAAAAATAACAACGGCCAAGAGCTCTGTCACTGATGGCTAGATGTCTCCCCACCCTCTCTGTTAAGTGAGTGGATGGGGAGAGATTTGGGGCTATCGGGAGGGAGGAGTTTTATGGGCCAGGCCATTCCCCTTATTAGAACTCAGTTATATGACCATACCTGATTGGAAAGGAGGCTGGAAAATGACCTAGCTATGTGGACTGGAAGAAGCAGGTTTGGTGAGCCTCTGCTGTAACAGAAGTATTATCTCCGGAACATGAGAAAACTGACACTCATAGAAATTAAATACTTGCTTAAAGTCTTTCACTAAGTGGCAGAGTCAGAATTCAAACCCAGGTTTACACGGCTGCCCACCCTCGCAGGCTCTCTCCCGGGGACACAGGATTAGAACCTTGGCCAGGGTCAAGAGTGAGATGGGAAGAGGGTACAAGGTTGAGTTGTACACGAAGTTACAAAGCTACAAATCCTGCCACTTCAGGCCTTGCCTCGTTAGGTTGCGGTGAGCAGAGTGAAGCGGGAGCTCACCATGGCCAAGGAATGCGGGGCCATATATGATTTGGGGCCAAGCAGGGATCTGGATGAATTGGGGGAGGCTAAGCAGGGACCCAATCCCACCTTTATTGGAGTTTCAGATTCTTTTCCAATTCACCATGCTTAGACTCTCTGGCTTTCTCAGTCTTTATGAATGTATATATCTTGTGTATCACTATATCAGAAAGAAAAACATTTCCCTGGCCCAAACAAACCCCATTCAGAGAGTTAGAAAAATTCCACTTCTGGAAAAATTTGTTTTTCACTCAATTCTATGATCTCTTTGCTGACTCCTGGTATTTCAGTTTCATATTAAAACCATCAATTTGTTTTGAGAGATTAAGTCACAATCAATAGAAACCCCGAAGGAGAGGCAGTAGGACCTATTTAATTTATATCCTCAGTCTTTGTCTTCCAGACATTGGTGAAATGGAACTTAAAGAATTGGTGTAATAAAGCAGAGCGCCGGGGAAGAGGCCTTCACTGCATGGCAGCTGCCAGGATGCCAGGGTGCTGGGCAGCCGAGTGGTGGACCACCTGAAACTGGAGGTTGAGGAAAAGAGGTGGGATCCTGTGGACTGGACTGCCCAGAAGAGGAAAGAGGGAGGGCCTCAAGGGGAGGGACCCAGGGCCTGCAGGAAGGGCGGATATGTGGGGCCACCCCGGACAGCGGAAGTGAAGACCCACACCTGCTGAAGAGACACTGGGTGAGAAGACAAGGTAAGCGGTGGAGACTCCATTCCTGAACATTCCTGTGAATATTCTCTGAAAGGATAAGAAGGAGTGACTGGAACATGAAACAAAGAGCTGCTTTGAGATCCTTCTGGCTCATGAGTGTGCGAGTGACTTATTTAAGGATGGGCTGGTCCGCTTCCTCCTCCCTGGGGCTCAGGATTCTGTGGGGCTACACTTCTCTAATCCAGGTCAGTGAGCAGGTTTTCATCAGGGACTCTGTTGACCACACAAATTTCCCCTGACATTCCCCTCTGGTATCCCCTCTGGTATCCTGTACTCTACCCTGTATCTCCATACTCTTATCATTCCCAATTTGATGTCTGTCTTCTCTCGCAGACATTAAAGCACTGTCAGGACATGAGGGCTCGAGGCAGGATCCCAACCGTCCTGGTCAATGCTACGCATACGGTTCTTAACACATGCCCAACACAGAGTAGGTACTCAATTAATTCTGTAAATTGAATTTCTGGGAGGCCCACTGACTTGTGAAGATGCTTATGGAGAGACTGAGATCTAACGCAGTTGAGATCCTGCCCAGGTCGTCCAGAACATTCCATGGGGTTCAGAGCCTTCTCTGGCCTCTGCCTGCTTCTCCCTCCTCCAACACCACCCCTCCCTCTGGGCTCTGTGGACCTTTGCATCGGGATAAAGATCCCTCTTTATCCACAGTCTCTCCCTGAATGCTGAACCTCCAACTGCTTTCTCTTCCCTGAGGACCAGGGAAAGGGTAGGGGTAGGGGCTGCTCAGTGCCCAGCACACCGGCCATCCCCCTCCACTTCACTCCAGTAAGTGTCCCGGCTGACTGTCCTCCATCCTTCCCCAAAATGCCACAATTCTTGGTGGCTCGTTTCTTCTGGCTAAGCCATCCTGCCCCGCCTCAATCCTGTCATCCACAGACCTCCCTGCTGCCACTCCCCCATGCCCCCGCTTCCCTCACATCCCTCGACGGATGGGGCAGTTTGTTCATGGTCCTCCCCTCCACCTCTTGTCCTGTCCTCCAGATCAGCCTCAAAGAGTTCTTGACCTTCACATCAACATCCATTGTCGCCCCACCTCAGAGCAAGCTTCCTGAAGATGGGGTGGGGGCAATGGGGGTACTCAATACCATGTAATAGCCTATAATGAGGAGGAATATGGAAAATACATATATATAGACACACACACATATAAGTGTGTGTGTGTGGGATTGAATCACTATGCTGTACGCTAGAAATCGACAAAATGTTATAAACCGACTATATTTCAAAAAAAAAAGACCCTATGTCCAAATACAGCCACATTCCGAAGCACTAAGGTTTAGGACTCGAACATATGAATTGAATATCTTCCTTTATTCAGCGCAGGGGTGAGGAGGGCCCCTGGGGAAGGGGGGAAGGTGGCCTACTTCTGGAATATCACCTCTTCCTCTTTAACAACACCTCACTCCTTGGGCACTGGGTCCGGGAATGACACTGGAGGAGAGGCGGTAAACATCCTTCTGCCTAAGGACCAGCAGCTGGTGTCCTCTGCTGCTCCTCCTGCCAGGATTTCCTGGTCTGGGGCTCTTCAGGAAAGGGTACCCGCATGAGCAACTCAGACGTCTGTCCTGAGCAGCCTTCCTGCACAGCTACCTGCGAGCTGGTCTCTCCACCTCAGCAGAAGCCTCAGTGTCTCTTAAGTGCCAAGACCCCTCAGCAGACACCTAGCCCTCTTTGAGTGTATCAGGCATGGGGATTTGAGCCTGGCTATTTCTAGACTCCCGGAGAACTTGTGTTTCCTTGGCAACCAACTGATGGCTAGGCAGTCTGCTCCAATTCCTGCTCAGGGGGCACAGGGGCAAACTTGCTCATCTACTGTGTCAGCAGACATCTAACTAGTCAATAAAATGCAGAGGCAGGTAGCCCACATCTTAGACAGTCCAGGGGAGGTGTATGATCCCAACTGACCAGCTGTTCAGAACCACAGGGGTTTAGTTCCCTCTGGCCTCTGTCTGGGCTTCAAGCACCAGTTGCTAGACAGCAGGAAAAGTCCCACTCTCTTCCCACCAAAACGCTCACTGCCAGGGAGAAGTCAGGGTCCAGCATTGCTTGTTCATCCCGTAAGGACTATGATCCTGGGGAGTCTAGAGAAGCCGATTAATAAGAGATCAATGCCAGGGATGAGGAGCTGAATATGGGAAAATCCGAACCACATTTGAAGACCGGCTACAGTAGCAATTTTTGAATCTCCCCCTTCTCTCCCTGCATCCTTCCATGACTCATCTTGATATCTGAAGTCACTCATTTCCCAGGGCTCCGTAATGGACTTGTAAGTACTAGTGAGGCTTCAAAAGTCATGAGACACGACAAAGGAGGCTGTGTTCACTATTATAAAATGGGCTCTAGTTTCAAAAAAGACAAAAAAGAAAGAAAGAAAGAAAGAAAGAAAGAAAGAAAGAAAGAAAGAAAGAAAGAAAGAAAGAAAGAAAGAAAGAAAGGAAGGAAGAAAGAAAGGAAGAAAGAAAGGAAGGAAGAAAGGAAGAAAGAAAGAAAGAAAGAAAACAGACAAGCTCTGTCTCTTTTCTGATGTAAATTTGAGCCAATAACAAATTTCACGGAGAACTTCGGTGATAGAACAACATGGTAGGAACAGCCCTGGACTTGGTTTCAGAAGACTTTGACGTTGTGTTCCTCCCAACCCTCCATCTTCTGTCCTCCAGTGGGAGACGTTGAGCAGTAACCCAATAAAAGGAACGTATCTGCTGTTTCACCTGGTTGCTGTGATTAGACATCATGTTATATTTATTATGTGTTTGAAAAAGCTTTAAAAGCCACGTTCCATACAAAATTAAAAAATGGCGGCACATCCTGTAACAGACAGTGGTAGTGGTGATGATCGACGCATTGACAGCAAGCAGGATATTATCATCTCCTGAGGTTTCAGAGGCCAAGTCCGGGTGGCCTTTGATGTACAACTCCCTCTCAGCGGCCTCCTCTAGAGGGACACATGGTTAACAGCCAACATTACCCCAGTTTGAATAACCAGCACCAAAAGTCACGGCTTGTTAGGGCAAGATGTCCTTATACTCTTGGTCCTGCATGATCTTTCTGTTCTGAAAGGAATGCAAAATTCAAGCAAGAGAACTTCCTGTTTATTATCTCATAGGATGTGCCTAACAAGTAACCACTTAGGTTAAATCCAAACACATTTGTAAGGATAATCCATTCTCAAAGGTAGTGATGCTGACCTATAATATCTTACACACTCTAAGCTGAGACAGGGGCTGTGTGTCACTGATGGCCAAGAGTGTGATCACCCCCAAATCAGAACTCCTAGGTCCAGACCTTCGGTTTTTCCACCAGTTTGTCGAGAATGTGCTCTGGAAGGAGGTAGGGAGGACACCGTCCTGGTGATGGACATGAAGGAACACATCCCATGATCTCCTCATTGCTGTGCACAGCCAGCTGGATGGGACTGGACTTGATCTTGGCCATTGTCACTGTGCTCTTGGTTTGCAGAGCCGTCTTTCCATCCAACTCCAGCACCAGG
Source organism: Vicugna pacos (assembly GCF_048564905.1). Classification (NCBI taxonomy): domain Eukaryota; kingdom Metazoa; phylum Chordata; class Mammalia; order Artiodactyla; family Camelidae; genus Vicugna; species Vicugna pacos. Next base: position 6,420,863 of record NC_133014.1, on the reverse strand, counting down.
ACCAAGGGGCAGGGTAGTTTGGCGGCCACATAGCCAGGCACCTCCATGTTCACTCTGGGTATCCTGCCCCCTTCCAGGTAGCTGTGGATGCGGCCGTGGGGGTATACTGCTCTGCTTGGGAGGGTCTGCTCCTCTTGGCTTCTGGCTCTTTCTAGACACAAGGGGACATGACTCGTAGAAAAATGACTAGAGGTAAGGAGTCGATGAGGTCAGGCAAGAGTCCTTCAAAAACATTCGAGCCACCTGAGGACACAATGATAAACAGTCTCGTCATCAGGGAACCCAAGGAGTCCAGCCCAGAGAGGTCCCATCACGTGATGCTGCAGGTGACAGATGGAGGTGTGCAAATGTATCCACTGGACCTGAACCAGGTCCCCACAAGACACAGGTGGAGGTGGTTCTTGTGCCCCACAGCCTTCCCCTGCACGTCCTCAGTCACGGGCTTCACTGCTTCTCCCTGAGCTGAGTGATTCAGGTCGCAGCCAACTGCAGGGCTTTCAGAAGTACCTGCACTGCCAGCAGTTTGTGGCAAACCAGGTCTCCTGCTCAGCTGATTATATTCCTCCGTCTGTCGAGGGACATAGAGCAAATGTTGGTAGCCCTCCCCAGCAAACAGGCACTTCCGAATTCCCTCCCATCTGCTGCCCCTACCAACGGAGCAAAGGCAAGAGAGGCTCCTGGGGCCATCGAGAGTCTCTGTCGCCTCTTAGATGCTACTGGACACAGCATTTTGCATTCATCACTTCCCCTCCATCAGAATCTCAACAGACTTCAGGATCTCTGGTCCCCTTACTCCAGGGTAAGTGACAAGCATGCAGCATTATTAGAAGACACCAAGCAGACTTTAGTCTCTTTGGTCAGGAGTCTTTTCACATTCATGGGAGCTGAGGGGCTTCAGAGCATAGAGCAGGTGCCCACTGATGAGCCCACCCTGTCAGCTGCGGGGACAGGGCATTGGGGGTTGGCAGGTGGGATGGGTGTACCTGCAGGGAGAAGCGAGGACATGGGTTTTATCAAACACTATTCTAAAGGAAGTGCAGCAGAAGGTGCCAGAGCAGCAGTATTTGGCCACTTTGATTCCAGTTCTTGGCAAAATCCAGTCACCACTCATAGCTTTGGGAGTTGACTTAGCTAGGGGGTTCTCAAGTATGTTGTCCTGATGCTTCTAGAAGAAATCTGGGCGAGCATGAGAGGATGTTATAGGGAAGGCAACCTCCAGGCACTGAGTTCACAGAGCAGAGACCTTTCTTGCGCTTGGGGGTCCCTGATGCGCCACCACTAACATCCCTCCTACTGGCATCTTTAACTTGTCATGAGCCACTTCTCACTGTCAGAATGGTACTTGTTCATGACATGAAACTTACACAGTGCAGAAACGTAAACAGAAGTCTCCTGTTTCCTACCACCCAAAGAAAACTGTTAATATTTTCATGCATTGCTTCAAAATCTTTTCACTATTTTTAATTTTCAGACTAATGTTTGTGCCAACAATAAGCATATCTGTTACCAGAACTAAAGAACCCATAGACTTGTCTCCCAGCGGAAAACATCTTAATCAGGACACAGTTTCATCACCCGGAGACTCCTGCTTGAATTGACTGAGTGAAAAGCAATTTGTGTTCACTGAAACCCAGTAGGGCTGCTCCAGGCAAAGATTTTCATTTCTAAACCCTAGGCACATTGCCTTCCTTCTTATATCCTCTAGGATGCCGCAGGAAGTTAAGATGACATACCTGGGTATGAGTTAGCATCCTCTTGACATATACATACGCCACATTCAATCAGCATCTCATGTGGATGATGCCAGGGTCCTGGGACTTTGGCCATAAATGGCACTTAGGTAAGATAATGGGGAGGAATCCTTCCCAGACCATAACCAGTGATGGCAACACCACAAAAGGGTGTAGGAGCCTTCCTAACAAGATGAAGAATGTTAACAAGGTTTGAATCCAAATTCAATCATTTTTTCAAAGATCAAAAAGGCTGTGCACCAGGGCCCTTGGCTTCAGTCAGTTGCTAACTGTGTAGCTGGATTAAGTTACTTAAACTCTAGGAATCCCAGTTTTTCATTTGGAAAACTGGAGCTAATAATATCTGTCCTACTGGGTTGCTTTAAAGATCAAATAAGAAATGAAGTAAAAATGTCTGCCGTATAGTAACCACTCAAATGCTAGTTTTGTTTTTTCTAAGTATCATCACATAGCCAGGCTGAGCCCTGGAAAAGACAGCCGTACATGTAGAGAGATTTTAGCAGGCAAATAAGTGACCGTCCCCAGTCACCTCCCCACCACTGATTAACACATGGAATGGCTTGGCCAGAAATTTGTTCTAGTGACTTCAGTCATGGTTCTGCCTTCAAATCAGAGCTGTATTTAAATCTGTGCTTCTGAAATGTGCTCAGACATCAAAACCATGTTCAATACCCTTAACTGGCAGGTAATAAAATATGAGGTCAAAATATTCAGTAAGGATGTGGGCAAATTTGAAAGCATGATGAAATCAATTTTATTATGTCAAGGATGTGTATGTGTTGTGGAGAATTTCTAACTCAAACCTACAAATTAAGAAAGAAAAAATAGTTGCAGGGCAGGGTAGAGGTTAAGCACATGGGCTGTGGAGCCAGACTGGTGGGGTTTAAATCCCAGCTGGGCTACTTGCTAGCTGTGCGACCTTCAGCAAGCTACTGAATAGCTCTGAGCCTCAGTTTTCTTGTCTGTAGAATGGGCTAATGGAGCCTTTATAGATTATTGTAAGGAATAAATAAATCAGGGCATGGAAAGCACGCACAGTGCCTTGAACTCAGTAAGCATCAGCTGTTGTTATCAAAGGCTGATGCTTCTGGGGAAGCGGTGATTGATCTGTTTCCAATTTAGAGAAAGTTCTTTGAGATCTTTTCCTGAATTTAGGTTTGAAGGGAGTGAAAGTTAGGACCCGGGGCATACGATGTCTCTGAAGCAGTGGTTCTCACCCTGGTGTCCATCAGAAACCCCTGGGAGGAGGGCTTGTTAAAGTGCAGTTTCTGATTCTGTGGGCCTGGGGCGGAGCCTGAGAATCTGCATGTCTAACGAATTCCCAGATGGCTCCGATGCTGCTGGTCAGGACCAGGCTCATTTCCTCACAGGATGGGGGGTAGACGGGTGGGAGCTGCGTGGACTTTGCTGGGAAGGAATCTTAAGTCCCGAGACAAACCCAACCCGCAAAGAAAGATCTAGAAGGGAATGACACAGAAGTGCTTGGGGCCTGGCCCTGCAGCCCCTCTAGACCACTTCTGGAAAGAACTGGTCTCTTCTGGAAAGGACTAGTCTCTCCACATGACCTTGAACAATCTCCTCAGAGGCTGAACATTCAATTTTGGGTTTCCCTGAGAGCCGCAGGGAGCTGCCTCTCGCTGTTACTATTTCGCAAGTGAGCTGCCTGGGGCCAGCTGCTGCTGGAGAACTTGCTTTCTTTGGCTCAGGGACCCACCAGGCCAGTTGTACAAATCTGGGGAGACGTACAGCAAATAGCACAAACCCCACAGACCAGAGCTTCTCCAAGTTGACCACACACCACAAACACCTGGGGACTGTGTCGGAATTCAGATCACTGAGCACTCCCAGGACTTTGAATTCAGCAAGTCTGGTGTGGGACCCAAGAACGTGCATTTCCAGCGAGCTCTCAAGGGCTGCTGCTGCTGCTAGTTTTGAGAAGCACTGCTCCCGGTAAGGAAAGGACACCTGGGACAACTTGTTGGGGGCGGTGGTGGCAGCAAACTCCTTTCACCGCCCTGCTGAGGGCCTGCCCGGGCAGCAGCACCACCTTAGACAGGCATGGCCTTTCCGGGCTTACAAAGTGCTTAACTTATCACGGACGTTTTACCATGAAGCAGCTGGAACCCAGTAAGTAGTGCAAGTCTCTGACTTGTGGCCCAGCCTCCTTTCCGTCCCACAGCACATCCAGGTATGAATAAGCACGTGTTCAGTCAATCACACCAAAACAGGAGCACTTTTTTTGTTTTTATTTTGCATGACACTAATATATGTTCCTTTGTACTGGGTTCCTCTGTTGCTGATCTACCTGAGAGAAGGCTTGGATTCCAGAAACAGGTTCCCACACCCTCTGCTGTGAGTCTTTCCAAACAGTATGATTAGGGCAGAGAGTCCTGTTTTACTAGAAAAGGTTGGTACTCTGAGACAGGGGCTCTCAACCCAGGAGCTGGCAGTGAGGTCAGAGAATTGGTTCAGCAGCGGGGCAGGGGAGCCAAGCAAAGGGCGGGCTTCATGAAGGAGGAAGTGAGCAACCGAGTCCAGTCAGCCAAGGGCAGAGGATGAAGCGCACAGGGAATGAGCTATTGGATTTCCCCGATGTGGGGGTCCAGGGAGACCTCCACAAGAGCCTATTGAACGGGTGAACCAAAGCCTGACTGAAGTGGGCTGAAGAGGGTGGGGCGGGTGTGGGTGGAGACATTGAGCACAGTCCTCTGGAAGCTGTGCTGGAAAGCAGCTGTGGAGAATGCCTGTGGTTGGAAGGGAATGTGGGGTCATGGAAAGGTTTTTTGCCTTTGACACTGGAAATATTTCAGCACGTTGTGTGTTGAGGAGAATGACCCAGCTAAAGCTGGGAATGAGGAAAGGATTTTAACAGCACCCACTCTAGTCAGTGGAGAATGCAAAGCTTAGCATTGGGTCAAACACACTTCAGACTTACGATTTCTGCGGTGAGACCAGGGAAAATTCATTTAGTTTGCTGCAGGATAAGTAAATAAACAAATGTTTTAAGAGACCTATAACTCTGTGGGAAGGAGTTAATCTTAGGAATCCTTGTAAATAATTAAATCAAAGCTCCTTGCCTTCAAGGAATCCTTTGATTCATTTTATATCGATGGTTGTGTACATTAGCAATACCTGAGGCTCTTTAAGAAAATATCAATTCCAGCTCCCATCTCCCGAGATTAAATTTGGGGATGGAGCCCCAAGGTAGCTGCAGTTTTTGAAGGCTCCCAGGTGGTTCTAATGCATAGTCAAAGTTGGGAGTCCTTCACATATCTTAGAGATGTGTAGGTCTGTATTATCTGTGTCTGCTTGGTTGCCAGAAGGTGGCAACCTAGCTCAGGTGTCCAGGGAGGAAGACTGCTTTCTTTTCTTTTCTATTGGCGTATAGTCTGTCACAATGTGTCGATTTCTGTGCACAGCATAATGTCCCAGCCATGCATATAGGTAATATATTGATTTTCATATTCTTTTCCATTAAATATTATTACAAGATATTGAATATAGTTCCCTGGGTTACACAGAAGAAATTTGTTTATCTATTTTTATATATAGTGATCAACAGTTGCAAATCTCAAACTACCAAATTTATCCCTTTTCACCCCTTTCCCCCCCTAACCAAGATTGTTTACTATGTCTGCGAGTCTGTTTCTGTTTTGTAGATGAGTTCATTAGTGTCCTCTTGTCTTTTTTCTTTTTCTTTTTTATTCCACATATGAGTGATATCATATGGTATATTTCTTTCTTTCTGGCTTATTTAGAATATCTCCAGGTTCATCTATGTTGCTGCAAATGGCATTATTTTATTCTTTATCATCTCTTAGTAGTATTCCATTATATAAATATACCACAGCTTCTTTATCCAGTCACCTGTCTATGGACATTTAGGTTCCATGCCTTGGCTACTGTTTTTCCAGACTGACCGAGACTGCTTTCTTAACTCAAATTCAGAGTGCTGCGTAGGCAGAAGACTGGGGCCCAGCACTTGTATTTATATTTTACAATTCAGATTGCTGATTTCTACTCAGTACCTCCTGTGTACACTTTTGCAAGTATGGATCCCTGAGGCTGAACCAGGTGAAAAGTACTTTTCCCCTTGCTTCTGTCTGTTGTGATCACTGCTATAACCGCAGAGCTTAGAATAGTACCTGATACGTAATAGGCTCTCAATAAACGTAAGTCTTAGGAATGAACTGCCTTATACGACACTGAAAGGGTAAGTGAATTCCAGGTAACCCTGTATCATTTTTTATGGTAACACTGGATCACTGAAACGCATTTCTATTTCTGACTTCTTGGGCAGAAACCTCTTGGACAAGATCAGGTCTGCGGCTGGAAGCGACTCGCCACGAGCTACCTCCTCCACCCGCGCCCCGGCTCGGAAGCCGAACACCTACCCTAATAAGGTAGCGCCGGGGCTTGGCTGAGCGGCACACGAACGCAGCATGGGCGTGCCCCACTTCGCGCACGCGCACAGTTTCGGCGCCGGTTTCCAGAGAAGCGGGCGCAGACTCAGAGAACGCACCGCCCCCTGGCTCCGCCCAGCTCGCTTCTTGGGGGCGGGGTCAAGGCCGGGCCGGGGAAGAGGTGGGGCGGCGGCTGCGCGCGTGCGCGGAAGACAGCTGAGGGACGCGGGCACTGGGGCCGGCCCTGCTTGAGGGAGCTAAGAGAAAAAGAAAATGCAGGTGAGCGAGTTCAGGGCGGTGTAGGGGGCGCGACGCCTGGAGGCGGCGGCCGCTTGTCTGCGCCGCTGGGTCCGCGCCGACGTCGGCCTGTCCCGGCAAGCACCCCGCGCCACGGGGACGCCGGAGGCCGCACGAGGCGAGGCCGGCGCAGGCGCAGTGCGGGAGGGCGGGCGTGGTCCCGCGGGTCCCCCGGGCTGGGCGTCCCCGCCCCGTGTGTCCCACCCCCCGAATCTCGTCCCTGGGGCTACCTTTCCCTGAGGTCGGCTCCCCTGGGGCCTGTGAAGGACTCGCCAGACCCCACCTGACGCAGTTGCTTCCTGCTTGTTAACTCCCTTAGAGAGCACCTGCGCAGGTGTGTTGGGGCCCCTTGTACGGATGTGGAAGCAGAGGCTCGGACGAGGGAGGGTCCCGCCTGGGGGTCCCAGACCTAACACAGTAGTGGAACTCGTGTCCCCGACTCCACCTGGAGCTAGGTGAGGGGTCACCACACCCTCCCCTCAACTTTGGTGTTAGGTTGAGGTGCGTTCCCTTTGGACTCCTGGCTTCCAGAGCTCAGCCTGAAGGTTTCTCTGCCCAGTTACGTTCTGTCTTAAAGTGGAAAAAACCCAAATCCCCCGGTTGTATCAGGAATTTACTAGTGGAATTTGACTAAAACCCAAGGAAAAGAAAAAATGAATGAAGACACCCTGGAAGTAGATGCTTTTATGAGAAAATCTGTGACAACTAAATTTTGTCACTGTTGAGGGACCCTCCTCCAGGGTCATTTTGCTGCCTCCCAGATCTCACTGTGGCCGAGAATTCTGGTAAGTGGTCTCTGGCTCAGTGGCAGAAAGGAAATGGAGTTAGTGTGGGTTTGGTTGGGGGCTGGAGAGCATGAGCATCTCCAAATACAGCCTATCTGCCACCAGCCGGACACTCTGAAATGGTGAGAGGAAACTCCAGGGCTGCCCTGGCCTCCTTTGCATTCTCTGTTCTTCAGGTCCCTGCTTAAATTGTCACCTCCTCAGAGGCCTTCCCTGCCCACCCTGTGGAAAGGGTTCTGTTGGTTTTCTTTTGCAATATCTCAGAAAGACCCAGGATGAGGAGCTGGGGCAGGAGCCTGGTTATCCCAGTGTCCTTTCATGTTCCAGACCAGGTCCATTAGCAGTGTTCCACCCAAGCCACGCAAAGCCAGTGTTTGGGCAGCTGGATTCTGGAGCCAAGAGCCCAGTTTGACATTTATCCTGACATGTTTGATCCTAGTGTGTTTGGCTTGTTCCAGCCTGGCAGTGTCTTCCTAAACTTCATGGCTCTCTGAGGCTTGTGAGGATTAACTAAGTAGATCCAGGTAAAGGGCTTAGAAGAGTGCCCAGCACCTGGTACTCAAAACGCGTTAGCTGTTGTGAGCTCTTCTATGGGGTCTCAGTGCTTCCTCTTAGGTTTGGCCATGAGAGAGTCAGCCAGGCTCTCTTCCCTCTGATTCTTCTGTGGCCACTCAGAACTTTGGGATGCTTGACATGTCAGCACTTGGTTGGACCCCTTTGCACATGCTGGCCCCTCTGCCTGGAACGTAATTTCCTAAGTTCTCCCTCTTCTGTCTGGTTCCTTCTCACCCTCCCGTGATGATTAAACATCATCTCTTCTGAGAGAACGTCCCTGCCCATCCTGTGGAATGCAGGCTCCCGGTAACACTCTAGCTTGGCAGCCCATTGGTCATTGCACTTGCCACAATTTGTAATACATGTCTGTATTTTCAATCGTTCACTGCCTGTCTCTTCCTCTCAACTGTAAAATAGACGACGGTAGCATTCACCGGGCTTCCCTACCATCTAGTACAATCATTTGCATGTAGTAGGTGCTTAATAAAGATCTGTTGAATGAATCACTCCAAGTCATTAGTGAAGATACTGAACAGAAGCCAGGTCAGAGCCCTGGTATCAGCATTGATGCCAACCTGCACATCATGTCCTGAGTTTTACCCCAAGACAAGCCCCTAGGTATGGGGTGGCTGAGTGGAGGACAGGAAGATGGAAATAGGGGCTGTGGGTCTTTTAAGATTCTCAGAAATAGGCCATAGAATACTTTGGTTTGAAGTCCTCTCCCCACCGCCTTTCCCATTTGGCTCCTTGCCCAACATGGCGCCCTCCATAGTGGGTTTGGCACTCATGGTGTCCTTGGTCCACCTACCCTAGGACCCCAATGCAGACACCGAGTGGAATGACATCTTACGCAAAAAGGGCATCTTGCCCTCAAAGGAAAGTCTGAAAGAGTTGGAGAAGGAGGCGGAAGAGGAGGAGCAGCGGGTCCTTCAGCAGTCCATTGGTGAGCTCGCTTGTCTTCTTTATCCCGTGGCCGTCTGCTGAGGAAACCACTTGCTCAGCCTCTAACTGCTTTGGTAGAAGGATCCTCTGAGCAAGAGTCGGGAGCCGGGGCTTGAAGTACAGGAGTGGACGCTGTCTCTGGGACCTCAGGCGAGTCACAGGGTGTCTCTGGCTTCACCTTCCAGGGCCATAGAATTAGGGGGACCTCAGAGGCTCCCTCTGTTCCCACAGTTCCTTGTCTGTGTCAGATGAGCACATGATGATCCTGAAGAATGTAATTCTGAGTGTTGACTTCCTGGCCTGTGAGTCTCTTTGGATAACGTCATGGACATCTGCTCAGAGTTTTTAGTGTTTAGTTTAGTGTTCTCCTGAGCTTATACTGCATTATCTTTGTGGTTGGATTGAGAATATTAAAATAGTTTAATTGGGGGAAGCATACGGTTTGTGTGGTGTATGGGGTCTGAGGGAGGGATTTTCTTACACATAGCTGTGTCAGCTGACTCAGAAGCCCTTGGGGTATTTGTTTAAAAAAATAAAATTCCCTACCAAATCAGGATCTCTTCGGGGATAAGTCCCAGGAATCTGCATTTTAAACCAGTGCTTCAAAGGGTTTCTGATTCACACCAAAGTTTGAGAACCGTTGATCACAGGGGCTGGAACTGTCGTCCCCTGTTGACATATTAGAGCTAATTTAGGGGAGGATTTATTATGAAGCATTTATCCAGCAAGTGTTTATTGAATGATTGCTGTGTGCCAGGCATCACACAGCACAAAGGAGGGGTAGGCATAGAGGGAGGGAAGGAGGCCAGAGGAAGCAGGGCTTTCAGAGAGGAGGCAGTGATGAGTTGGGTCAGATGTGCTCCTGAGTTGAGAACACAGAGGTCATTATTGCCCTTGATTAGAGCACTTTTGGTAGTGACGGGGTAGGGGTCAGGGGACCAAAACCTAATTTGATGTCAAGAAGCAGGACTGTTTATGGCAATAACAACAAAATACAGGCTTTATAGCAGTTGATTTAGAAAAAAAAGCTGCCTACCACTCACAAGAAAAGACCCAGAAATGGATGATAATCTCTTTAACTCTAGGAAGGGTATGCTGAGGAAGACACCATTGGGTATCCTCTTGTCCCCTTGGAGGTCTGAGACCTGTTAAGCACCTGTCCATGAGTGTGCTTGGAAATCAGGCCAGGTGAGCTCAGGCAAATAACAGCTCTCTTTTTTTAAATTGGGAAACTTCCTGTTCATATGCTTATTATTGTGGACATACTTAAGGGAGCTGAGCCTGCAGGTGTCAACACATTCTATCTTCTTGAAGCACCTTCAACTTCTTATTACCTAATATAACACCTTAAATACTTTTGATTTTGGTTTTAGTAGGCTGGGGGAGTCTTTTGGTGTTGTGTGCACTTTAGGAGAAAAGTAAAGAGAAGAAAAACAAAATACATGGTTGTTCATCCTTTACACTTTTGGTTTTTTGCCAATTCAACTACATTCAGTGAAAACGTATGAAGATATGACTTTGGAAGAACTGGAGGATAATGAAGATGAATTTAATGAGGAAGATGAACGTGTTATTGAAATGTACAGGTTAGTGCCACCCAGAGGGAGTGCTTACTTTTTAATGTGGCACTAAAATGTGTGTCCTTTGAACCCTCCTACACCGTAGGTGGGAATGTAAATTGGTGCAGCCACTATGGAGAACAGTATGGAAGTTCCTTAAAAAACTAAAAGTACTACTCCCCCCACAAAAACAAAAAACAAACAAAACAAAACAAAAAACTAGAAGTAGACTGACTTACCACATAATTCAGCAATCCCACTCTTGAATGGATATCCAGAAAAGAGGAAAACTCTAATTCAGAAAGACACATGCACCCCAATGTTCATAGCAGCACTATTTATAACAGCCAAGGCATGGAGACAGCCTAAATGTCCATCAACTGATGACTGGATAAAGAAGGTGTTTTATTTATATATATATACATATACACATAAATAAATAAATGAAGGAAGAAAGACTACTCAGCCATAAAAAAGAATGAAATAATGCCATTTGCAACAACATGAATGGATCTAGAGATCATATACCAAGTGAGTAAGTCAGACAGAAAGACAAATACCATATGATATCACTTATATGTGGAATCTAAAAAAATTGTACAAATGAACTTATTTTTAAAACAGAAACAGACTCTCAGACAGAAAACAAACTTATGGTTACCAGAGGGGAGGAGGGAGGGGGGATAAGTTAGGAGTTTGGGATTAACAGATACACACCACCATATATAAAATAGATAAACAGTAGCGTCCTACTGTATAGCACAGGGAACTACATTCAATATCTTGTAATACCCTGTAATGGAAAATAATATAGAAAAGAATGTGTATATGTATAACAGTCACTTTGCTGTACATTTGGAACTAGCACAACATTGTTAATCAACTATACTTCAGTTGAAAAAAGATGTCCTTTGAAAAATTAATACACCTGGTAAATAAATAAACCTAGAGGTTTATAAAGATATCTCTATGAAAGGGAGGGTATGTGTGTGTGTGTGTGTATGTGTGTGTATATGTATGTATAAGATGTCTCTCTCCTTCTGTTGTGCAGGCAGCAAAGACTGGCTGAGTGGAAAGCAACCCAACTGAAGAATAAATTTGGAGAAGTTTTGGAGATCTCTGGAAAGGACTATGTTCAGGAAGTTACCAAAGCGGGTGAAGGCTTGTGGGTAATCTTGCACCTTTACAAACAAGGGTGAGCCGATCTTATGACTGTCTTTAAATGTTAATTTGAATTTACATCTGAACATCTCAGGCTTAATCCACATCGAAGTGTTTGTGTGTTTTTTAACTAGTGTTTTATTTTGTTGCTGATTTGCGCAAACCTTATTGCCTAATTTTTGCCTTAAGACTTAAATTAACATTTGTGACTAATACGAATGCCTTTGTTACAGTACATGTAGCAGGGAAGACTTTTTTCTTTTTAATTGTAAATGTGTTCCTCAGTCATTTATCCCTCTAGAGAAACTCTGGTATTTCAAAATTCCACATAATGAATCAGTCTTGTAGGAGGCAAGGGTGACCTTTAGGATAATTGTCCATTGCGAGTGATGCAGTGGACCCCCAGTGTTTCTCACCTCCACTTTTATTCTGATATTGTGGAGTCTAGTGCTTGTGTGGGAGTTGCTTCAAGCAGAAAATGCTTTCTGAGTCACGCGTTCTAAATCTTGAATGTTCTCTCAGATGGAAGAGCAAGACAATTATCTTTTACCTTGGAGCTGTTTTTCTGACTTACTGTTTGGTCAGATTAAATTGGACTTTGGATTTTGCCTGAACATATTAGAAAGTTTTTTTTTTAAATGTTAGTGCATCTTGGCTGGAGCAGCAGAATTGCTTGTGAAGTCGTTATAAGGTTTTACATGGGGCAGATGGTTGAGCTTTATTCTATACAAATTCAGGATATTGTTGCTTCTGTTTCTTTTTTATAGGATTCCCCTCTGTGCCCTGATAAATCAGCACCTCAGTGGACTTGCTAGGAAGTTTCCTGACGTCAAATTTATCAAAGCCATTTCAACAACCTGCATACCTAATTATCCTGATAGGAATCTGCCCACAGTATTTGTTTACCTTGAAGGTGATATCAAGGCTCAGTTTATTGGACCTCTGGTGTTTGGTGGCATGAACCTGACCATGGATGGTAAGGGGCTCTGTGAGATCACGTGAGAGATGGTGCGGGGACGCTTCTGCTGACAGGGGTGCCTGTTTCCCAGACGCGGGGTAGGGTGGTTCGTCACATTCACCTTTGCCCCCGTGTGAGATTGTGAAAAGGAAAGAAGCGCATTTAATCTCATCTTGGACGAGTCATTGGGGTCGTTTACAACTGGGCTGTAGTAATTCTCAGTTAAAACAGGGGACAATGGACTTTAAAATGTATATGTTAATATTAATGTCTGATATGTTTTACTTTTCCCTGCAGTTGAATATGTTTTCAGCTGTAGCTCAAGTTCGCATCTTTCATTTCTTATTTAGTTCACGTGAACATATTAGTGAGATGCTTATATGTGTCTATGGACATATGTGAATCTCTATAGAAATGTTTTCTCCATTGAATAATAGCTTTTAAATTAAAAGTTTATTTAATTCTGCCTCTTAACTCCTGAAAGATATGTTTTTATTTTTTTCTACCTGTTACACAAGGAGGTGTCAAAATACATACGCACACGTAACATGAAAGAGAGCCCCTGAGGCCCGAGGGCTTCCTGCTAAGTCCAGTCCTTTGTCTCTTTAGTGCAATAATATGTCCAACTATGCTTTGTTAGTAGTCTTTAAAAACATATCTTAAAATATGACTTTATATAACTCTTTATGTAAGATACTCAGCTGGGAAAAGTATAAACATATACATACACACACACATAAGTTACATTAGTATGCATTAATCCAGTGTTCAAAGGCATATGGCATTTCAAACTAAATATATGTTTGCCTTTTAGTCTTTTTGAACAATACCATGAGGGGAGAGAGATCGGTGTACAGTAACAACTATAGTCTTTATTTCTAGAAATCTCATTTGAAGATTAGTGAACTTCTAAAATAATGACTACTGCATATAAATAAACAATGGCATTAAATACATACACTTACGTATATATGTGTAAATCTGAATATATTCTGAAGAATCAGAAATGTTAAGAAAAAATTTTTTTAAGGAATTTGTTAAAATTTTATAATAATTGAGCCGGGACCCCTAGAGCTGAAAATACTGATGTTACTCATCTCCATGGATGAAGAATTAATATGACTTCAGCAAAGTTAGTTTTCAGGTTTTAACAGAAGTTTCCTTAATAGGAGAGCATCACTTTTAAAACAGGCTCTTTGTCGTAAGGGCTCTTGTACAGTTCCTTAGTTCTGCCTAGGGTCTTCTCTGCAGTGGAAAAATATAGCCCTTGATTTTGCTTCTCAAGGTCTCCCATCCATGTAGAGTCTGACTGATTATAAGAGTGTCAAATGTAGGAACTGAGCCTTTAGTCACTGATTATTTTCTGGCACTTTTTAAAATGATTATTACTTGGAACAAATGTATCAGTGCTAGGATGTCATCATGCACTGAGCCTTTGACTCTAATAGATTGAGATATTGGACATAAGGTTTAAGAATTTCCTTTTGTTAACTAAAATTAGATTTAATGATTAGATTGCCAGCAGGTCTGTGAAAAGTATTTCCTTTACACGTTTCACGCTGAGTTCTTTCCTGGGAAGTTGTACAAGCTGAGAAAGTGGTCGTTAGAGGGTAGGTTTAGTCTTTGTTTTGTGTGGTTTCTTTTGTTTGTTTTTTTAGTTATCATACAGGGGTTCAGATGTATGTAATGTCTCATTTGATCTCATCTTCTGAAAAAGTGAAGATATTTTTGTTTTCCTGCTTAAGGGCCTGATTTTTCCCTTTCTTCCAGGCGCCTTATAATTATGTCTCTAAAATTAAATTGTCGTCAAATGATGATTGTAGTTTCTGCTTAGAAAAACACTGGCCTGACAGACCTGAGGAGGAGGGCCCCACGCAGACTGTGTCTTAGGCAATTTGCTTTTTCTTTATCGCACAGAGTTGGAGTGGAAATTGTCAGAGTCTGGAGCGATCAAGACAAACCTGGAGGAAAACCCCAAGAAGCCCATTGAAGACGTGCTGCTTTCCTCGGTGCGGCGCTCCGTCCCCGCCAGGAAGGGCAGTGATTCGGAGGATGACTGAGGCTGCCGCCCGGGTAACCTGCTGAACTTTCTTGATGGGATAAATCCTCTGAATTTTTTTAAGAAGGAAAAAGTAGGAATATATTTGGGGTTTTAGCCTTTTAATTATGTTTTAAGTTTTAAATCTCATAGATCTCAGAAATAATCATTGCTGGGAATCCTATTAAATGTCTTTGAACTCTCTTTTTAAATTAATAACATTTTCTTAAAAAAATAAAAGCCAGCCATTGGTATGGCAAATGTCCGTGTTTTCCTCACTTATATTTTAAGTAAGCCGTAAAATTATTGACTCTTTATTCACATAAAAATATAAAAAAATGTGGAGGGTTTTTAAAAAATAATGTGAATAGATTATACAGTGGAAAAATAGCAAACTAAGTTTTGCATTTATATTATAATTTATTTTTATTCTTTTATAAAGGTAGCAACAGGATTATTAAATAAAATCAAAAAAAATGATTGAAAGGAAAAAAATCTTACTATCCTATTTGGAAGAAATAGGCAATAATTTTTGTGAAACAAACATTGTCTTAGCAATAACAAAAAGATTAATCCCATTTTGGGTAAAATATTTCTTCTGGTTAAAATTTTTTGTCTCGGACTGTTGAGATGTCAGCTAATTTCAATTACTATAAAAGGCCACGTTAAATTCTTTTTTGGAAATAAATAGATGTAAGCATACAAATAGATCAGCTGTGTCTCAGTCAGTCAGTAAAAAACAGAGCAAGATGTTTTATGAACCAGAATCCTCTGAACATTTATCACTTCTTGTCAAATTGACCAGAGCAGAAGAATTAGGGAAACTGTCATTCCCTAGCATTTTGTTGAATGATGTCGTCCTCAGTGCTGGTTTGCATCTTAAAAATATGAGTCAGAGAGGGCGCTGAGTTCCTTCTGATTATTGCGATTTATTTTTGCTGTAATTCAAAGAACAACAGGTGGCTGTGACCCATTTTATCTGTCAGAAGTGTCCGTGTCAGTGACATGTGTTTGTCTACACACGAGGGCCAACACTGATGATAAAACAGACTCTGTGTCACAATCTTCCTTGAAGGGTTTTTCATGGAATTCTTACTGCAGGGTTAAGTTTGGATGGTTCTGTCACTCGTCTGCGGGTCCCTTGGGTTTTGTGGGAGAGCCGCCTTCGTTGGTTTTCTGTTGTCAGCTGTCGTCAGAGTGAAGTGCTGTGGTGAAGGCTTGGGTGCGCCTATATACGCCTGTTCTCTTTGTACACTTTGATCTTCGTTCCTTTGGAGTCTTGTCCCCGTGTCAGGCTAAGGCACTCAGTTTGAACTCAGAAGCTCATGTGTCCATGGACTGGGTGAGTCCTGTCTGGCCACACGGCTCCCAGGCTGCGGGACGCTCTGTGCTCATGCTGACTGGGCTTGATTTAAGGAGGGAGAGGGTGGCATCTCCGTCCTGAGATCAGTATTGTGATTTCGAACTTCATCTGCAAATCTCTACAGCTTGGTTAATTCTGGGAGACTTCCCTACAGCACTTACCATTAATCTCCTTATGTTTCATTTAGAGCATTTGTGATGTGATAGAGGTGATACAACTTGGCTCTTAAGCATTGAGTTCATCTCAGTCCAGAACAGAAACACATAGTGACCGGGAAGACAGGCAAGCGAGGTGCTGAGTCCGTCTTCCGGTGTTCGGAGGACGGGGTTACGGGGAAGGGCGTTAAGCAAGTACTAGGTAACCCTTTCTTTAGTGATTGGTGAGAAATGGTTCCAGAAAGTAGGGCTAAAACGTGACTGGGAGAAGTGAAGTGGGTAAGACTATAGAATTGTCCCTCGGTATCCGTGGGGGTTAATTCCAGGAGCCCCGTGGGGCATCCGTGGGTGCTCAGGTCCCTTGTGGCTGGCTCTTCAGGTCCGCAGAGTGGCTTTACCCCATGGTTGGTTGAATCTGCAGATATGGAGGGCTGACTGTGTGATCAAATAACAATTGATTCTTGCTGATTTTCCTTATTTTGTGGAGGAGAAAAAGGGTATAGTTAGGTCACACAGACCTGCCTCACGCACACCTGAATCCACACTCTCACGTGCTGTGGTTGCAGACAGTGGCTCCCCAGGGGGTCTCCTTCCCCAGGTACCTCAGAGAAGTTGACCTGATGCAAAGGCCCTTTATGAGAGATGTGAAAGGGGTGCTGAGAAGGGGGTCCTCTGTCACTGATGCCTCAACCTTTTGTCATTTATCACCTCCAGCTTTTCAGTTCAGTTTTCTTCTGTAACAATCTCAAATTTTGACAGTTTTCAGGTGTGACAGGCCAAATGTGTTGTGAGTGTGTTGCCTACTTTAGAAACATGTTCCTCTGACAGCGATTTTGTCCTGCTTACGGGAACCAGTTGTTACAAATAAATACAGCCTTTTTGACAGGTGGCTTTCGACACGCGTTCTTGGTGTTTGTGTTCACACAGCCAGGGTGCAGGCTTTCTGCCCTCTGTTCACTGCCCCCACTCGGTGACTCCACGGGGACCTGTCCCTTGTGTGCTGTGAGGAGTTCCCTGGGTCCAGCCCCCACCTCCCGCCGCTGCAGCCTCGTCTTCTCTTCTCTGCGTTCAGTCTCCAGTGAGGACGTGTCTAAGCCATCCCTCTGCATGTTTGACCCCGTTCTCTCCCACACTCTTTAGGACTTTGTTCCAGTAAATCATCATCTTGTCTCCGTCTCTCCCTTGATGTGAGGCCTCAGGCAGTAAGTGTTCTGATTGGGTGGCGGAGACTGTTCCCTGCCACAGACTGAGGTTCTCCAGCTCTGCTCAAGCAGCAGTGGGACCAGCTAAGAGTAAACCCCCAGCCTCCCTGCAGGCTCTGACTGCCAGAGGGTGGTGGCCAGAAGTTGGCTGGGAGTTCTGGACAAGCTTCTTAAGAGGGACAGACACGTGGCATGTACCCTTTTTGAGCTTAACCCCCTCTGCCCTCTGATTGAGGTGTAGATGTGATTGCAGCCCACCTGGGCCACAGGTGTGCTTACAGAGCCAGAGTTGGGGGATGATATCCCTGACGACACTGGAGCCCCTGTAGGCCAGCTCTTGACTGGCCTCTTTGGACCTCTGTTACTGGGAAAGAAATAACTTCCATCTTGGTTTCTCTTAGAAGTAGCTGAAGCATCTCCCGTTAAAGCCCCTGCCCATCATCAGTCAGAACTACAACCGTGCTTGCTTTCCACTCCCTGCTTTCAAATTGCTCCACAGAACAGAGCAGTGCAGAGTCCCTTCCTCCACTTCATCCTCATTGCCTTTCAGTGACTTCATGGATCAGACTGTGAAAAGACTAGGTACTCTGAACGGCCCACCTGATGATAACTCAACATGTTGGATGAAACTTTTTTTTTAATGTTCTTAAATGTGCCACTGAGTCGTCAGGAAAAGAATTCATCCTCTGAGGCCAAAAACAAAGTGAAAGCTGAACTGCGGAAAGGTCAGCGAGCCTTCAGCTCGTTTACTCCCAGGGGCATGTGCCAGATCTTGGTGACACTGAGCTTCTGTGAGAATGGACTTGTGGGGGACAGGTGGCAGGAGGTAAGCCTGGGGAACCCTGCAGGAGGATCCTCTTGCAAACAGCTGGAATCCCAGAGGGCTGCCTTCAGTCTCGGGGGGGGACTGGCACTAGTTGGAAAGGAGAGGAACACAAGTAGGGATCCCTAAGAAGTCACTGACATGCCTTCTCCCACGTGGGTTTGAATTCCCAGGGTACACATGGTCTAAACATTTCTCATGCCAAGTTCTTACAGAGGTCCTAAGTTGGTAACACCCTTGGGCTCAGGGCCAAAGCAGCTGCATATCCGCATGAGAAGAGCAACTTTAATTTAGCCGCAGACACTCTCCATAGGACATGAACTCAGAGTCATAAATCAGAAACCCACAAGTCACACTATGCCTCAAATAAGGCATCCTGAATGAAAGCCAGCAAAAAACAGTGCAATCAGACTGCAAAGATTTAGAGAAGTAGAGTTTTCAAGACAAAAAAAAAGTGAGTACATTTAATATGTTTAAAGAAAAGAGTAAAGAAGAGTTGCTCATATAAATGCCTTATAAAAATATCCAGTGGAAGAAAGAACTAATAAACTGGAAAGCAGAGCCAAATGATCACCCTGTGGGTAACACACAGAGACAAACAGGAGGAAACGTTAAGAGGCTGAGAGATGCGGAGGAGAGCCTGAGAAGGTCTAACATATCTCTTAGAATTTTAAAAGGAGAATATTGGATATAGGCAATATTTGGGAAGATGAAGGTAGATTCTTCCAGAATTGATGAAGGACATCAACCCTCAGACTCAGAAAGCTGTATAAATGTCAAGTAAGTGAGGAATCTGCAGCATATATATAGCGAAACTGCAGAACGTCAAAGAACTTTGTAAACGCAGTCAGAAAATTCGGATTACCTACAACACAATAACAGGCCCACTGCCTTCTCAGCAGCAGCAGTGAAAGCCAGAACACTGGAACAGTGTGATCTATGGGCCAAGAAGAGACAACAAGACAAAAACTAATCAGGAATTGTTTTCTCTGGCTTAAATTGTCACAGTGTTCTCCTAGGTCAGTCTACCAAGGAAATGGAAAAAAATAAATGGGACCTAGTTAAACTTACAGTATTTACACAGCAAAGGAAACCATAAACAAAACAAAAATACAACCTACGGAATGGGAGAAAATATTTGCAAACGATGCAACAGACAAAGGTTTTATCTCCAGAATGTACAAACAGCTCATACAACTCAATAACAAAAACACAAATGAACAAATCAAAAGATGGGCAGAAAACCTAAACAGATTTATCCAGTGAAGACACACAGATGGCCAATAGGAACATGAAAAGATACTCAGTATTGCCAGTTATCAGAGAAATGCAAGTCAAAACCACAATGAGGTATCACCTCATACCAGTCAGAATGGTTATCATTAAGAAGTCCACAAATGATAAATGCTGGAGAGGGTGTGGAGAAAAAGAAACCCTCCTGTACTGTTGGTGGGAATGTAAATTGGTGCAGCCACTATGTAAAACAGTATGGAGATTTCTTAAAAAACTAAAAATAGACTTACCATAAGATCCAGCAATCCCACTCCTGGGCACGTATCTCGGGAGAACTAATCTGAAAAGATATGTGCACCCCAATGTTCATAGCAGCACTATTTACAACAGCCAAGACATGGGAACAACCTAAATATCCATTGTTAGATGACTGGATAAAGAAGTTGTGGTATATCTATACAGTGGAATACTACTCAGCCATAAAAAGTAATCAAATAATGCCATTTGCAGCAACATGGATGGACCTAGAGATGATCATACTAAATGAAGTAAGCCAGACAGAGACAAATACCAGGATTTCACTTATATGTGGACTCTAAAAAAATGGCACAAATGAACTTATTTACAAAACAGAAACAGACAGACACAGAAAACAAACATGGTTACCTGGGGGCAGGGAAAGAGGGATAAAGTAGGAGTTTGGGATTTGCAGATACATACTACTATATATAAAATAGATAAACAGTGAACACTCACTGTTTAGCACAGGGAACTGTATTCAGTATCTTGTAATAACCTATAATGATAAAGAATATGGAAAAGAATATATATGTATAACTGAATCACTATGCTGTACACCAGAAATTTACACAACATTGTAAATCAACTATGCTTCAATTTAAAAAATCGTTAATACCCAGTGTAGCTATATCTTAGGAATGAGGTTGAAATGGGTATTTCAGACATAGGGCGAGTACATTTATCATCAGTAGACTGACTAGAGGAAATGTAGAGGATTTACTTTTGCAGGACAATGAACTAATGAAAGCTCAGACTCGAGAAAGCATAGTGACCAAAAGATGGGTAAATCTGAATGAGCATTGACTTCACAAAACAATATGAATAATATGATATTAAGACAAAATAGAACTGAAAAACAGGACAAAATAACACAAATTGAAGAGGGCTTAATTGGGGCTTAAATGTTCTTAGACACTTATAAAGTAGTAAAGAGGTATGCATGCTAAAATATTCAAGTAGCAGTGAAAGAAAAAAGTATATAACTTAAAGTAGTATATGTATGTGTGTGAGACTAGATTGAAGAATAAAAAGAAACAGAAAAGGCAGAATCATAGAAAGCCCAAAAGAGGATGCTAGAAATAAACCTAAAACAGTAAGCACAGTACGTATGAATGGATAATAAATACTCTTCATAGTCTTACTATATGATCCAGGAGTCATGCCCCTAGGTGTTTACCCAACTTATTTGAAACTTACGTCCACACAAAAATCTGCACACAAATGTTTATAGCAGCTTTGTTCATAATGACCAAAACCCAAACAACCAGAATGTCTATCAGTAGATAAGTATCTAAACAAATTATAATTTGATACAATGGAAGGTAATTCAGTGGTAAAAAGAAATGAGCTACCAAGCCACAAAGAGCATCAATGCTGAGTGAAGTAAGAGTCTGAAAAGACTGTCTGTGGTGTGATTCTAATTATTTGATGTTCTGGAGAAGGCAAAGCTGTGGAGATGTTAAAAAGATCAGGGGCTTGGGGGAGTGTGGTAGGGTTGAATAGGTAAATCATGAAGGATTTTTAGGACAGCGAAACTATTCTGAATGATACAATGATGGTGGAGGTACGACATTTTGCATTTGTCAAAACCCATAGAACTTAACAGCACAAAGAGTGAATCTTAATGTATGCAAATTAAAAAAATCTCTAAGGGAGTCCGGGGCTACATGGATGGAATACAGAATGTAGTAAAACAATTAACTCTCTTACAAGTGTTTGAAACAACCTCATGGAAGGGGTTAGGGGAAAGGTGCTGACCCAGGTAACCTTGGAGATGAGTGGAGTCTGTAAGATGAAAGACAAAAGAAATGTGTACTTAAATATTGTACTCCAGCTGATAAAGTTATTTCTCACATTGGCACATGTTAACAGTTCTGATACTGCTGTCATATACCAGGTTTAAACAAGTGGACAGCAGCTGATGGGAGCCAGGTTTCTCACTTTTGGATCATGAAGTTACAGATAAGCTGGAGGAGGAGGCTGGAGTGATCCAAGTGTAATGGATTAGAGTTGAAGCCATCAGTGTGAACTCCTGTCTAATTTAATACAGGCACAGGTGGTAGCATATGTAGATCGTGTGTATACACAGATTAGTAAACACATTTCCTTGCTCTCAGTTGCAGGGACTGAAAAGCAATGACACCCCAGTAGTAAAGACCACACCTATCACTCAGATACTAATTTCTAATATTGCCAAAAAAAGGAACCAGAGCTCCAGAGCTCTTTACAGAAGTGGCTGAATCTAAAACCAGAGCAGCCACTGTGGAAAACAGTATGGAGATTCCTCAAAAGACTAGGACTAAAAAAAAAAAAAAAAAAAAAAAAGACTAGGACTAGACTTACCATATGACCCAGGAATCCTGCTCCTTGGCATATATCCAGAAGGAACCCTACTTCAAAAAGACACCTGCACCCCAATGTTCATAGCAGCACTATTTACAATAGCCAAGACAGGAAACAGCCTAAATGTCCATCAGCAGATGAGTGAATAAAGAAGATGTGGTATATTTTTACAATGGAATACTATTCAGCCATAAAAACCGACAACACAACGTCATTTGCAGCAACATGGATGTCCCTGGAGAATGTCATTCTAAGTGAAGTAAGCCAGAAAGAGAAAGAAAAATACCATATGAGATCGCTCATATATGTGGAATCTAAAAAAAAAAAAATACAAAACAGAAACAGACTCATAGACATAGAATACAAACTTGTGGGAAGGGATAGACTGGGATTTCAAAATTTGTAGATACTGACAGGCATACATAGAATAGATAAACAAGATTATACTGTATAGCACAGGGAAATATATACAAGATCTTGTGGTAGCTCACAGTGAAAATAAATGTGACAATATATGTATGTTCATGTGTAACTGAAAAATTGTGCTTTACACTGGAATTTGACACAACGTTGTAAAATGACTATAACTCAATAAAAAATGTTAAAAAAAAAAAAACCAGCAGGAAATAGATTAGCCTGGATCACCTGGTAGTGCCAGAAAGTAGAGAAGTGCTCAAAACAAAACGAAAAACCACAATGATAGAACTGTGTCAAAGGGATGCAGGAGGTGGCTGAAGGATCTCATGGCTAAACATTTTGAGCAACAAAATACCGGATTATAATCCAGAGTATAAAGTAAATATCCAACTGATTGAATAGATAAACATGTTGGGGAGAAGAAATCACCCCCCATGCAGAATTCTGAATAATTTATGCAGATACTCTGCACGTAAGCTGTTCCATTCTTCAAGCATGAGCTGCACAAAGTGACTTCCTTCCAAAGTGTACAGTTTGGAAAGGGTTGGGGAGAGTGGCTTGGCAGTGCAGAAAGCTGGCAAGTTCTAGCTCAGCCAGGTGACCAAGGTCAAGGTCACTGGCGATAAGGCATGTTGTTAGTATGGACCCTGGATATGATAGGATGAAGATAATACAAGGTAAACTCTTCGGTCTTTCTCCCTCTAAAATTCGTAACTGTGCACAAACATCTGACGAATCCCAATTGAGGAACGTTCTGTAAAACAGCTGACAAAATTCAAAATGGTCAAGGTCATCAAAAACAAGGGAAATCTGAGAAACTGTGACCTCTCAAGAGGCGCTGAAGGAGATGTGACTACTTAATGTGGTGTCCTGATGAGATTCTAGAACAGAAGAATGAAAGAATTCTAAGTAAAGTATGGACTTGATTGAATAATTACCAATATTGATTCAATAACTGTAACAAATGTCCCATATTAATGTAAGATGTAATAACAGAGGATTTGGGTGCAGGGTGTATGGGAACTCTCTCTACTATCTGATTAATTTTTCCGTAAAGCTAACACTATACTAAAAAATAAAGTTGACTTTAAACAATGTGGTGGTTCATCAATCACATCAAACCAGAAGTTGTAACTAACGTAAGAAAGGTGGTGCTCCGTTCTTGATTGTCATCTGTCTGTGGTCAAGTGCCAGAATTAAATTAAAGGGCTCAAGTCTGCCCACATGTGGAGCCTGAGCCAAGATTTGGGGTGCAGAGTAAGAGGAGACCCAGGAGGCAGGGGAGGGGACAGGCCAGCATGAGGGTGAGAATCTGCGGTCAGTGCTGTCAGCAGTGGGAAGTCCATCCCTCAGGGTCTTCCAAGAGGCACACAGAGTTGTCCACCCACAGGGAGGAGGCTGGGTCACTTGCCTCCCAATCTGTTGGCAGTGCTCCCAGGGGAGCTGACGCCTGTTCACTTTTGGGCTGCACCTGCACAAAGGCTGAGCAAGTGTTGGTGTCCGAGGAAAGGACCTGGACAGACAGACACAGCGTGAGCCTTTTAGGTGGGATGCTGGTGGTGTAATGTCAGGATGAGCTTGCCTGGAAGGTCATTCTATTTTATACGTTTAAAGAGCTTGCTTGCTTACACATATTCAGACATCGATTTTTGTCATATATCACTCTTGTGCAGACATACAAAGGAAAACAGAAGCAAAATAAACTGGTTAAGACAGTCCTAAAATGTTCTTTCATTCAGAGTCCAGCTCTGACACCCTGTCCTGCTAGTTTGGATGCTGGCACTTCCTTGATCCTACCAGAAGATGGCAGGCAAAACAACTTGACCCCCACAGCTGCCTGGGCAGCAGTCACTGCAGACGCACCCTGACCTCAGAAATGTGGGGAAAGGTGCTTGGAATTGATGAAATGAGTAGGTTTCATCCCCCGGTAGATGTGGGAGATGCATTAGGCTATTTTAACTTAACCATTCTAGCTTTTAATTTTAAAAGCAGATCATTAACTCTGAACCCATTCATTGACATTTAAAATGTTGAAAATACCAGCTTCCTACTAGGAAAAAAATGCTGCTACTATTCTTTGTATACCTATTAAAGCAAATACAGTGTTTTTTAAAATTAAAAACCAATACTTCTTTTTTGTAGATAACTTTCTCTGAGCTGGTGATTTTAAAAATTTTAAAGAAACATTTCAAAATATATCTATAAAAAGTTGTAGTTAGTAAAAAGTTGAATAATTAACAAATCAGTCCTTTGCCTTTTTGCAAATGTTATAGAAAAGAAGAAACAACTTGCAACTGTTTGTTCTGTCCCTTCGATTTGAGATACAAATGAAGTAGAGTCATAAACACAAACACACACACATACACACACACCCACAAGCAAGTTGAACTGGACTGGACTACATTCTAAGTGCAGTAACTAAATCAGAGTCGGGGGTAGATCCGTTAGCTCCTTGTTACCACTCCTTACTGACTTTGAGTCCCAAAGATTTTCTGATTCTGTTTTGGTTTCCCAATGCTACTGAAAAGAAAATGTGAGAATTTCCTGTACACTTGGCAGTTATGTTTCTTACAGTAAATTAACGCAGTTCCCAAACTCTGTGCTAAATTACCCCAGATTCCGACAAGTTAATGGAAACAGGATAGTCTGCGTTGTCAAGGGAAACAGCAATACTGCACATTTATCCAACACTGCGGGAGCTACTAGCTCCAAGGAGTTCACAGCTTCCTCATCAGCTTGTGCTGCCTCTCGTTTGATGATGTCATCTTTCCAAAGCTGGGTTTTCGGCGGTTGCTGAGCTAAAAGCAGGTACAGCTGAAAAATCAACATGGAGCAGGAAATGAGGGTGGCAGTGTCAAATTCCAAGGTGGAGGAAGTGTACCGTGGCCAGCAGGCACGCACATCACGTTAATAAGTCATAAATGTATTTTTCTTTCAGTTTATATATGTATATTCAAAAAGCTAAAAGTTTTTAGGGCATAAGTGCTTATTAAGTTGTTTGGCCTTAACTACTGAATAAAAGAAATTTATGTATTTCTTTCGGCTTAGGGGCACAGTGAAAAAGTTTCTGAGCTGTGAACCAATGGAAGTTTAGGAACCTCTCGTAAATTTGTGTCCTGGTTTATAATTAAATCTGAATTATAGTGGTTGGTACAGATCCATCCCTGAGACTTGATAATCTCTAAATTAAAGGATAACCTTGAATATCTCAGGCTGAGGACTACACCCTGAAACCTGGAGTGATTCCAGTTTACCCCCAAGGACCAACCTTCGTGAGTGGAGCACACAGCTTCATCTCTTTATCACCACCCACAGCAGAACTGGTCGCTTCTCATGGTGCCATTATAGTGTGTTTAACCTCCCTGTGCCTCAGTTTTCTCATCTGTAAAAAGGATCCAACCCAGACGGTTATTGTGAGGATTAAATGAGCTAAGATTTGTGACGTGCTAAGAACAGCCTGCTGATGCCTTAGTGTCTTTGATGTTGTAATAACAGTAATCACCATCGACAGCAGCAGCAGCCTATGTTTTGAAAGCCCAGAGGCTTTGGCATCGTGGTAGATTTGCTCATTTGAGGTTAATTGCCTGGTCCTGGTACTTGTGATTATAAATTGGGCCTCACATGACCCAGAAACTCTTACAGTAAGTTTGTCCATACGATTTAGGAAGAATCTTAAATTACATCTCTTAACGTTCTTATTTGGGGAACTTCATGTAGTTTTCTTCCCTTTATATATTTCCACCATAACGTAATTCTTCTCTGTATTCTATTTTTTCTCTGCTCTTTTACATTTTGCTTAGGATGTTAGGAAATACCCATCCCTCTCTAAATTATCCTTTACTTTCTTGGTGTCCTAGTGAGTAAAATTTCTCTGCAAAAAGCATATGAGACTTTTATGTTCTCACAGAATCTCATTTATCACTTTCCAGGACAAGTCTCCTCCACTTGGATTAAATGCTGGGATATTTTTGCATTGATTTTTCTCTCTTTGAAGTCTCTACTGCATAACAGTTGATCGTGTTATCTCAGTGTTATCTTAATGGATGCACCCTCTCAGTTACAGGACCGGCCTCAACGAGGAAGGAGGACCAGGTGCAGGGCTGTGAGGCGTCTGGGCTGTTGCTCTTCTCTTCCGGGACCCGAGCTGGGAATTCTTCCAGAATGACGTCCAGCTCACAGAGGCCTGTGACCACGTGCAGACACAGGAGAAGGAGGATCGCTGGGCTCGAAGGCATGTTTTCCATTTTCCATTGTGTTAGAGCAAGTCAGAGAGAGAAGCAGCAACAGCCGGCAGGTCACGAAGCAGATGGAAGTCCCCTGAACTTGGGAACTCCCTCCAGGGCTTCTTGTGCACTCTCCCCTCACTTCCCTCAGCAGACCCTCCCGCCTCTCTTCAGCCAAACATATTCTTGGCAGTGGGAGGTCTTGGGAGAATGAACTTTCAGTGTTAGTGGACACATTTTATGCTTCCATCAGTAAATAATGGATTGGGTGGGGGTGGCAAATTTCTTCAAAATGAAGTCTGAGTCACATATGATCTGCCGTTCTAGTGATTTTGCCACACAGTATGATTTATGGTAGATGCCATTCCACCCAGCACTCTCCCAGCACCCGCTTGTGTTTGTGACCTTCCATAGTTCTTACCCTAAACCTGATAAGCACATCCGTTTAAAGAAAGAAAAAAGGAAGGAAGGAAGAGAGGGAAAGAAGGATGGAAAGGCAGAGGGAGGGAAGAATCAGTGTTGTTTGGAGGCCCTGTGTTGGTGACTATTTTTAAGTTAATAAGTTTGTTCTTTTGCAAATAGGACAGTAGGTGGGTAAGACGCTTTGCCAGTTTTGTTCGGTGCTTTTACTTGTTTGGACAGGAAAGGTTTTGATAATTTTCGGTTGGTGCCTAGTGTACAGGAGACTTCTGCACGGGATTTTTGCATGATCTAATGGCACCACGATCAGGGTTTGTGTCCACGTAGATTTAGGAAAAACCTTTAAATGGCAGAAGTAGAGTTTAAGGAAGAAAGTTGCTGCTGAAAGTCCACAAAGATTATCCTTTATTTATCAGGATTTGCTCATGTGTGCGTGTCAGTGTTCGCAGAAGCAGAGAAATGTAACACGTAAGAGCTCGTGAAGGCTCTCCAAGGCCACCGCCACACGGTGTCCTCTTTCAGAGACAGCAGGCCTGCTGAGTAAATGCACAAGAACTCAGGAACTCAACAGGCACCCAAATAAAACGGCTGCTGAGCAGGGGCTTACAGCTCAAGAAGCAATCTCTGGTTGCATGTGTGGCTGCAGCAAAGTAAATTAGCTCCTGCCTGGGGCATGCAAAAAAAAATCAGGTCAGGACCAGGAGCCACTGAGAGGCTGGTCTGAACGGTGCATAATGACCTTGCCCTCTCCTAGGGAGAAAGTGTCTTCTTGGTAGATTTTCCTCGAGGTGTGCAGAATAGGTCGGTTTCCCTAGAGCATCTGATCACAGCTTAGCGAAGCAAGGCAGGAAGAAACAAAGGAGACTGAGTGGATTCCGGGGTCTGTAGGTAGAGCTGATACATAAAGTTCAGACTACAAAGATCTGGGCAGAACCCGAGGACCTACCAAGTGGTTTAAGGGCGTGTGTTCCAGAGCAGGATTACCCCAGTTTGAAAGCTACCTTTGCTGTTTGGTGGCTGTGTGATGTTGGACAAGTTACTTAACCTTTCTGGGCTTCAGTTTCCTCCACTGTAAAAAATATAGATGGTAATAGCATGGACCTCACAGGGCTGTTGTAAAGATTAATATTATAATTATGATAGAAACTCCTGTTTGTGTCTTGCTCAGTACTGGGCCTCGCTCTACTAGGTACTAGGTAAGTATTTATTTTATGAATTCATTCATCAGACCTGGAGTTCCAGCCACTATTACTGCCCACAACCCACCACAAACATAGTGGCATAAGCAACCACCCTTTTGCTATGTTCACAGATTCTGTGGATCAGGACCTAGTAGGCGTGGCTTTCCTTTGCTCCACTATGTTGGGGCCCTCGACCAGGAAGACTCGTGCTGGGAGTAAGTCGGGTGGCCAGGGCCATGACATACCAAGGCTCCTTCATGCACATGTGTGGGGCCAGGTCGGGCTGGCTTGAAGACTGGGATCACTGGGACCATCAGCCAGAACCTCCTTGTGCCTGGGTCATGGCCTTGGCTTTGCCCATCCTGGATGCTCGGTTCTGAGAGGAAGTGTCCCAGGGGCTGTGGAGAGAGCCAGAAGGAAGCTGATAGCCTGTCGTGACTGAACCCCAGACGTCACAAGAGGTCACTCCCACCACATTCTACTGGTGGAAGCTGCCATCTGCAGGCTGAGATTCAAGGGATGGGTATTTGATTGGACAGGAGAGCCTCACCAGCCCCAGCCGCTCTGGAAGTCCCCTGGGCATTGCTTGAGTGGGCAGAACTGGCACCCCAGATTCTTTAGAGGAGCCAAAGCCCCTGGTTGACTTTGGTCCACCCCCCTGGGTGGGCCTGACCAAAAGGAACCTCAGAATCACTGCCCTTTTTCATAGGGACTGAGTGCAGGTCCTTGGAGTGGCTCGCAAGGCCACAGAGCCAGGATCAGAGACTTGTCTCCCATCTCCTGCCTTCCAGCACCACGGCTGATGGTCACGCTACCTGAAGTCAGCGCCGAGTCGCTATTCTTATCCTGTGAGGTTGCCTCTGCGCCATCGTTTTAATTACAGGCTGTTATTCCATTTAAAAAATCAGCACTGGGATTAAGTAAAGGTGCTGTCATTTTAAAAGCCAGACTCATGGCCTAAAAACTCATCAGTGAATCAGAGGACAAATGTTTCCATTGTGCTGGTTAAAAATAGGAGCCCTGGGAAAAGTGACAGAATGAGATGAATGCCATTAAAGTGTAATTACATTTACTGTAAATGTGAGCCTGGGGAAGCGTCTATTCTAGGCAGAGATGCTCTAGCAGAGCCTGTGACACGGAAAACCCAGAGCTTCGGCTGATGGCGGCTTTTATGTTCTGAATCATTATAGTGCATGTTACCGTGCATCGTTCCTCGTGTCCATTAGCCTCATTAGGGATGCTTGAAAGAGCCATCACTCCAGTGGGAAGGAAGGACCATGCAGTTCCCCTTGCACCTCAGAATGTGACTTTTCTGTTCTCAGAAGGCAGTGTTTCCATACATCTGTCTTCTGTATGTCCATAAATCTGTGTGCATGTCTCTGGATCTCCTACCTCAGCAGTCAAGTGTAGTAGCTGGACTGGACATACTTGAAAGGCAGAGCTAAATTGTTTTTCATGAAATAGCTTGTGTTTTTCTGATTTTAAAACAATGCCTTCTTGCCATATAAAGATTTGAAAAAAAATATGAAGAAAATAGACTATCCTAAATCCAGCCACACACAGTTAAAGCACTGTTAACATTTTGATGAACATCCTTCCAAATCAGAATCTCTTTGTGGATTTAGAGACGGTCCTGACATTTCTGTTGCTGTTGTTAAAGCTCAGTAATATATTCTGGTCCTATTTTTATGATAATCTAAAAGGACGTCATCATGTCTAGTGGCTTATAGGACAGGGTGCTATGGGATCAGTGTACCATCATTTACTTACTTAATAATGACACTCAGTGTCATAATGAGCCAAATAAAATTTTGATTCAGAGTTAAAAATCATTCTTTTCCATTATTGAAAGACAAATGACTTCAAGTTTAAAAATATATGTATACTGTGCTTTGATGAACATGTTGCATAGACATCTTTACACAGTTGGCCAATTATTTTCTTATGTATTCCTAGAAGTGGGATTGCTAGATAAAAGATATGCACATTTACTATTTTGATATCTCTTTTACCAAATTTGCCTCTGGATATGTGCCAGTTTACACTCCCACAAACACCTTTGTCAGTGTTAGGTGTTATAAATCCTACCAATCAAGAAAACAATTTTTAAAAATTTGTATATAATTGGCCATTTGTATGTCTTTGAAAAATTACCTGTTCTTTACCCATTTTTACTGAGGTATTCTTTTTCATTGATTTGCAACTGCTCTTTGCATATTAAAGACACTAGCACTTTGTCATGTGTTTGCTCTCATTTTTTCTCAGTTTATCTTTGTTTTGAAACTGTTTATTTTTGTTTTGTTTTAGTTCATTTTTGCCATATAGAAGTGTTACAGTGTTAAGCACTTTCTTGTTTTCCTTTATGACTTTTGAGAGCACAAAACTTGTCTGAGTCCAGATAAAAGTGGCACCTATGTTTGTTTCTGGTATTTTAATGTTTTCATTTTGTTTTGTTTGATATAATTTTAGTATAAGAAACCCACCTCTATTTTTGCTTCCCAGAGGGTTATCTAATTAGGATTTTTGTTTTTAAAGCTTTGTTGGAGAGGTAGAGGCCAAAGAGACCAGAGAAAATAGAGGCTGAAAAGCAGGACTGGGTTCTTTTTCTGACTTCTGTCCTCAGCATCCTTTCCCCCATAGACGGAGGACTAAGGGAAGTCAGAGTAGCTTTTAGTGTTGACTTTCCAGGAATGTTGGCTGAAGCCAGGAATAAAATTGGGACAGTTCCCTGAAACTTGGCATGCAAGTTAGCTTTAAAGGGAATGATAAACAGGACGATGTTAAGAGGTAGCTCATGTAATAGAAAGGGTTTCCACTTTTCCCGGAGGCTACCTTCTCCACGCTGAGTCCACGACTATTAGAGACTTGGTGTCCTTCACCTCTCCTCACAGTGGTGTGATGCTAACACCAGCGCTGGCTCTCTGGTGACCAGCCATCAGTGCTTCTGGCCGAAAACCCCTTGAGGATAGGTGCTGACAACTCACCCACATGTCCCCTGCAGTCACATGGCCCCTGGCGCACAGCTGGCACTCGGAGGGCCTTTCCAACACGAGAGGAAAGGCACTGGGGTAGTTCCCCTGATCTTGCAGGGTCCACAGTGGGGATCAGTCTCCACCAGGTGTCATGATGAGTCAAGCAAAATTTGGGCTTATAGCTAAAAATTATGCATTTGTTGTATTCATTTCATTTTTCATGTTCACTTTTGCAGCAGGCGTTGTTGAGTGTCTGCTGCATGCCAGGAAAGTGCTGGGTGCTGGGAGCCTGCCCTCGCCATGCTCCCAGATGCGGTGGGGAGAAAGCACTGTGGGTGCGGAGAGAAGAGGTGACGCCCGAGAACGCCCACAGCCTGGGCTTTGCTGTGCCCGGTGAGGTGGGAGCGGCGTCTGAGGGCGGTGGCTTCCGGGATGAGTCCTGAAGGATACGGACAGGTAAGACATTCTATTCATTAAAAACACTTTCTCCCAGGAAATCCAGGGCAAAAGGGCAGCCTGCAAGCAGGCCCAGGTTTTGTTCTTGTTAAGGGTGAGCCCTTAAACCTGCCAGGAAGCTTAGGCAGAGGTTTGTTTCAAGTTTCTTTATCATCCGGACGTCTGTCGCAGTCCAAAGTCTAGATTTCTGCGTCTGCATACTGTGCATCAGACTACACTGACATGGACCTCGCGGGCCCTGAGCACAATTAGGACACAGTGGCAGCCGGCTCAGCTGGAGGGAACCGCGCAGTCGGCCTGCTCAGGCTGGGGCCTGGACGCTGGCACTAGGCTGGGCTGGGCAGAATCCTGGTGGTCTTGTCCCCACCGGGTGATGGGGAACCACAGCTTCCTCTGTCCTGGACATTTGTCTCGTATTTCTGCAAAATTTATGTTCATTTGGCAAGCACCCTGGTGTGGTCTGGTTCCTACTGCGCTGTATCCATTCAGATTTTCAGGCCTTTTAAGCAGGAGCTGGTGTTGGCTGGAACAGGTAACTCCCCGACTCACTTACACTATCTGATTCCTTTTACTGTATTGTGATATTTAACACAGACGCAGGTACCAATGTAAGAGACGTTACATTTGTGTAAATTATGAGGTTCAGTAACCAAATGGATGCTTGTGAACTTGCTGTCAGTACCACAACTGGAATGTTACCAGTATGTCTGAAACCACCCTGCCCCTCCCATCCCTCCCCCGTCTCTCCCCCGGAGGTAACCAGTCTCTGATATATTGGTTTTTCATTATCTTGCTCATTTACAAGTAGCATCACCATATAAGTATGTATGGGTAAACAATAGACCATGTCTTTTTGCTTGATGTCAAGTTTGGTAAGTATGTTGCCTTCTGAGACTTCTTTTCTCACTCAGCTTAGGTTTCCAAGACTCAGCCATGTGTTTGCGCGTGGCTGGAATTCCCTCCCTTTTCCCCGCAGCATGCTATTCCTCTGTGCGCCTCTACCACGTGGTGTCTGATTCTCCCTTTTTATAGATGAGCATTTGGGTTATTTCCAATTTGGGGGCCGTTGCAAGCACTGCTGCAGCCAGAGAACCAGGTATTGCTCCTCGACTCCAGATCCACGCTTTTCTGCCCTGCTTTGAGATGCTGGAGCTGGGCCTTTAAACATGTTTCTTTCACCAGATTTGTCACAAAAAGTTTCTAGACAGACATTGTGGAAGGAAGGAGCTTCTCTTCCTGGTTCAGAGCGCTGTCCCTTCTGGTTCTGTGGCGTGGTTGCAAGTGGTGTATCTGACACCAGGGGCTCCACTGACACCTGGAGGGAGGTGTCCTGCTCTCCAGCCTGGGCTCTGCCTCTGGACCAGAGGTGGGCCCCCAAACCCTGTGAACACCCTTTCCATGAGGTCGGAGTCCCAGCCAAGTCCGCTCCTTCCCTGGACTGCTCCCTGAGTCCTCGGTGTTCTTCAGAGCTCTTATTCCTTCCCAGTGTGAGGCCTTGTCACTAGTCAGCACACTTTTATGTTACATTTTCCTTGTTCCATTTACTTGTCTGGCTTTTGTCTCCTGTCTGCACCCCAGCCAATGTAATCCACACCCAGGTCCTCTGGAGCCCTGTGGACCAGGCAGGGCTGAGCGAGGTGGCGGGTGCAGTGGCCTCGGTGCACGGGGTGTCAGGCTGGCTCCTCTCCCTGGCCCTGGCGGCCAGCACCCTCAGGCTGGCTCTGAGCTCCTCACTCTCTAGACCTACTTATTTACTGTTGCACTTTAACCTCGATCGATACTGCAAAAACTTAATCGTTCCTGTGATCGGTTTTGAGTTTCCAGTTTTTAAAAAATACCTTCACTTGTAGCTAGTATCTGCGATTCACAATTCACTGGGTTTAGATCCATTGATAACTCGAGGCTGAATTCTGGAAACATCAGCAGGGGTAATGCGACCACGCCCAGCTTCCAGCATCCTCTGAAAGATGTCTTACTCCTTCCCACTCTCTGCCGTGGTGGGTGGGGACAGGATTTCTAAAAAACTCCTCTCTCAGGAAAGCCAGGGAGGTGCTCTTCTGAACAGAAATCCCCCCCTTGTTTTGCTTGGAATAGTCGAGGAGTTTGAAATCCTCGTTCATCCAGAGTTTTTTTCCTTGTCAGTGCAAGCACCTGGACATCTTTCGTGTAGCCCAGCATCATTTTAGAAGTAATCTGTAGGGCCCAGGCCCTGCTGTCTGACAGGCCTGAATTTGCACCCAACCTGCCGTTTATACCTGAACAGGTCATGTTAGTCTCTGAGCCCCCCACCTCCCCAGAGCAGGGATGGCAGTGGGATGAGCCTCCTGGGTGACTGAGCACACGAGACCTTGGAGAGGGTCAAGGACTTGGGGAGTCTGGGCCTGACTCAGCACCAGCTTGATTCTGGGGGCCGGTGTGAGGGCCCAGTGTCCAGCATCAAGGGACAAAATTTGACCAGTTGTGAAATTCTGCCTACAGGTGTACCTCTATTTGTGAATTCCTTTTACATGAAAATTTTCATTGAAAAAAGGGAAAGGAAGGAGGGAAGAAAGAAGGCTCGCTGTGTGCTATTAACAGTCACAAAAATGTTTTAAGTTGTTTCTAGGTGGTGGGCTATGTGGTAATTTTAACTTTTCTATTTTGTGTTTTTCCATTTTTTGAATAGTTTTACAGAAATAACGTTAAATTCTGTAAACAGAGAGAACTAGAAATAAAAAGGCCTTTTCCTCATGGAAGTCAAGCTGGCTGGGGCAGCAGAGTTTGGAGGACAGTGGGGCCCGGGGTCAGTGGGAGGAGCGGGATGGGGAGTCTCCTGGCGGGCCCGAGACGGACGCGGCAGGCAGCGGGCGGGCCGCCTCTGTGCCCTTGCGCTGACCGCGGGCCCCGCGGGCGGAGCTGTCATGCGGGAGGCGGCCGCGCGAGGGCGCGGTCCACCCGGAAACCGCGCCTGGTCCTCGGCGCCACGTTTCCTCCGCAGCCGCTGGCCCGCCGGATTGAAGAAGGGCGGTGGGGATCGCGGGGAAGCTTGCGGGGCGCCGGGAGCCGGAGCATCGCCGCGGGAGCCCGTTCCGGGCGTCCTCTCTCGCACTTGTTGCTGTACTGGCCGTGCCTCACGCAGATTGCCCAGAACTGTTACTGACCCGTGAACCCACCTGATGTCCCTACCTCACGCGGGGCCCTCGGGGCTGTGCCACATTTATCTCAAGGTCCCATGGCCCTGTCCCTAAACCCCATCTTGCAAGGAAGGGAATTGTTTCAGAGATGGAGCCTCCAGGGCAGTCTTAGCAGCCGAAGCGTCTGGAACATAAACTACCTGACGACTCAAACAAATGGCCAAATGTTTCTCGTGTTGAATTTCATTCTTTAAACCTTTTCTTTGCTCTGTTCCCTTTGCTTGGGGTACTCCCCTCTCATCTGGGCCCTCAGTTCTGCCTGTCAGACCCCCTCCCCACACACACCCTTAGGCCAGTCTCTCATCTCCCATCCCTCTTGGGGTTAGAAATCTGGTGAGCTGCTTGTGAGTCTGAGTTCTGCCCCTTTACTGTGTGCGTTCTAACCTCTCCCAACTTCCCCTTTTCTCTCTGAGTCCTTACGGTTGAACTTGGAACCGAGGCCACAATAAAGCCTGTTTGGGAGTCAAAGAGCCTTTCTTCCCTCCCATGTGCTGTTGGAGCAGAATGCAGCTGG
Organism: Vicugna pacos; assembly: GCF_048564905.1. Classification (NCBI taxonomy): domain Eukaryota; kingdom Metazoa; phylum Chordata; class Mammalia; order Artiodactyla; family Camelidae; genus Vicugna; species Vicugna pacos. The sequence goes on along the minus strand of NC_133014.1, from coordinate 6,385,639 downwards.
GTGTGTCCAGTGCCCCCGCCAGCCTTGGAAGTTCAACTTCTGTCTGAATGCTGACGATTCTTCCAGTGCAGGCTGCTCTGCTGGTCCCCCTTTACCATGGCAACGTCTCTGCGGCCGTCTCTGGCATGGGAGGACTTCGTTTCTCCTGATTGCCACGGTGGCTCTGAGCCTTGTTACCCTGGCAAGTGGAGGGAGGCAGGCATCCACCCCTGCTTGTAGCACCCCTGTGCCCAGAGGAGGACCCAGGCTGGGGCTCACACCACCAAGGCTTGGGTCTTGCTTAGAAAGTACTGCCAGCCCTTGAGCTCTGGACAGAGGGTCTGGGGGATGCTTGTCTCAGGTCCTCAGAGGCTCCTGGAAGACAAACAACACTTGATGGGCAAGGGAAGGTGACAGAGGGGAGGGTTCTGCTCCCTGTCCTCAACGCTGGCATCTGGAGGCCCCGGGCTCAGCCTCTGCAGGGGCTCTACAGGGAAGGAGTGATAGGGTAGGAGCCGGGCTGCCCCACTTGCCCAGGGAGGGTCTGGCTGAAGCCAGGACCAGTTGAGGCCGCTTTCTGCTTGGTACTAGCTGCTCAGGAAAGTGCTAAGGGCATTGGAGAAACTTTCACCCCACAGCTGGAAGCTGGGGTCACACCACGCTGGGGAGCCTGGCATAAGGTACGCAGACATGGGTGTGAGAGCCAGTGAGCACCCACCGCCCCGCTTTCTGGATCCCATGAGCTCCCGGACTCGCAGTGTAATTAGGAAGTCAGGGCAACAACCTTCCCTCTGTTGGCTGAGGACAGAGGCTCAAAGAGGTGCAATGACTTGCCTGCAGTCACACAGGCTTAGCTAGAAATCAGGTCTCCTTGGGCTCCCATCCCCTCCTCTTTCTCCCACAGCTCACTGCCCACTCACCCCTCCCGCCTCCTCCCCGCCCTCATGTACCTCTCCCTCTGTGGGCACCAGGGCTCAGCACTTTTCAGCCTGGGAACAGATGGCCGCCTGAGAGCAGGCGGTGGACGTGGGGCTGGGGCCTGTGGATCTGGGGCCAGGCGGCAGCCAGGCAGGTGGTGGGACCCCTCTCCCCTGGGCAGCAGCCTGTGGCTGTCTCCAGTGGTGCTTAGAATCAGAGCTGCCCTGTGAAGGGGCCCAGGAACGCCTTCTGTGCAAACTCCCCCAGCGACCCGGAGTCTGAGCCTCCCCACCGCTCTGGCAAGAGCTCTCACCTCTTCAGCATCTCTGATGTTTGCTGGGCCCCTCTGCATCCCCGCACCCCAGATCCACTCAGACTATGTCCTTCTTTCCTGGTTTATTGCCATTTCCCAAATTGCTTTCCTGCGTCCACTTTTGTCCCTTTGCTGTGGACTCCCCACAGGCCACAGAGTGAGTCCTAAAATACACCAAAATACACTCCAGCCCTTCACACCTTTCACATGGGGCTCCAGGGACTTCTCCCTGGAAACTGGTCCTACCTCTGTCTCCCGCTCACCTGGTGAAGGCATCCCTCACCCTCACCGTGTTTTGCTGCTTTGTCGTTGCCTGTTTACTTTTCCGTCCCTCCCTGTGGGGAGGACCTGGAGGGCAGGGGTGGGTCTGTCCAATCCTGTGCCTGGTGCGGGGTACTTATTCAACAGTATCACCCAGAGGTGTGATGGAGCCATTGTAGATGCAGGAGCGAGTCCAGCTGTCGGGGGTCCAGGCCTGGTCCTGAGGGTGGGGGCAGTGCATGAAGCTAGGGGGCTTCCGTGGGGTCCCCCAGGCCTCCCTGGTACTTGGTGTGGCTCAGTGTCTCTCCCTCAGCATCCTCCCGACAGAGCAGCAGCCAGGAGGGTGGTGGGACCCCTATCCCCTGGGCAGCTGTTTCAGATGCAGTAATTCTGGTAGGGCCTCCTGAGCTGGGCATCGGACTTGTAACAGGGCTTCATAGAGAAATAATTTCCTTTGGAAATGAATGTTTTGGATGAAAGGAGAGAGGACGTAAACTCCATGTACCCTAGAGCTGTACACATAATCACACAGTGTTTGGATTTTTCTCTCCAGAAAGGGAACACCCCTGTCATCATCCATCCACTCAATCTACTGAGCACATGTAGAAGGGGGTGCAGAGAAGTGGGGAGCGCTGTGTCCCTGGTGTATCTGGACAGCCCGGAAGTTAGAATACCAGTGAGTTCCAGTCGGCAGTGAAGCTCTGTGACTCTGGCACCCTCATCCCCCATTTCCAATTCAGAGGTGACTAACATTACTACAACCCCCCCCAAAAAAAAAACAAAAAACACTACCGGAGTGATAATGGAAGAAAAAAAATTCCTGGGCAAATCCCCAGTTGCGTCATCTTTTGGTTTCAGTGAATAAGTGTGTCTCAAACTGGTAACCTTTTTACCTAAAAGCCAGGTTTGGCAAATCCAAAGAACTGGGGCTGGGTGCCTGGCTCGGCACCCGGGGGTGGCCGACCTGAGTGAGTTCTCTAGACGATCACACGTGAGGATACCCCCTCGTGGTCTCTGATCAGCATCTTCCAGGCCGCAGAACCAGCAGAGCCCACGTCTGTTGGGAGGGAATTGAACTGAGCTGTCTGCACTGCCCCAGCCAAAAGCTTAAGATCTGCCAGAAACGAAGAGATTCGCAGGTGAGGACATCACAGACTTTCCGAGAACCTCATTCCGAACTCAGCAAGTTGACCAAGCTGTGGGCGAGGCTGCTCTTCTTTGTTTTGCATTAATTGTTGTGTTTGAAGAATGAGATTTCAAGATGCGTTATACATTCCACCCTGATTCCTGCAGAGACTTTGAAACACACCTCATTAGCTTTGCTGGGTCCAGCCGTCAGGTCAAGGGGTGTTCCTTCCTGTTGAATTTTTATGCACATGAGATGGAATCGAATTTGTTCCCACTTACTGATCTGCGTAAATGTGCTGTGATGTCTGAGGATGAGGTAACTGGATCCACTGCCATAATCATCTGCTAACATTTTCAAGGAGAGAGGCCGAGGCCAAGGCCATCGAAGGCAGTTTATTATGAATAATGCCATCTGGACTTACTTGGATAAAATTATTTTCTAACATAGGAGCTCTCTGCCTCCAGAAATTTAAATCAACGATGAGTCATTCACTTGAGTTGCTGATTTTCCAGGTTGGATCACATGCCCACCAGAGCCTGCGGTAGTCAGGTCGACCCAAATCGGATTAACTGAATCCAGAATGGGAAAGAGATGGAGTGTCCCTGAAAAATCAGGTTGCCGATGACTAAGAAAGGTGGGGGGGACACTGGTCAGGCAGGACCAGCTGGTGCCCACTGAAGTCAGCCAGAGGCAGAGGAGGGTGCCTTACCCCCAACCCTGTCCTCCAGCACCTCCTGGGCAGATGCTTTTAGGCCAGACGCTAAGGACACAAGCTGCATGCCCTTGCTCGTTCATTTAGCTGTCCAGTCATGGACCAGGACCTGATACTGCCGAGGACGCCAAGTGAGCAAGCTGTGGTCCTGGTTCTCAAAGATCTGAGTGTTTTGCATGGTTCATACTCGTAGACCTGTCGTGAGCCAGGAGCCAGGGGTGAAGTGATACTTTTCCTCTTGCTGGAATCACCTTATTTCCTCTTTCTAGCAAAGACGGGTGAAGAAACCTGTCCGTTGTAGAGAAGGCATCTGATGCTCACCGAGGTCATGAGTTGTCCTCATTACGCATGGGGAAAGGCGGTTTCAATGACAGTGCACACTGTGGTCCTTGTAAGTGGGGCCAGGCAGAGGCACTGAGAACACACTGGTTCAACTCATGTCATGATCTCTGTATCCAGGACGGTCCCTCGCCCCGACCCAAGCAGAGGACCAGCCCTGGGCGAGTGTTTGCTGGGCCACAGCAGCGTTTGCCCCGACTCCTTCAGTTTTTAGTTCCCTGCGTACTGAGCATGTTTGATTTTTTAAAAATCGTCGTTTTTTTCCTTCCAATGAACTTACTCATGCTCTTTGAACTTCAAGATGGAAAAATCAAAGTCAGAATCCAGAAGTTTCCCGGGAGCTCCTGACCTACTTCTGGGGAAACCAGTTCTTGTGGGAAGTACACACAGGGAACTGTTGCCAAAGGTTTCACACAGATGCTGGCGCAAGCGTCCCTGAGGCTGGGCACCTGGGGGCCCCTCCGGGAGTCAGCGCACGAGCAGTCACGTCCAGCGCCATGCTTGGCTGGGTTCTGCCTCAGTGTCCAGACCAACACTGAGGGCACGGGTGGGACCTGCCAGGCCACTCTCCTCCCTGCCCTGCCCCCCCACCTCTCCATGACCTCCGGCACAGCCCTGGGCTCTCCCCGGCCGGAGCCAGGTGACCTGAATGGAAAGCAGGACTCAGTGTCCCACTCATCTTGGAACTCAGTCCCAGCAACTGGTTACCTTGCTGCCAACCAGGTAGCTGTGCCTTTGTGCGCAAACCCTGGTCTAGACAATCTCTCTATTCCCGTGGACTCCCCTGGCCCTGCGCTGGCCCCAGCAACTGGAGGTGACTTCTGCGCCTTTGCATCTGGGGCCTCACCCTGAACCCTGGTGACACACGGAAGCTCTGACGTGGCCTGTTCCTGGATGCCTGTCGGGGCACATCCTTACTCTCCACTCCCTCCTACATTCCAAGGCCACAGCCAGTGACCTGACCGCCATCTTGCATATGATACCATGAATGGACTTTGTAATCCTGATGCTTCTTTCCTGGAGAGGAAAATTAATTTCCATATTTGGTGATTTCCTTTGATAGATTTGACTGTTCATCTCACACACACACACACACACACACACACACACTCTCTCTCTCTCTCTCTCTCTCTTCTCTCTCACAGTTTGAGACGGAGCCCGGAAACAAACTGCACAGAAAGGCTCATGCTGGCTCAGGACTTGCAGCTCTGAAAGCCGCCCTGCCCACCCCCCGTGGCCCAGTGACCTGTGGGTGGGCGTTTGCCCCACTTCGTGCTCAGAGGGGGTTAGATTGCCGCTCTGAGTTAGAGCACGTTCTGCCTTCCCCAGACTTCTGGGCACCGGGTTTCTGCGTATGAGATGGAGCCGGCCAGGACTGTGGCGTGGAAGGTGGACATGCTTGCAGGTGCCCTTGCTTCGTGGGGTTCCCGTGAGGATTAGAAGAAAACTGGAGTGAGGGCCGAGCCTAGAGCCCGGCTCCCAGCGTGTGCTCAGGGATGCCAGGTGTGCCTGTTACTGCCCCCAAGGGGGCGCCCGCTGGCGGGACTCTCACTGAGACTTCCACAAAAGCCTCCTCCGCCCGGGTCCCGCGTCTCTCTGTGAACTGCATTCTGCCACCTGGCTGCCCTGGGTGGGGCTTTCTTGGTCTTTTCCTACCTGACTCTCTGGCTCATTCCAGGAAGTGGGGACCTTCCATTCGGACAGGACTCTCCCCAGGTCTGGAGAGCTGCCTTGGAGTTGGAGACCCAGTTCAAACTCCAGCCCCACCCGGGCCAGCTGAGAGGCCCTGGGAACACCTTTGTCTTCCAAGGCCCGTTTCCCCATCTTTGAAATGATGAGAACAGCACCAGCCTTATGGGTTCGCCGAGGAAAGGAACCATCCGGATATGGGCAGCACTTAATTCCAGCTCAGCCAAGGACAGCTGCTGCTTCTGGGTTATTCAGTGACTGCCCTACACATGCCTGTCATCGTTGTCACCTGTGACATCTCTGTGACACTCCTTGCTGAGGAGGAAACCACGGGAGGTTCTTGAGAGGAACCCGTATCAAGAAGAGAGTCGTGGAGTTATCTTCAGAGGGTTTCCAGTGGCCCAGCTGCACCTGTCCCTTGCACGAGCCTTCCTGGGTGTGTAGGAGCAAGCACACCAGCTTCCGCACCACGGGGCTGTGCTGTTCGCTGTCCTGCTCACACCTTCTCTCATCTGCCTTGTTTATTCCCTCCTGTCCTCATCCTGGAGGACTGGAGGCTCCTTGGGGACAGAATCCCCTTCAAACAGAACATCCCGTAGTCTCCATGATTTGATCTGCTCTGCGTGTGATGATCGCATCACTTCTCCACTGTGTGTTGGGTGGCTGAGTGAAGCTGAGAGCGTAGGTGCCTTGATTACTGATTCAAAGCCGTGTGTTCGGACTTGCACACAGGGACCCCTCCAGGTCCCCGACCAGCCCCCGGCCCCTGTTAGTCGTCATGACCATCCTCCTCAACTGTCAGTAGGGCAGCCGTATCATTGGTCACTCAGACGGGCACAGTTCTGAATGTGAAAGCAGGGCTGGTGATAATTCCTCCAGGACAGCAGGTGGGACCAACTACGACTGTCACCCCATTTATTGAACAAACACCGTGGAAGACTCCATGCTGAGCATTTTGCTTACCTTATCCCTAATCTGTGAAAAGCTCTGTTAGGTGTAACTGTCTCTTCTCACTGCATAGATCAGAGTTCTGAGGCCCAAGAGAGGAAAGGACCCAGACCAAGGCTATCTCACCTGTGAGGGGCAGAACCAGGCTGCCTGTACCCGGAGCTGGGCCTGTGACCACCTGCTGACCTGCCCTCTGCTCACTCACTGGACACAGCAAATGCCCGTGGAGTAGCCCCGTTACACAGACAGTTGGCGAGGCACAGAGACCAGGAGGGTAACGTGGAATTCTGGGACCTCTGGCCAGGCTGGGAGTCCGACAGCTCTCAGGGCCCTTTGTTTATCCTGCTCTGCCCAGACCTGTCGGGGTAACTCCCAGATCCCGGGGTGATGTGAGGAGCACTGTGGATTTGGGCTTCTGCAAGTGCTGGTGGCCCCCTCGGGTTAGTCCAGGAGCCGTCGTCTCCGGCTCAGTTCCACGGCTGGGGAGCGGGATGCCCTGTTCCCACCGAGGGAGCTGGAAATAGTTCAGGCATTTCTCATTCTTGTTCAAAACAGGGATTAGCCCAGGTGACCCCAATGGCCCCACGTGGGCTCCGCGTGTCCGCTGACAATAATTGACAGTGGGACAGCTATCTCCACATGGGCCATCACGCTGCAGCATCTCCACGCGCTCACCAGGACAGAAGGCCCCTGGGAGTCCGTGGTTGCGTAGCCCACCTGCTGCTCCTCCGGCCGCCTCTTCCCGGCTCCCCTCGAGTCTCAGCAACCCTGCTCTCCTCCAGGAACCAGGCAGCCAGAGAGCCCGCACTCCAGGGCCATGGCCACAGCGTGCTGTACGGTGGTCATGAGCACCCAGGGTTGTCTTGAAATGCACTTACCCAAAGTGCCAGTGTCAGAATGGACAACCAGGAAAGAAGACACAGAGAAATACCACAGTCAAATTTAGAAAAAGGGAAGGTGCATCGATCTTCTTTCTTTACATTTCTACTTCTAAGCAATTGAAAGGCCACCCTGCGTGGTGATTCTCTCTCCATCCCTGTGCTCCTGGCGCATGTTTCTAATCCCTCTTCTTGGGAATTTCCTGAGGAGAACACACTATTTTACTCCTCATAAAGAGCTTCTGTGACCAAAGACACAATCCAAAATACCACATGCTTTTCTACTCTGTGTTACTGGACGATTGTAGGTTGTCCGGGCAGTGGTGCTACGGACTGGACAATAGGACTTCCACCCCATGCAAGCCTCATGCATGCACAGCGTCCAAATCTACCACGTGATTTTTATAGACGCTTCTCCTTCTTAATTACATGACAGTGTGATACTATTATTTTCATCACCAGTCTCTTTGCTAACACATATCCAGCCCTGAATGTCCCAGGTTCTGTCATGATTCCTCTGTATTTATGATCATATTGAATGCTGCCAACAGCTTTGCAGTGGAGTTTTAGTGAGGATAACAAGAGCTACTTTAAGAAAGAGATGCAAAGAGGGGAGGGCATAGCTCAGTGGTGGAGTGTGTGCTTAACATGCACAAGGTCCTAGGTTCAATCCCCAGCACCTCCATTTAAAAAAATTAAAAATAAACTGAATTACCTCCTCACAAGGTCCTGGGTCCACTCCTCAGTCCCTCCATTAAAACAATTTTTTTAAAATAAACCTAATTACCTCCTCCCCCCAAAAAAATATTTTAAAAGAGAGAAAGAGATGCAAAAATGCGACGGCTCTAACCAGATTGAAGATGACTTCTCCCTCACGTGACAGTCTGTGTTCCAAGTTGGAAGGCAGCATCGTGGGGGTGGACGGCGGCTCTGGTCTTGTCTACATGTGCCTTCCAGAGTGGCTCGGTCCCTGCTGCTCAGCCATCAGAAACAGAGAACAAGAGGGCGGAGGAAGACACCTAGAAATAGCACGTGGCAGCTCCACTCCTCCCAAGGGAGAGGGTGGAGTCACAGGACCATGAGGTGAGGGAGGCGGGGAACGTGGTCCAGCACCAGCCCTGCCCTGCAGCAGTTGGAGGGTGTGGAGAAGGGAAAGAGCCAGGGACTTCCAGCACTGGGAGCAGCCTTTTCCTGATGAGGAGACTGAGGCACAGGTGGAGTGAGGAGCCCCTCCAAGAGCCCAGACAGTGAATGTGGAGCTGGGTTGGTGCTCAGGTTGTCCAGCCTCAGATCCATGCTTTCAGTCATCATCCTTTATTGGATTCATAATTAAATATTAATTGTGACAGATGACACCGATCTTCACACCTACTGTGTCCTTCTGCCCCAAAGTGTCAAAGCCACTCATTCGTCCTGAAAGTACCCTGAGACATCTGACACCAGACTCTTGAGTCTAAAGCGAGAGCTGAGACTCTGCAGAGCCCTGAGGAGCCGGCAGGGACTGCTCGGACAAGAGACTGGCCGGTGGGCAGGACCAGTTTCCCAAGGGCCAGGAGGACATGACTTTGTCCTCCGTCAACTCTGGGCTGTGGGGATGCTTCAGCCAGAACTGTGAATCGGGAGAACTCCGGGGCCAGCGGCAGCCCACAGCTGCAGTTAACACTTCCTTCAGCCAGGCACCCTCTCCTCGGAGGAATTTTCACACTCGTTGCATCTTAAAGAGCTCATTGCTACTCTCAGCAGCTCCTTCTTGTCGTGGACCATTTCATAGATCTCTTCTCTCCCCTTGGACAGCATCGTTAGTGCGGGGCTAGAAGGTGGAGAAGTTGGGAAGTCAGAAGAACAAAGCAGCAGGTGCCATTTGGTGGCAATTTCCAGTTATGGGGTGTCTATTTCCAGTTGTGGGGCATCTCCCATGTGCAGCCAGCAGGCGGGCAGGTCTCCAAGGTCCTGGCCAGGAGGAGGCAAGAGCCTGGCAGAGGCTTGGAAACCCATCCCTGGGTTCCCTATGCAAGGACTAAAGCATGTCTCCTGAATTTCTCCCCTTCGTTTATTTGTTAATCCCACCTATGAAAGTGGATCCATTCAATTTTTTTTTATCCATAAGAGGGTATTAGGACCAATCCCTGGGATGAAATATTCTGCAGCAATTCCAAAGTACGAGATAGATACTCTATACAGCAATATATAGGGCTGGGAAGGACCAGACAGCGAGCAGTGAGGTAAGAGGAGAGCCTGGAGAGGAAGAGCCCCGGAGACCAGGGCAGAGGAGCTTCAAGAGGGAGGGAGAGGCCAGCTGTCACAGATGCTCCAGGTACAACCCATGCAGGGTTAGAGAGAGAGAGAGATGTAGACGTGGATATACAGGCCCACCTTGGAGATACTGTGAGTTCAGTCCAGGCCCCAGAATAAAGCAAACATTGCAATAAAGCAGGTCACACAAATGTTTTGGTTTCCTGGTGCATATAAATGTTATGTTTATGCTACATGGTAGTCTGTTCAGGGTACAATCTCATTGTGTCTAAAAAACAATGAAAAAGACTTTTTTGCTAAAAAATGCTAGCCATCCTCTGAGCCTTCTCCCAGTCGTAATCTTTTGCAATAGCAATCACAGATCACCATACACACGTAGTAATAATAGTGAAAAAATTTGAAATACGGTGTGAATTATCAAAATCTGACCCCGAGACACGAAGCGAGCAAACACTGTTGGAAAAATGGCACTGAAAGACTTGCTTGGCACAGGGTTGCCACAAAGCTCCGGTTTGTGAAAAACACAGCATCTGTGAAGCACAATAAATTGAAGTATGCCTGCGTGTGTATATATATTATATACACACTCGACACCAGACATGTAAATGCATGGAGCATTCTGGAAGCATACAAACCAAACTGTTAGGGATTGAGTTTGCACGAGGAGGAAAGGGAACTTCCTCTTGTCCTCCTGTGTCAGGCGTCTGTGTGGTCCTCATGTAATTAAAAAACAGGAAAAATAAGTGTAAAAGGTAGGGAGATCTCCAGTGGAGAGGGCCTCTCCCTGCAGGACCTTCCTGCAAGGGGGCTCAGGGTGCCCCAGCCCAGACTTCTCCCTTCCGTCATCACAGGCACCCACCCTTCCTTCTCCATGACCTGGGGCTGACTCCATACTCCAGACCTGTCAGCACAGCCCCATTCTGACCCCTGTCTGCCTCCCTGCCCCGGCAGCTGTCTCCTTCCAAACCAGTTAACACAGGCAGGAAAAAGTAATTCCACGATTGGTTGCAGTTCTCTGTGAAGGTATAAATTATATGTGACACTGCGACATTTGCAACAGACTGCCACGTTGATTTGGTTTTTGTCTGTGGCAGTTCTTTTATCAATAAGCTTTTTTCCCTGAGCTGTTTCAGACTCTTTTTTGTGCAGATGATTGAAGACATTCTGGAAATTTCTTTCTTTTTGAACGATGCATTTCATCCAGATACCCTAAACCTCTGAGGCAAAACAAATACAGCTCATGCACATGCGCACATACAAACACACACACGCTTTTTCAGTCTCTTGTCAGGCTGAGAGTCTCAGGGTAAATGAGCCAATTTGTTTTAATTTAAATATGAAAGTGGGAGAAGTAAACCTAATGGACATGCATGAGAGAACACAGAGCTCTAAGCTAGGGAAAAAAAGAAACAAAGATGTATTTGTCACATCTCTCGTGATAAATGATGTTTGTGCAATTAAACAGAACCAGCCCGGCGGCTGTGAACACCTCAATGCATTATATTTTTATCTGCAGGGCCGTTAGCCTCATGTTTCCTGTCATAGACTCTAAACATCACAGGTCCGTGGAGGAGGGGTGCTTTGACTGCAAGGATGCTGAGTTATGCCAAGCCATACAGAAAAGTAGGTCAGTGGGTCACCCATACAAACCTGAACAGAAATGACGTTTGACCCCTGTGAGCACAGTGCTCCCAGAGCCCATAGAGTGGCTGATGGAGACCCTGGATGGAGGAGGCCGGATGTGAGGCAGCTGCATCCCAGGGAACAAGAAAACTTGGGGGAAACCCAGGGTTTACGTGGAGATGCAGGAAGAGTGAGAGATGGGCCTAGAAGCATTCCTCTGGAGCTCAAAGCTGTGGACATCTGTGGCCCAGAAGAGAGGAGTGCACACGTGGGTGGAGCCCAGAAATCTGGAGGACTCGCCCCTTACAGCTGTGGACATCATGGACGTTGCTTGGAGCTGAATCCAAGAGCAAGTAGATGAACGAAGGTCTAATATGAACTTTCAGCGCTGTGAGGGAGCTTAGGTGCTATTAGGCTCAACCTCCCACACTGAGCAAGAATTCCCTCTCCAGGACCCTGGACAGCGGGCCCGAATGTCCAGCTCCTCCCAAACTCAAGGAGTGGTGGGCGTTCAGGGGTACGTGGGTTCCTTCATGATGAAGGTTCCTGGTCCAGAGTGGGTGGGCTAATCCACTGGATCGAGCGGTCCCCCTTCCTCTCTCATGTCCTGTGCGTGAGCCTTCCCCGCCTGCAGCTCCATGCATGACCTCCCCCTACAGACACCCTCCTTGGGACAAGTATGTGCAAGTGACTGCACTCCCCTGGGGAAACCCAGGACAGGTGACACCGACATTGGTTCCCCAATCCCCAAGTGGCCACCTTTTGGTCCTGCTTCTGTCCTTGGAGCCGCAGAGGCCACATCCTTTCCCTTCCTCTCGAACCCTGAGTCCACAGACAGCATGCCCTCAGTCCTCCTGTTACTCAGCTGCACATTGTGCGGTGGGTTCTCCTGTAACGTAGTTTCTGGCACCTTCAATGTCCTGGTCACCTTCAGATCTGGCTGTGCCTCCTTTCAATTCCGAGTTGTGACCTGTGCATGAATGGAGGGAGAGAGCCAGGAAGCCTTTATCCAATCAGTACTGTGTCTGACTCCAGAAGCGTGAATTGGACTGAAACAATGTAAGCAGTTTTCGGAGATTTTCCAGAACAGGTTGAGAAAGATTGGCAGAATCCCAGGAGCTGGAGAGTTGTGACTCAGAGGAGGAGGACCGCCTCCCGGGTGTGGACACCAAGAGAGGAACAGGCGGCTAGAACCGCCCTGGGCCACGGAGGCTGCTTAGGGGCAGGGAGGCCTGCCTTACCTTGTCCAGGCCGTAGCCCTTGACCTCCACCGTGATGCTTCTCGGGGCTACTTTGTGATCAGCTGCAGAGTCTTCTACGCCTGGGAGCTGCTCTCTCTAACCAGGAATCTTCCTTCACACCTGGAGAAAATACGCCAGGTCTCAAGTCCTGGGCCTCAGGACAATGTGCCTCCCATGTGGACTGTGGGGCAGGATGGGACCCCAGGTTCGTTCCCTGTGTGTCCCTCACCGGGAGAAAAGGGCCCCAGTGTTCCTGCTCTGAGCCCGCCTGTCCCCACCATCACGCGGCCCCTACTCCGCCCACAGGCCGCCGGGCTCTGGGCAGTTACTCCTCATGTCTGACCTGCCTTCACGTGCTTCACTGGGAGGTGATCTCAAACCTTCCCCTGGAGAATCCTCCTCTTTTCTTGTGCTCACTTCCACAGCTTCTGCCCTTTTCTGGACTTCAGGTGGCAAAACTTAAGCTGCAATTTTATCACAACTGCCTTACCTGCAGTTACTGCTTCCATTCCCCGGGGAGAGGTGGCTTTGTGGAGGCCTCAGACCCTTCCCCAGGCTTCCTGCACACTGATATCAGTCTGGAGAGCAAGTAAATGGCACACCTTTCCACTGTTAATATTCCTTCTGAAACAACATCTCTTTATTACTATGTTTAGACAACTTACTAGGACTTCAAACTGACGATGCTTAAAGTTTTCATCTCAGATTCTAAGCGATGGCTGGTTCTCTGCACAGAGGACGACTTAGTATTGGATGGACATCAGAACTGAACCCACTGGCTTTGCTGAGTTCCAAGGTCCGAGGTGGGGCTACTGGACACAGAGACAATTCATACTTTGATGTGGTCTGGGCCACAGGACAGTGAGTCCACGGAAGGCCCGCTCTGTGTCCCAGCATCCCCACAAAGCTGGCTCAAAACAAGGAGGAAAAAGATGCTTTTAGCCTCAAGATGCAATTTCTCTGCCTCCCTGACTCCCCGTCCCCCAGGAAACGAGGCCCCTTCCTGGAGATCAGAGACAGTAACTGCACTGACACTGTTCCCATAGCACAAGTGGTGAGCTGGGAGCGAGCAGGACACGTCTGTGCCTGAAGGGGGTTGTGGTATGACGGGCCCTTGCCGGTCTCTCTCTGGGTCCACATTTGTTGTGGGAACTGGCAGAGAGTCTGCATAAAACACTCCTCCTTCTGCAGCCTTGCAAACAGCCAACGGCAGCAATGAACCAGTGACAAGGAGATGAATGTGGTGATGGGGGCAGAGGCCACCAGCAGGCTCAGCCCATGTGGCTTTTGTTGTTGGGAAAGGGCTGGTCCAAAGGCTGGTGGGTCTGTGCATAAAGCCTGCTTTAGGCAGCTGTGCAAGGACCGTGATGACCACAAGGCATCCGTACGGCCTCCGGGGTGAGACCCACCCTGGTCTCTTCCAGCTGTAGGAACGCAGTGTGATCTATCTGCACACGTGTCTATCACCCCTAGTGGACGGAGAGCAGCTCAAGCAGAGCACGTATGTTTTATTCATCTTTTTTTCCAACCAGCTAAATAAAAAGAGCCGTCATTAATGAAGCACTTACTGTATGCCTGGCTCTGTGCTAAGGGGGTCATGTGCATTACCTTTTGTTCCCCACACGAACCCTGAGTGGTTGGTAGAATTTTCCTGATTTTAAAGATGGGCAACTGACCCAAGATTACCTGCTGGTAAGTGGTGAAGTCAGGGCTGGGATTAGATAGGCTGATCTGGTGATCAGGCTCTTAGCTAATGTAGACCACGGCTCTTTTAGTAAACCTGTGCTTCTCCCCACCCCACCTGCCCAGCAGGAAGTCATGTCTCCCAGGGCCCCCAGACGTCATATCTGTCCTCACGCACAGCTCATCCAAAGCCAGTGTTTTATTTCATCATTGCCACAGAGCCCCTCTGTGTGATGATGCGAGCTGCCTGAGAGCAGGAACCACTCTTTATTCACCTTTGTTGCCTTAGAGACCCCCAGTTAGTGCCTTGTACTTAGAAAATGCCGACACATTAATTGAATTAAATGTAATCGTTTCTCGTCTAGGATTATAGATGGGCTCAACGTAGAGTCCTTTGAAACCAAATAACATTGATTGTTTATCGAACTGTAAGCATGATATGCTGGATAATACGCTAAAAGATGAACACAAGAAAGAAACATACTCCTGGCAGAAGATGGATTGTACATACGAGTTGTGTCCTGTGATTTTACAAACCCACATGGGAAGTGGCTCTTTGATGGTTGCCATGAGAACAGCACTTGGGAACCTGTGGTACCACAGCAGCAATGCCGTCTTTGCATCATGCACAGGTCGTGGACGTGTGGCAGATGCAGAACTCGTACGAGAGCATGTGTCAGTGGTTGTCCATAGATAATTTTCAGCACAGAGACACTGTGCATGTTTGGTTAAGTGTACACCTAAGTATTTCATTTTCTTTGGAGTGATTTTAGGTGGTCTTGTATTTTTTATTTCTGTTTCCACTTGTTCATGGTCAGTCTATAGAAACGCAATCATTTTTGTTTGTTGATTTTGTGCCTTGTGACCTTACTGAATTCACTTATAAGTTCTAGAAGGTTTTTCATGGAATCCTGGGGAAATTTTATAGAGGCAATCATATCATCTATAAATGCAGTTTTATTTCTTCCTTTCCAAAATGTTTGCTGTTTATTTCTTGTTTTTGCCTTATTTCAAAACGTGCAGAACTTCCAGTACATGTTGAGAAAGAGTGGTAAGAATAGGTATCATCGTCTTGTTTCTGATTTTAGAGGGAAAGCATTTCCTTATTAAGTATGATATTAGTCATAATTTTTTGGTAGAAACTTTATCAAGTTGAGGTGATTCCCCTCGATCCCTGACTTACTGAGATTTTTATTATGAATGGTGGTGGATTTTGTCAAATGCTTTTTCGTATGTCAAGTGGGATGATTATATGCTATTTCTATGTTAGCTTATTGAAGTGGAGCCCAACATGGAAGGATTTTTTTGAATGTTGAACCATCCTTGCATACCTGGAAGACATCCTACTGTTTTACCCATTACTGGATGAGGTTTATTGAGGACTTTGACACCTAAGTTCATGAGAGATTTTAGTCTGTAGTTTTCTTTGTTTGTAGTATTCTTTTTCTGGTTTTAGTATTAAAGTAATACTGGCCCTCATAAAATGACTTGAGAAATGTTCCCACCTGTTCTGTTCACTAGTGGACTTACTAGTGGAGACTGAGTAAAACTGATGTTAATTCTTATTTGAATGTTTGGTAGAATTTTCCAGTGAAAACTTGTGCACCTGGAGATTTCTTTTCGGGGAGCTTTTCAATTACTAATATGATTTCTTTAATGTCTATAGGGTTATTCTAATTATAAACTTCACCTTGGTTGATGTGGTAGTTTGTGTTTTCAAAGAATTAGTCTATTTCTTCTAGCTTCAAATAATGTGAGTTTAATGTTATTCATAATATTCTTTGGTTATCTTTTTAATGGTTGGAGGATCCACAGTGATAAACCCCATTTCATTCCTGATATGGATGATTGGTGTCTACTTTCATTTTATTTTCGTCACTCTTGCTAGAGGTTATCAATTTTTTTTTTACTGTTTTTGAAAAACCAGCTTTCATTTTTTAAATCAATTTTTTCTATTCCTTTCCTAGTTTCAGTTTTATTAATTTACACTTCTTTCCTTTTGCTTGCTTTAGGCTTATTTTGCTCTTCTCTTTCTAGTTTCTTGAAGTAGGAACATGGATTATTGATTGGAGAACTTCTCTAATTTAAGCCTTTAGTGCCATAAATTTTCTCACAGTATTCCATTAGCTGCATCCAACAAATGTTTCTTTGTTGTAATTTTCTTTTCATTCAGTACTGTGAAATTTTTAAAACTTTGTCTTTAGTCTTACTCCCTGACCCATGGATTGTTTATAAATGTGGTGTTAAATTTCCACGTGTTTAGTTATTTTTATATTGTTTTTCTGTTACTGATTTCTCATTTGATTCTATTATGGCTGGAGATCACAGTCTATGCTTTTAGTTCTTTAAAACTTGTTGAGATTTATTTTTATGTCCCATGGTATGATTTCTTGTGGTGAGTGTCCCATGGACACTGGAAAAGTATGTATTCTGCTGCTATTTGGTGGAGTGCACTGTACATGTAGATCCTACTGTTTGGTTGTGCTGTCCAGATCTTCTGTATCCTTGCTCATTTTCCATCCAGGGTTCTGTCAGTTGCCGAGAGGGGACTAATGTAAACCTCAGGTATAATTGTGGATTTCTGTTTCTTCTGTCAGTTCTATCAGTTTTTGCTTCATGTTTTTTGAGACTCGATTGTTCGGTGTATTCACCTTTAGGGTTAGGGTTGTTACATCATCTTGATGGAGCCATTCTTTTGGCATCATGTAATATCCATCTTCATCTCTAGTAGTTTTCTTTGCTCTGAAATCTACTTTATCAGATATTAATATAGCCAGTCCTGATTTTTTTTAAATTAATGTTTGCATGGCGTATCTTTTCCCAATCTTTTACTTCCAGCTTACCTATATCATTGGATTTGAGATGAGTTTTCTGTAAAAGGCATAAAACTGGATCTTATTTTAAAATCAAGTCTGTCAATTGGAGCATTTATACTGTTTACATTTAAGGTGACTATTGATATTTTAGTGTTTAAGTCTGACGTATTATTACTAGGTTTCTGTTTGTTTCTTTTTCTTTTCATTCCTCTGTTTCACATTTCTTGACTTCCTGCAGGCTGCTTGAGCAATTTTAGGATTCCATTGTGATTGATTTATAGTGTTTTTGAGTCTATTTCTTAGTATAGTTTTTGCAGTGTTTACTCTGGATATCATAATACACATCTGTGACTTGTCACAGTCTACTTATATCGATATTTTATCTTCAGCTGAGGTGTGGAAACAAAATCTCAGTTTCATTTAAGTCCCTTTACCTTCCCCATTTTTAAATATCATATATCATTGTCTTGAGTATCAGGGGGTGCCACAATTTTTGTTCCAGTTTTCAAATATGATTTCCAAAGCTCGTGAAGAAAAGGAGAGGCTATGGTGTGTATTCATATTTCTTTTCCTTTCATTGTTCCTTTTTCCTCCCTGATACTCTAGGATTCCTTTTTTCATTTCCCTTCTGTTTGAAGAACTTCCTTTAGCCAGTTTTTTTGGTGTAGGTCTGGTGGCAGTAAATCCTTTCAGTTTTTCTTTGTTTAAGAATATTTTTATTTCCTCTTCATTCCTGAAGGATAATTTTGCCAGATACAGAATTCACGGTTGGCAGTTCTTCTTTCCCAGAACATGAAAAATGTGCCGCTTCCTTCTGGCTTCCGTGATTTCATACTAGAGATCCAGTGCCATTAAAATTACCATCCCCTGTAGGGCATGTGTTGTTTCTCTTTGACTGATTTCAAGATTTGTTTTCTTTTACTTCAGTTTTAGAAGTTCGGTTACCATGTGTTTTGGTGTGGACGCTTTGGATTTATACTGTTTGGGGTTCATGCTGCTTCCTGCATCTGCAGGTTTGCGTCTTCTGCCAATTCAACACGTCTTCAGCCATTGTTTCTTCAGATACTCTCCGAGCTGTGCCCTCTTTCTTCTCTCCTTCTGAGACTCCAATGATGTGAAGGTTGTGTCTTTTCTCACCATTGCACCATTCTCTGTGTCTCCGGTTTTTTGTTTTTTGTTTTTTGTTTTTTGTTTTGTCTGTTTTCTCTGTTTTTCAGATTGGGTGCATTCTATAATATGTCCACAAATTCACTAATTGTTATCCTCTGTCATCTCCACTCTCCCTTTCTCCCTATATGTGTATGCCTGGAGAGAGACAGCCTATTGTTCTGACTTCCTGGAGAATCCTGGCTAATAGCTGGAGAAGGACAGCCTTGAACTAGGGTCTGATGGAAGGAGGGATGCGGCATTGAATGTGACACAACACGGAGTCTGGAAAGGGAGATTATTTATATCTGTTATGTCATCTAAATGATGATAGAGGCTGGCAAGTCCAAAATCTGCAGGATGGGCCCGCAGGCTGGAGCCCAGGGCAGCTGTGGTTCAGGTCCAAAGGCCATCTGTCTGCGGAATTCCCTCTTCCTCAGGGGAGATTGGGTTTTTGTTCTATTCAGACCCGCCACCGATTGGATGAGGCCCCTTTGCATGGTCGGCCCGGCGGCCACCCTCCCACCCTGGGTGACATGTGTCAGTTTTTTGCTCTCATTCTTTTTGTCCACGTACGAGGCATTCTCAGGATTCCCTTGTTCCTGTTCAGCTGGGGGTCCTCAAGGTGGCCTGTATCGTACAGGACCTGGATTTAGAGGCTGCTTGTCCCACTGGGCCGAGTTATCTTTTAAAAACAGAATTCTGAGATCATATGTTTAATGTATGGAAGGCTCAGAGATCGACATTCGTCCCTAAGTCAGCTGTGACAGTAGCCATCCCTACACAAAACATTTCCCCTTTTAAACATCTCAGGCAAGTTCAAAATAGCTTTACACAATGCTAGTGCTTCTCCCGGAGATTAATTTTTTCTTCTTTTTTCCCCCTAATCCTTGACCTACTTCTTCCCTCTGCTCAATATACCTGATGCGTAATAATGACTTCAGAGGGGGAAGCACCGGAGGAGGCCAGGGTGAAGGGATGCCTTCAGAGCGTGGCTCCGGGGCCCTGGAGCCCAGCCAGTGTCGCTGTCGGGGCAGAATCGGGGTGCCCATCTGAGTCCGGGTTTGCCCACATCCCTACGGCTGCGCTGTGCCCCTGTCAATATTTGGCGTGTTGCCTAGCAGGGGCTCATGTGCGGCAGGCGGAGAGGCTGACCCACACGTGCAGACTCACACACACATACTCACATGCACACACTTACACACACACACATTCAGAAACCCACCCAAGCTGTCTGGTGCTGTAAGAAGCAGGCTTGAGGGTCTGGAACAGCAGCTCCCGTCTAAAGATGTTCTTCTAAAACAGATTCCATTTATAATATGATCTGTGCTGGGGGGCACAGGGCCGCTTCTGTCTCCGGAGCGGTAAGCCCGAACCCTGGAAGGTGCGGGCAGGCGGGGAGCAGTCGGACAGGTCACTCGGCTCACACAGCGCTCTCCGGCCCGTGTCCTGCGGAAACCGCTGCTGCCTCGGCCCCAGCACGTGCTGGCCTCTGTGAACTGGAGAGGAAAGAGGTGCCAACGCACAGGCTTCTGTCTTTTCTGAGCTCCTTCTCAGAGAAGGGGTGTGGGGAAAGAGATAGAGGACAGAGAGGAAAAGACATGATAGAGAAGTGACGGGGAAAGAGAGAGAGGTAGCTCCCAGCTCTGGGAAGCAGCAGAGCTCAAGACTCTCATAAGTGGTGGCCCGCTCCCTGGAAACGCTCTGGCAAGCGGGCAGGACCTCCATGGAGAAAGACAGTGGTTCCCCTCAGGGGCTTGACCACAGACCCCGCAGCTCCCGGCACGGGCTCATCCTGTGTGGCTTGGAAGCAGCAGAGCCCCCTTCAGTGTCCCCGAGCTTGTGACAGCGAGCAGGACGGGGCAGTCCTGGGCCTGAAGGGATGTGGGCTCCCCCCTACTTCCTGGCCCTCCACAGGCTTCCTGGTTCCTGGGGACTCCTGGGGGGTGGGGCTGAGGGGCTTGGATAGCGGCTGAAGGTAAATTTGAGGCTCAGCAGAATGGGGCCCCAGACTCAGATTTCGCAGCATGAGGTAGGCTTCCTCGCATCTCTGCACCTGTCCTGTGGGCCTGGGCCTCTGGGACTCTCTTCCTGACCCAAGACTCCTGCCTCCTCCACAGTAGGGAGGGTTATGTGGCCCTCAGCTGTCACAGCCAGTTCAAGAAGAATGACCCCTAGCTAGCCTTCAACTGTCTGAAAACCCAAGGAATTTGGTGCCTCTTTTCTGGTTCACTGGGCACAGCAGGTCTCATCCAAACAGAGCAAGATATCACCTGCCGTGGTCCCCATCCCGCGGGTGCTCTGTGCAGTGGGTACAGGACAGCACAGACTAGAGCTGTGTCCCTCCCCACAGCTGTGCCTGTGCCTGACCTCCTGGCCTGACTTCAGGTCCCTGGGGTCGGGAGACCAAGAGCACATCTCTGCTGGTCCTTTGGGGGTTTTATTTGTGTCACTGAGGAGCTAGTACACAGGAGGGATTGACTGGCAGAGAACAGCAAAGCACACGCTGAAAAAGATCGACAGGCATGTCCCCAGAGCCAGTGGTCTCCTTGCCAAGAAATGGGAACTGTTTAGTTTGCTCGGGCTGCCAAAACAAGGCACTATAGACTGGGGGCTTCAATAACAAATCAGTGTTCTTACAGTACTGGAGGCTGGAGGTCCAAGATCAAGGTGGCAGCAGGGTTAGTTTCTTTCGAGGCCTCTCTCTTTGGCTTGTAGATGGCCATCTACCTGCTCACATGACGCTCTCCCTTCTGTGTGTTTGTGTCCAAATTTCCAGTCTTACTGGATAGGCCCCACCCCCATGACCCCACTTTAACTTGATTATCTCTGTAAAGGCCAAGTAAGGTCACATCTGAGGTGCTGGTCGGAGGCGGGGATTGGGGCTTGAACATGTGCATTTGGGTGGGAGGCGCAATTCATCCAGTTACAGCAGCACCGATTTAAACCCCCAGGGGCTCCACAGTTTCATTTGCTTCACAGAGAAAGAATCCATGCCTTCTAGAAAGCTCTGCCTTTTTCATCCCTTCTGAGTTTGGTCTGTTGTATTATTAGGACAAACGCTAGAAAAAGAGGGAGTGAATCCCATATGTACATGTATTTAGTAGACTTAGAAGACACCAAATAGCCCCAACCATGCTGTTTTCCAGCCACAGATGAGGATGGTTCCTGCTATCTGACTCTCCTGGAGGGATTTCTTTGGTCCACAGATCAATGTCTCAACCCCTTATCCCCTCAAGACCACTCTTAGCATTAAATCACCCCTGTTCCCCTACCATCTCCACCCCTTTGGGACATCCCCATCCCGCCATGGGAGCTAGCCCACGTAAGGACACATGCCCTTCATGCCCAACTGGCTTATACTTTTTCTTTGCAGCCTTTTATCTCAGCATCAGAGCAGCGCTCTGCTTTGAAAACACTTTCAGACCCATTTGATCTTCGCGTCTAGGGCAGGGGGAAGGAAGCACATTTATTGATCTTGCTGCACGTTTCAGGCTTATTGTTAGTGGTTTTACATCTGTGGTTTCTTTAATCATCACATCAACCTATGGCATGGTTGTGCATCAGGAAAAAAGATGTTATTATGACGTGGAAACCCGCCAACCCTGGCCTTGCCCCACTGATGCGCTGCACCAAGGGAGGGTGGGGTGGAGACCAGAGAGGCCTGAATATCAGGTTGCACTGAGCTACAGAGCAAAGGGCGCAGAGATCTCAGGAGGAGGAAAATAGTCCTGAAGGCGGGGAGAGGGGACCTAGCGTGGGGAAGTGGGGAGGGGCGAGAGCGGGTACAACTCTGGGGCATTTTAGAAAGTTGTGCTGTGTACTGCTGGCGGCCTTCCCTCCTTGCTGTGCCATAAAAGGCTTTCATGATGTCTCAGGAGGTGTCAGAGAGCTGGGCCTCGGCTTGTCATGTTTAGAGGAAACTGGGGCTCAGAGTGATTGAGCCACAGCTCATCAGAGACAGACCCACAGATTAAATTCAGGTTTGTCTGATGCAATCTGGTATATAGTTGACACCCCATTGATGCTTGTGTGGGTCTGTTTATTTTTCCCTATTTTGGCCAAATAGAAAAGAGAGGCACTGCTTAGAATTTGACTTTCCCCTGTCCCACCAGCTTTCTAAAGTCATCAGAGGTGAGCAGGACCATTGCCCTGCTCTGCATGTGCCACCGGCTCTTGCCCCTGGCTGTGCCATGCTTTGCACACAAAACTCATTACTTCCTGGTGTCTCTGCCACGCCACCCTCGCCCCCACCTCAGTGGGCAAAGAGGACCTTCTTCAATCTCAAGAAGGATGTAACCCATTGACTTCATGCTGTAGAATTCCCATACTGTTACTTTCTACCTGTTCACATTTCTGAGTGTTTCCCACATTTTTTTTTAAATCAACAACATATAATAAAACTCATTTTACCAGGTTCTGTCTCCAGGGAGAAGACTGGAAGCTTTGATTTCCTCTCACAACTTGGTCAGGAAAAACAAGTCCCAGAGCCAGCATTCTTGAACTTCAGTGGTTATGATTCCCACTCCTTATTGGGTTTTCAAACCAGATGGTCAGGTTAAAAAACAAAACAAAATGGCTTTTTATCCCTGAATCCAAAGAGGGTGAATTTCATATTCAGAGCCCTGTGGGAACAGAGCCTTCCTGGATAGCTGACGAGGCCTCCCACACAAACGGATTAGGCTGGAGTCCATGCTGTTACATGCTGCCTCCAGACCCTCCGCCCCTCCTTCCTCTCTCAGGTATCATGGGGAGAAAGAAAACTGCCACCATGGAGCAGGTTCTGTCCCCTCCCAGCAGAGCCAGACTCAGGAAACAGCAAATTATAAGCTATCATTTCTAGGAGGCTTGGGCGATGCCCTCCCCAAGCTAAAGCAGTTCCAGAATTTCCACCATCCAAGTTTATTTCCCGGTTTGATGGATTATCTCCCATCAAAGTGCAAATGTACTTTAGAATCGTATTGCTTGTGCACAGAGAGAACTAGTGGCTAGGCGGCCAGGTTTTAGAATGAGACTTGGTCTCGTCCTGGCTCTTCCATCTCCTGCTGTGTGACCTGGCACATAATACCTAACCTCTCTGAGTGTGGGTGTGCTCCTGTGCACACTGGGGATAATTAGAAGCTGCATCTTAAAGATAATGGACTTAAAGCCATGAGGACATAATACATGCTGGTTAAGTACTAATTGCATCCCATGTATTTTGATATATTATGTTATTTTTATTCAATTTTATGTATTTTTATATTTCCTTTGAAATCATTGAGATTCAGAGCCTAGCCTCTGAAGCTAGACTGTCAGGATTTGAATCCCAGCTCTGCCACTTGTTAGCTGTGTGACTCTGGGCAATTGAATTGACCACTCTGTGCCTTAGTCTCCTCATCTGTAAAGTGGGATCAGAGTTGTACTTCGCTCATAGGGTCACTGACTCCTTAATGTGGAGCACATTTTCCCTCTTTGTAGTTAAGTTTTAAAGTGAACGTTTCTTTAATGTAAATTTTAGATGGAAGAATATTCCCTTATCTCTTTCAGATTTTGATGTCTTAGGTATCTATTTGGTATATAGTCTCCCCTCTCTCCCCCCTAAAATATCCAGTGCTGTTTACCTGCTGAAATGACTCAGCCTGTTAAGTCATAAAACCTAGTGACCTTTCCCAGAACAAGATCACAGTATTTCTGAGATTGGACAGCCTTCCAGCTGCATGCTGGAGTCACATGGCACTTCCTGTAAATTTTAATTTAATGCCTAGAGGGATAGAGCAGCACATATTGCCCTTACCCACCACCAGACCCTGCAGCAATGCCTGGGTGCCACTGTGATCATTTCCATGTGCTCTTCCCCACTCATTGCCTGTCCCAAAGACATGCATCCGACTGTGAAAAAACGACAAAAGCCGCCAAGATCAGAGTTTAGTGGGACAGATTTGGTCCAGTGCTATTTTTCCTTCAAACTGTGCCCCTTGGATCTATGGAATTCATGTGATGAACTTTAGGGGTTCTTGAAAATGAAGCCTGATTGTGACGGGCAGGGCTCGGGTGTCTCATTTTATCACCACCAAACTCTCCTCCGGAGCCCAATCTGTAAAGTAGAGAAAGTTTGTCCTTGGTGCATTCATGTCCACACACCCCCCTGACCTGGGCAGGACGAGCTTTAGGTGTCTGCCCCATCTATAGTCCTCTTCTGCAGGTTCCTCCCATGGGAGCCGCCATGTTGGAACCATGATCACATGACCTCGAGGCCACAACCAATTGGACAAAGGCATAGCTGTAGCTGATAGCTGATACCTGATTGGTGGGCAGCCACAGGGGCACCAGAGGAGAGACCTGCTGGGAGCTGAATGACTGTAATGGCGAAAGGCTTCTCAGGAACCCTTCTATGAGACAGTGACCACCTTAAAAGGCCCTCCAGTTCCTGCGCTGCTTTCCTGTCTCTGGGAGGCACAGTTCTAAAAATATTTCTGGGGTCCCATTGAAGCTTGTGTATGCAATCTGCATTCTGGCTTCCTTTATTCCAGAACGATCCTTGTAATAAACACCTGGGCTTACTGAGAGACCTGAGTGTAACTCAGTTTCTTGACACCCACCTAAGACCAACACACCTGTTGTCTCTCCTTGTGGGCACTTCTGCCCTTAGCCTGTGGTCTTTACCTAAGTGCCATGCACAGGCCAGCTGTCAACCACTCCCAGTCTGTGGTCACTTGAGATTCAACAAGGGACCCCATCTTTCAAGCCCAGTAACCTTCCATCACTGCATTAGAAACTGTCTCTTCTGCCCCCTCCAGGTCTAGCCCTGACCCTGTAGAGGGGTGATCGAGCAGTCCTGTTTGATGATTTTAGCCTTTTCTTTCCCCAAAGTTCAAAGTTGTGTTGTTCCATAAATCACTTCCTCCCATTTTGTGCTTCAGCTTCCCCATGTAGAGATGAGGGACCTTGAGGCACAGAAAGGTGAAGTAACTTTCCCCAGAGTGCACAGCTGGGAGGCCACAGAGCTGAGACTTGAACGTGAAGAGCCTGACTTTCATCTGCAGGGGCAGAGCCCTCTGCATCCATCCGTGTGGTCCCCAGGCACGTTGGAAATCAGCACCAGAGAGTTCAGGTCTCCTCAGAGAGAAGAGAGAGGGTGAGCCCTTAGCTCAAAGTCGAAAAAATCTGTTCCCAAACATTATCTAATGGCTGGTATTCCATCACTTTAAAACCATTTTCCTAAGGTGAAACCTTTATGTTGTTTCCAAATTTTCCACATTTCAGACAGGATCACCTTTGTGCTTCCATCCTGGTCTGCCGATCCCTCTCACTCCTTCGAGGTGGGTGACCCCGGGTCCATCCCATGAGGGGGGTGACTTTCCCTCCAGACTTCCTGCAGCCTCTCTGCGTCACCCGTGGGCGTGGCCCACCGCCTCCCTGTGACCGCTACCTGCTAGCAGGATGCCCTGTGGAGATTCAGCAGCAGGCTTTACCTCTAGGTGATGGTTACCAGCCAGAGTACAGGCCGCCTGGTTAAATGTGAT
The DNA here is from genome assembly GCF_048564905.1 of Vicugna pacos. NCBI lineage: Eukaryota > Metazoa > Chordata > Mammalia > Artiodactyla > Camelidae > Vicugna > Vicugna pacos. The sequence continues at coordinate 6,360,206 of NC_133014.1, read as the reverse complement.
TTTCTGATAAACAAGCAGTGATTTTTAGTATAAGTATATCCCGAATATTACACAGGATATACTTACACTCAAAATTTCCCTCATGTATGTGAAATTCACATTTAACTGGGCACCCTGTGTTTTTATTTGCTCAATCCAACAATTCTCTTTCAGAGGACTTTCTTCCTCCTGCAGTTTTAACCAGCTGAGCACTTGATTTCATTCTTGTGGCAGGCAGGATATGACTGGCTTTCCCTCCATTTCAAGTGGAGCAGTGGGGAGCTGGGGCATCTCAAGAATTAAAAGGATTCATTGCTCACACCTTTTCCACTCTGATCTTCCTTGGCCTCAGATTTGCTGCTGTTTCCTCACCTCACCCCTGGTCCTGGCTCTGGGCCCAGATGGGTGGCTTTCTATCCCTCGGAGTTGGGAGCCTGTGTTTGCTTCCATCAGGGGTTGTTCATTGACTTCTTCCAGGCCCACCTGCCTCCCGGGTCAGAGCGAGGTGGGCGAGGAGAAATGCATTAACCCTCTGCCCCTGAGGCTCCGACTGGTGGCACCTCAACTTGAGAGTCACAGCCCGTGCTGGTGAAGGTCAGAGCCAGGCTAGGGCAGTTATTCTGGAATCAGTGGAACAGCTGGCCTTGAAGAATGGAGGTGTCAGCATAAATGGGGGAGGGCGGAGAGAGGACAGCGAGGCCCATTTGGTAGCCTATCACGGTTCCCCGGAAGTACAGAAGGGCCCAGAGCCCTCCCTAAGCCACCTGGCATCGTGCACGAGCTGTGTCACCTGAATACCCACTACATCCATTAAGTTCAGCACATCTTTATTGACCACCTACTATGTGCCGAGTACCCTACCAGGCTCATGTTATAAAGGTGAGAAAGATGCAGTCCCTGCCTTCAAAGAGAGACATACGAAGGGGACATTTCAGCCCCATGAGGTGGATGCTTCAAGAGTGACATGCCCGGAGCATCCCAGGAGCCTCGGACACATACCTGGGCTGTCCTGCCTGCCTCGGGGAGTGACATCTCCCCACCACCGACCCCAGGAAGGAGTCAATACCTGTCATTTCAAACCATGATATGGAGGGGAAATACTTTTTTTGAAAGCCTGAATTTTCAGGAAATAACTTAGGCCAGTCTCCCCAGGGGCACCTTTTGCCTGTGGAAACCTGCTTGTTCAAGTGCTCATTACACCCAAGCACCCACCCTGTCCCCGGCTGCCTTCCTGTGCGTGTCCCTCCCTCTCTTCACCAGCAGACTCGTCTGCCTGGGCTGGTGAGGGCTAACGGCTGGGCAGTAAAGGGTCTGATTTTGACATACTGGTTCTGCTCACAGCCGCCAAGAACATTCAGAGTGGGGCCAGGTGGGAGAGGAAAACATGTTTTTTCATTATTTTACCTATAAGATTCATTTGAAGTGAGGGAAATAGGTCTGTTGCCCTAACTAGCTAGTTAGATGAGAACAAATTCCTCATTAATTCTAAGTACGTCAAATGGAGAAGATGGTTAAAGTGAGAAAGGCTGATGACAGCCGTTTCTGGAAACAGAGCAAGGCACACACAGGAAACGGGATGGGTCTCCTGTAGGCTCTCAGCATAAACAGAGCTGCCCTCACCAGCTCTGCAAGGAAGGTGGGCTCTGGAGGGCCACGGGGCAGGGGTACCAGGGGTTCTCCCTCACTCGGCAGGGTCCAGTGCTGCCTGGTCAGCGGGTGATTACTACACGGTGATTAGGACTTGGCTCCGGTGAAACAGGAACGAGAGACGACATACTGCAGGATCTTGGCATCCGCCTAAGCGGCCTTGGGAGGCGTAGGTGTCAATAAGGGAGCCTGAGCCACTTAGTGATCACATCCGGCCATCCCCGGGCCGGTTGCAGAGCTGCTGGCCTGTGTTAACTCATTTGTCTTCTCGCTACTCTGTAAAGCAGGCAGGTCTGTGGTGTGTTCAGGAAGTGGATGCTGCTTGGTTCCTCAGGGCAGCTTAGAAGTCCAGCCCCTGGTGGCATCCTCAGAGTGCTGTGTGGCTTAGAGGGTGGCCCTCAGTCCCTGCGAAAGGGGCAAGTAAGGTGCGAGGAGGGCATATCAGCAGGAGAGGGGCCAGGGTCAGAGGAAAGCTGGGACTGTAGATTCCAGCCTCTTTTCCAGCCCCTTTGGAGGAAGACCTCCAGTCTTCCCCACTCTCAGTCCAGACGATTCAGTCAGGAGTGGGCATGTGACCCAGACCAGACCAATCAGAACAGTCCATGCTCCTGGCCATGTGACCCAAGCTGAACCAATCAGAACCCATCTAGGACTTCTCTGGAGATCTTGGAAAAGAGATGCTTTTTATGGGGTTGCTAAGCTGTTGGAATATAAGTTACTTCACCATCATTTGGGAAGAGGCTGGGAATAAAACCAATGCAAAAGAAGGCAGGGCTGAAATGAAGAGAGATGAACTCCTGACAACATGGTTTTAGTTCCTGGGTCAAGCTATGCCCGAAACCCTTGGGTTTCAGTTACCTGAGCCAATGCTACATTTTTCCTTAATAAGCTTGGGTTCGATTTCTATAATTTACAACCAAGAAACTTCTTTTCAATAATCTACATATATAATCATGGACACGTTGTATTTTGGAGATTTAATTTCCTCACAGGTAAAACGGAAATAATAATGCCCCACCTGTAGTTAATGAAGAGACCCAGATATATGACCAAAGGTATAATATTTCCTTGGCCACATTAACCATTTTTGCCCTAGTTTCCTCTTGTGAAGCCAACAAGACTGTTCAACCTCCTGGGAATGGGAGCAATTTAGATAATGGATATGCAAAGGAATCTGTACACTTCTATGGAAATATTTTTCCCCAAGGGTAATGACTGCACTTTTAAGAAACTTTAAAATCTGAGATGATGTTAGATTCACGTGCACTGATAAGAAGCTATACAGAGAGACTCCACATCCTTCTCCCAGGTTCTCCCAGTGGTAACATCTTACATAACTATAGCATAACGATATTACAGTGAGAAAATTGGCATTGATGCAATACATTGAACTTGCTCAAATTTCACTGCTTTGACGTGCACAGTTGTGTGTGTTTGTGTGTACTTAGTGCTATGCAGTGTGTAGATTTGCATGACTACCACCACAGTCAGACTACAGAACAGTGCATCATAAGGACGTTTTTGACCCATCACCTCTCCTCCCGCCAGACTCCTAGCAGCCACTGATCTGTTCCATCTCTCTAATTTGATAATTTCAAGAATATTCTATAAATAGAATAATTATAACATGTAACCTTTTGAGATCAGCTCCTTTTACCCAATGTAACTCTGCTAAGATCCATCCAACTTGTTTATCAGTATTTCTTCCTTTTTATTGCTGAGTAGTACTCCATGGTATGGGTGTGCCACGGTTTACTTAATCATTCACATATTGAAGGACATCTGAATTTTTCCCAGTTTTGTGCCCTTAACAAATAAAGCTGCTATGAATATTTTGTGTGCAAGTTTTTTGTGACCATAGGCTTTCATTTCTCAGGGATAAATGCCCAAGATTATGACTGCTGGATAGTATGTTAAGTCCATTTTCAGTTTTAAAAGAAATTGCCAAATTATTTTCCAAAATGGCTGAATCACTTTACATTCTGCTAGCAGGGTATAAGAGATCCAATTTCTCTGCATTCTTACCAGCATTTGATGTTACTACTACTATATTTTATTTTAGCCATTCTGGCAGGTGTGTGATGATACCTCATTGTATTTTTTTAAATAGAGGTCCTGGGAATGAAAACCAGGACCTCATGCATGCTAAGTGTCTACACTGAGCTATACCCACCCCCATTGTAGCTTTAATTGACATTTTTTTCTAGTGGCTAATGATGCTGAATATTTTTTCATGTGCTTATTTGCCATCTGTATATTCTCTTCAGTGAAATATCTGTGCATGTCTTTTACCATTTTTGTCCGTCTTCTAATTAGATTCTTGAGTTTTAAGAGTTGTTATATAGTCAGATATTCATCCTTAGTCAAGTTTGTGATTTGCAAATCTTTTCTCCCAGTCTGTAGCTTGTTTTTTCATCCCTTAAACACGAGCTGTCACAGAGCAAAGGTTTTTCATTTTGATGAGGTCCAATTTGTCAGTTTTCCCTTTCGTGCATCGTGCTTTTGGTGTCAAGTTAAGACCTCTTTGCATAGTTCTAGTTCCTGAAGATTTTCTTCTGTTTTCTAAAAGTTCAGAGTTTTGCATATTGCTTCAAAAATCCATGATCCATTTTGAGTTAATTTTGTATAAAGTGTGAGGTTTGGGTCACTTTTCATTTTTTTGACCTACAAATGTCCAGTTGCTCCAGCATGATTTGTCGAAAAGTCTGTCTTCTATTGAATTGCCTTTGCATCTTGTCAAAAATTCGTTAGCATATTTGTGGGTCTGTTTCTGAGTTCACTGTTGTTCTGTGTCTCTCCCTCTGCCACTGCCACACTTTCTTGATCACTGTACTTACATACAAGCCTTAATAACGGGTAGAAGGATTCCTTCCACTTTATTCTTTGTCAGGATGATTTTAGCTATTCTGGGGCCTGTGCTTTACCATATGAAACTTAGAATAAGATTGTCTTAATGGTCTCATCTACCTTCCTGGGGAAACCTTGCTTTGATTTTGAGAGCAATTGCCTTAAACCTATAAATCAAGTTAGAGAGAATTGACATCTTTACTATGTTGACTGTTCCAATCCATGACCACAGTATGGCTTCCCATAAATTTAGGTCTCCTGTGAACTTATTTACAAAACAGAAACAGATTCATGGACAGATTCACAGACAGGTTGGTTACCAGGGAGGAAAGGGATAAACTGGGAGTTCGAGATTTGCAGATACACACTACTATATGTAAAATAGATAAACAACATATAGCACAGGGAACTATATTCAATATCTTATAGTAACCTATAATGAAAAGGAATATATGTATGTATATGGATGACTGAAACATTATGCTGTACACCAGAAATTGACACAACATTATAAACTGACTATATATCAATTAAAAAGAAAAAACTCTGGAAACTTCTTTCTCTAAGTTTAGAACAGCAGAAAGAGCAAAGAGCGTAGGAAACACTTCAGGAGAACGTGCTGCTTCAATGCCACAGAGTGAGGGGGAGTTTACTTGCAGTGAGAAGTGGACCTTGATGTCTCTAGGCTCAACGTGGTGGCGGGGGTCAGCGTGGGGGGCCAAGGCCCAGGCTGCCTGTGCTGAGCACGGACCCCTCTTAACAGGCGCTCTGGATGGCCATGTGGATTAAGTGTAATGAGAGCGTGTCTGCAGAAATGTGCCCCTGGGAAATCCCTGTGAACCCTCACATACAACACTTCCAGAGAAACTAGACTTAGGTTTAAGCTGAGAACACTTACCCTGGGTTAAGACCCTGGGCTTCCATAATTATTCTATTTTAGGCATAGACTGATCACCATCATGCTAGGAAGTGAAATCCATCTTCTCTAGCTCAGTTTTCTGAGCATGAGCTACCTTTTTGGTTTCCTGAAAAAAAAAAATCTTAGGACCAGCTCAAAACCACTAAAAAAATGACACATTTATGGGGGCGAGGTGGGGATGTTTCTTCCTGTCTTAAGGGAATTTCTTAGAGTCATAGAATCTCAGATTTGGAAGTTGCTTTAAAGACCGTCTAGTCTAGATGAGATGAGGATCATCCGGGGGAATGTGTGAAAAACATTAGTGCCTGCTCCCCAACACTTCCGAAGATTCTGATTTTAAACGACCGCAGTTGGAGCCTGGGCGTCTGTGTGTCTGAGAAGCTCCCCCGGCGAATCCATGGGCAGCGGAGGTCGAGGAGAACTGATGGAGCCCAGCCTCTCCCCCAGGCTTCAGTCTTAAAAGGTTCAGTCACAGGATTTCTGAGCTTATTGTCCTGCATGGTGGGGCCTCCTGTCCCAGAATCTCACTTCCCCGCAAGGTAGCCCCGATCTAGTTTTGGTCACCTGTTAGGAACACCTCTGCATGTCAAGATGTACTTCTGTTCTCCTCTGCTCCCCACCTGGTCCTTCTTCCTCAGGCCAGCTCCTCAGATACTAAAACCCTGTGCTTCCAGAGCCTCCTTCACTCCACAGCAGTCCTCAGATGACTCATGGACTCAAGGCCCTGGTGGACTTCAGTTTGTCAGTCTAGCCTTCTTGTAGGTCTGCTCTTGGGAATGATAAATTGGAAGCTGATCTAGTAGGTGAGGCCGGAGCTCTGGGCAGACATGTCCCATTGAGCTCTGGGCCTCTTGCCTTGCAGGGTGCGGAGTAGGGACCCCGGAGCACAGGGCTGAGGGTGGGAGCACCCCTTGCCCGGGCCTCAGGCTGGCACTGAAGCTGCCGGCCAGGCAGGGGCAGTCATGCTGATTTGCTCAGGTTACTGAGGGGAGTTGGTTTCAGAGCTGTTGTTCTGCCAGCAAGTTGGTGACGTGGGCCAGGCCTCCTTGGTAGCATCCCAGGAGCTGTCACACCATCACTCACCCCCTCCTTCCCTCTCTGACCCACTACTTCCAATATCCCAGGCCTCCTCAGGATGTGAAATGTTGAGGGGGAGGTCTCACTCTCTCTGATGAACAGAGCTGCTCGTCATAAACTCCCCGATTTCTCAAAAACACGTTCTTAGGCCCACAGTGGAATCGGACTCTCACCCCACCCCCTTGCCCTCCCCAGGGACATCTCTGACACCATGCAGAACCAGCACTGCAGCCAGACCTGGCCTTGATGGCATGGGTGCCTTCCTGTGTTCCCTTATTCCTGCTCGGGTGACTCCATGGACGGCCCATCAGAGGACAAAACGTTACTTTTCATGTCAGTTCAGCAGCTGGATTTGGGCTGGTATCTCAAATGCTGTTGCTGTAGTTGCTGGATAATCCGTTTGCTCACTTACCAGCGATTTCTAAGGCTCTTGTGGAAATCATTGTTAGTCACCCTGTATTTAGCCTTGAGCTGAACCAATTTGATGGCTTCAAAGCAGGGAGAGGAGGGAGGGAAGGAGGGAGAGAGAAGAGAGAGGGCTATTTGGATAAGGATGCACTTTTCCAAAATTTTCCCTTGAAAAAATACTAGTGCAAATTCCAGAGATGGATGTGATTTTTGATAACAGATGCAGTCAAAGAAAATTATTTCAAATCACATTTTATGGCTAACTGACCATACAGTGACAAGCTCCTCCCCACGCCATTTGATTCAAATTACCATGGGAACAGGCAGCATCTTCAGAGAGGTGCGTCAGGAAAAGCACTTCCGGCAGCCCGTAGCTTCTGCCCCCGCCCTGCCCTCCCCCAGGACTCAGCCTTTCGCTGAGTTATTCATCCAGGGTCTCCAGATGAGGCCCCTGTGTCTAAGGGTAAGGGCACTTTGGGGTCCTTGGGTAGGACTGGCAGATCAGCGACCCTAGCTCAGGCTGAGCTCAGATTGGGACAACACCATCTGATTGTAGTCTTTCTCTGGCTTTTACACCTAAGAGCTCAAGGGAGTCCCACCTGGCAAATATACTCAAAGCAGACCTTCCTTCCTCCTGCCCCCTCCCAGCCCCCAGCTTAATAACTATAAAGTGTATTTTTTTCCTCTTATGTATTCAGTTAATTTGTATTACTTTAATTAGTTTCAACCCCTGTGTAATGTGCAGATCTTCAGTGCACAATTAGATGATTTTGGACAAATGCACACAACAGTGTGATCACACTCCTGTCACGTTAGGGAACACTTGTACCCCCCCGCCAAGTCACCTTGTGTTTCTCTCTGCAGTCACATGCTCATCTCCTCCCATGAGAAGCAACATTTGTCACCGTAGATTGGTTCTATCTGTTCCGGAACTTAGTATAAATGGAATCGTACAGGCTGTACTCTTTTGTGCCTGCCTTCTTTTGTTCAGGATCGTGTTTTTGAGATTCATGCTTGTTGTTACGTGTATTAGAAGTTCTTTTTATTGCCAAGTTGTAGTCTTTCGTACTTATAGTCTATAATTTGTTTACCCCTTAGACGAATATCCCAGTTGTTCCTAGTTTGGAGCTATGATGAATAAGCTGTTATAAACACGCTGTGCAGGTCTTTTTTGGTGGACATACTTTAAAAAAATTTCTCTTGGTTTAATACCTAAGAATGGAATGCTGGGTGGTAAGAGAGATATAGGTTTAATTTTTACAAGAAACTGCTAAAGAGCTTTCCAAAGTGGCTTCACCATTTTACACTTCCACTACTGACAAATGAAAGTTCTGGTGCCTCCACGTAACTCACCATAATCTTTCATTACTTTGTGTCATCAGACTTTTAAAATTATAGCCATTTATGGTTCAATTAAACCACCGTGGTATAATTTGCATTTCTCTGATTACTACTCTGAACAGTTTTTCATCTGCTTATTGACCATTTGTATATCTTTGTAAAGTATCTGTTCAAATCTTTTGCTTTTTTTAAAAAAAAAACTTCATTTTTTAAAAATCTTGAGTCATAGTGGGGCTGGCTAGAGCTCAGTGGTAGAGCGTGTGCTTAGCATGCATGAGTGCTGGGTTCAATCTCCAGTCTCTCCATGAAAAAAATAAATAAATAAAATAAAAATAAATAAACCCAATTACCTTCCCCCACCAAGAAAAAAATCTTAAGTCATAAAATATTTTTAATAGATACTACATACAGTGCATAATTAGATATATGTGTTGGGAGTATTTTGTCCAATTTGTGGTGCTCTGTTAGGAGATGTTTTTGATTTAGATGAAATTCAATTAAAAAATGTCTTTGCTTACTCCCCTGGTCATGATGGTGATCTTCCATGTTTTATTCTAGAAGTTTCATAGCATTTACATTTAGATCTGCAATCCGCTTTGAAATTTTGTATATGTTGTGGGATAAGGACCAAGTTTCACTTGTTTTTCCTGGATGAATATCCAATTTTTAGCTCGCTTTATTGAAAAAAAGTCTTTCCCCATTGAGTTGCTTGCTTCTTTTGTTAAAAACCAGTTGACCACGTATGTATCTGTCTACATCTGGACTGCATTCTGTTTCATTGATCTCTTTGTCGATTTGTATGTAGATATACCACTATGATGCTAGCTTTGTAGTCTTCAAATCAGGCAACATGCGTCTTCCAACTTTTCTTTCTAAAAATCGTTTTGGCTATTTTAGGTCCTTTTTATTTCCGTATAAATTATAGACTAATTTTATCTTATATTTTCTGGAAGAATGGTTCCTTGATTTCTACACTAAAACATCTGCAGGATTAGGGAGACTCAACGTCTCAATCATTTTGAGTCTTGCCACCCATGAGCATCCTGTTTCTCTCCATTTATTTAGGTCTTCTCAGTCTCAGTAATGTTCGAAGATTTTAGTGTGTGGGTCTCGTGCACCTTTTGTTAAATTTACGTTGAAGTATTTTTATTTCGTTTACTATTGTTAATGAAATTGTTTTTCTTAAACTTCATTTTTTAATTGTTTAATGTTAATATATAAAAATAGATTTGTATATATTGACCTTTTATTCTGCGACCTCACTGAATTCACTTATCCTGGTAGCTTTTCTGAAGATTCCTTTGTATTTTCTATGCACATAGTCATGCTGTCTGTCAAATAGAGACAGTTTAAACTTAAGTTCCTCCTTTTCAATTTGTATTTTTTTTTTCTTCTGGCTTTATTCTGTTAGCTCAGGGATCTCATTTACTACAAGGCTGAATAGAAATTCAGAGAGCAAGTTTTGGTTTTTTTAACCTTGTTTCCAGTCTTAGGGGAAGCATTCAATCTTTTACCATAAAGTCTGATGTTAAGCAGAGGTTTTCCACAAATGCCTTGTATCAGGCTAAGGAAATACCCTTTTATTCCTGGTCTGCTGAAAAGTTTTCTTTTTTGAATGGATGTTGAATATTTTCAAGTGCTTTTTCTGAGTTTATTTACTAAGTATAGGGTTTTTCTTTTATTCTGCTAATGTGGTGAATTACATTCTTGATTGCTGCTTAATTAACATTGAATTTCTATGATACATCCCACTTGTTCCTGATGGATTATCATTTCGTATGTTGCTAAATTCTATTTGCTAATATTTCCTTAAGGATTTTTATTTCTATGTTCACAAGTAATATTTGTCTGATATTTTTCTTATATGTCCCATAATTGTCAGGCTTCAGTATTCACATAAGTTGAGTCAGGAAGTGTTTACGCCTTTATTTTCTGAAAAATTTTGTGTAATATTGGTATTATTGCATCCATCAGTGAAGTCAAATGGGCATGGAATTCTCTTTGAGGGAAAGTTTTTAGTTACAAGTTCAAGTTCTTTAGCAAATAAGGGAAAATTCAGATACTCTGTTTCTTCTTAAAGTTCTGTTTAATATTTGTATCTTTCAAGGAATTTATTCATTTCATATAAGAAGTTAAATTTATAGGTATAAAATTTCCATAATATTCCTTCATTATTATTTTACTGTCTGTAAGGTTTGTAGTGATGACTCTTCTTGTATTCATGATATTAACAATTTCCCTCTGTCTCTCTGCTTAGTATGACAATGGAGTTATCAATTTTATTAATAATTTTTGGAAAATCAATTTGTGATTTTATTGATTTCCTCTGTTTTTTCTTTAATTATTTTATTTTCTCATGTTTCTTATCTTTTTCTCTCTATTTTCTTCCTGTTTAATTTGCTCTTTTCTGTCCTAACTCCTTGAGGTAGTATTTTATATTATTGGTCTTAAGTCTTTCTTCTTTTCATATATAATCACTTAATGCTATGTATTTCTCTCTAAGACCTCCTTTGGCTGCCGTCCACAGATTTTAATATGTGGTGTTTTTATTGTCATTCATTTAAAATATTTCTAATTTCCCTGTGATTTCTTCTTTGACTCATAGAAGACTTAGAAGTGTGTAGCTTCATTTCTAAATATTTGAAGATTTCTAAATATTTACTGTTACTGATTACTAACTTAATTCTGTTTTGGTCAGAGAAGATGCTCCTTATGATTTTATTACTTTATCATCTCTCTTGGTAAATGTTCCATGTGTGCCTGAAGTGAATGCGTACAGTGTTGGGTATGGTGTTCTATAAATGCCAACTAAGTTGGGTAATACCCTTTTGCCTGTTCTTTCTATTAATTGCTCAGAGAGTGTTAACGTGGCTAACTATGATCATGGATTTGTCCCTCTTTTCTTCAGAATGTATTTCAAAGCTCTCTTATTCAGAGCACATACATTGTCATGTCTTCATGATGAACTGACCCTTTTATTATTGTGAAGTTCTGTTTAAATCTGTCCTCGTCATCTCTGGTAGTATGCCTTAAAGCCTGTCCCGACATATTAATATAGCTACTCAAGCTTTCTTATCGTTTGTGTTTGCATGATATATCTTTCCCTTTTGCTTTTAACTTCTCTGTGTCTTTATTTTTAAAGTGTGCATCTTGTAAACAGCATAGAGTTGAATCTTGCATTTTTATCCAGCCTGACAGACTCTACATTTTAATTGAAATGTTTAACCAGCTTTGCTATTTGCTTTGTATTTGTCCCGTCTGTTCTTTGGTCATTTGCTTTCTTTTATCCCCTTCTTTTAAATTAATTGAAAACTTTTTAGTGTTCCAGTACAACTGCTCTATTGACTTTGAGCTTTGTAGTGATTGCTCTTGAGATTAAAATATATTTTCTTTATTTATTATCTTTAGTTAATATTATACCACTTCATGTAAAAGGTAAAAATCCTACAGTAATATTCCATTTATTTCCATTCCATCCTTGTGCTTTTTTTTTTACTACATTTTAATTCCAGGTATAGTATAGACCCCATAATGTATTCTTATTTTTGTTTTAAAGAGACAGTTATCTTTACAGAAATTAAGAAACAAAAAACAATTATTTTACCATTCCTTCTGTCTTTGTTGCTTCATGTAAATTTTGTGATCCCACCTGATTTCATTTACCTTCAGCCAGATGAATCTCCTTTAATATTGATGAATTCTTTCAGCCTCTATTTAATTTGAAAATGTTATAGTTTTAATTTTTTAAAAGGATATATTTGTTTTTTGTTTTTGTTTTTTTGGTTTTTTTGGAGATCAAAAGAACTTTAATCAGAAATTGGTATTTGGGAAACTTGTTAAAATGTTTCAAAACACTTGGCCAGTTAAAAGTATAGATCACTGTGAAATAGTACTTATTCATTAACAAGAAAATATTTCAAATGTAAAGGCAGAACAGATCACTTAAGGAATATAAGTAGCTTTACAATCTGTTACTGAAGGCAGATTAACATTTTAAGAAAACTTTGTCTTCTTAACAGAGAGAAAACCAAATCTAGTCTTGTACCGGGATATATTTGATTCTTTAAAATAAAATTCTATTTTACTTTAGAATTCTAAGTTGATGGGTTTTCTCATCAGCATTTCAAAAATGACATTCCATTTACAATTACCCTTATTGCTCTGTGTCAATGTGTCTTTTATATCTGTCTAGTTAAAAATTTTTCTATCATTGGTGTTTAGAAATTTTACTTACCCCAAGATGCAGCCTTCTTTTTGTTACTCAGGGTTTGTTGAGCTTGTTGGACTTGAACTTGTTGGGTTGATATATTTCATCAAATTTGGAAAATTTTCCACCATTTTATTTTCAGTATTTTTTTTTGCTTTGATATCTCTTGCCTCTCTTTCCGAGACTACAGTTACACACACGTTAGAGATGTGTGTCAGTTTCTCTTCTGAACCTCCCATATATTTGCTTTATCATAGCCACATTTTTCTTATATGTATCTTTGCACAAATATGTTATAATTATTTTAAATTGCTTGTCTGCTAATCCCACTACCTAATCCATCTCTGTGTCTGTTTCTGTTGACTGTTTTTCTCCTAGTAGAAGGTCATATTTCTTGCTTCTTTATTTGTCTAGTGATTTTTGAGTGTATGTTGTACACTGTGAATGAAATACTATTGAAGGCCTGAATTACATTTTCTTCCTTTAAAGAAGGGTGAGTATTTTGGCAGGCAGTTAATTTACTGACAGCACAGCTTGGTTTTAGGCTTCGGTATGACAGGCTAAGAGTAGGTAGGACAAGAAAGCGTAGCCCTTAATTTAAGACATAGCTTTTCTAGGGTCTTAACTGAATGCTCAGGGTGTTGAGTGAAGTTTCTCCCCTTTGGAAATGAGGACCTCCATCATTTCCCGGCACTGTGCCATCTCCAGAATCTCCATGCAGTTCCCAGCTCCCAGTAATTGTCTCTGCCAGGCCTTGTGGAGTCTCACCTGTGCCTGTGTAGCTTGGTGTTTGTCCGTCAACTCAAGAGGTCCATTATGCAGATTTCTGGGACTGTTTCTTCCTGCAGAGCTTCCTCTTCTTTGGTATTCTGTCTCTCAATTTCCAGCTGCCTTATCAGCAACAATGAGAACACTAATCTCTATTTCATTGCCACTTCCACCACCATGATTTAGGAAGTGTCCTCGGGCAGAAAGCCACATAGCTGTGAAGTCATTCCATGTGTCTTCTCACAGGACCACTGCCCTGCGCTGTCTGCTGTGGCTGAAAACAGTCATTTCAAAATGTTTTCCAATTTTGCAGTTGCTTATAGCGAGAAGGTACATCCCTTCCCCAGTAGTGCATCATGGCCTGAACTTGAAGCCTCTGCTTGGTCCCCATTTTACAGATGAAAGTGCAGAGGCTTATGAACTCCATATGTTTTTGCTTAGTGAGGTCACTCAGGCTATGAATGTCAGAGTCCTGACCAGAGCCCTGATTTCTACCTCTGCTTTCAAATCTCTCTGTACCATATCTCACCCAAGGTCAGAACTTGGCAGGTCAGGCAGGGGGAGCCTCCGGTCCTTGTCCCTGGTGTGTCCTGTACTTGTGCTTCAAGCTTTTGGAGACTTTGGGTGGCAAAGTGTACCAGGTGGGGTTTGGGTCTGGCAGGCCTGGGTTGAAGTCAGAACCTTCACTTACCAAGTAATTGACTTTAAGCAAGTTTCTTCACCTACCTTCATTTCCTTATCTGTAAAAAGCAGATAAAACACTCACCTTGCAAGGGAGATACGATAATCGATATTCATTGCTCAGCACTGTGCGGGGCAGAGAGACATGCTCCAGAAAAATGAGCCAACCCCTCTCAGACTCTGTGACCTGGGGGTTGGTCACTAACAAACGCTGCTCCCTCAGTTCCCATGCATGTGGCAAGCCCGGGTTGTTTTGTTTATTCAAGCGTTTTTGAGGCAATAGCACTTGGCGAGTCCCAAGTGTTATTAATATCTTTGAATCACTCTGTAGTTCTATAAATACCTTTCCTAGCTGTTATTTTTTCCCCTTATCTCGCTGAAATGTAAGTCAGCAAGGAAGTTATGAATGACCAGCTCCCTTATTCTCTGCTCCGTAATTAAGGAAGTGCCAGGTCAGAGCCCTGCTGAGGAAGGAGGGGTGGGTTAGCGCAGCAGGCAGTGCGAAGGCAGGAGCCTGCCCGCCACTCAGGTGCCTCCTGGAGAGAGTCATGGAAGCAACTGGACCCAGAGGAGCAGAGCTGGGTACCCAAAGGCTGACGGTATAGCCAATCTCAGTCCGTGAGGATTCTCCTCGTTGGTTGTTAGTCTTGCCAGTTTCCCAGCCTGGCAAGCACTTTGTTTTAGGTCTTAGCGTTTCATCAGCATCTCTTTTCGCTTACCCAGGCCTACCAGAATCCGCCAGCCAGCATTTCAGTTGTACCCCAGTTTCTTTATTTTAAGTTGGAGAAGGAATAGCTTCAGCACAATTTGATCCTTTACAGAAATCCAACGTCTTAAGACCAAGGACAGGAAATCTTGTAAAACTACTCCGTCTCTAATCCCATGGATTTTGAAAGACCTTACAACGTGAAAAGTGCTGTTAGGAAAAAATGTAATTTCTGGAAAAAAAAGAAACCTAGTGCATTTGTTTTCTTTGACCAACAAGATGACTTCTCCCTTAATTACTCCCAGTTCTTAGAAAGAGAACTGTAGTCAGTCACCAGAACAAAGTATTGAAAGAAGCTGTGAAGGACCCTTCTCTGAGGGAGGTCTGTGAACACCAGGGGTTTTGGGATTAACCAGACACGAGTTCAGATTCAACTCTGCCCTCTTCACATCCTTCCCACATGTTTCTAGCAGAGACATGGGGGCCCAGAGATCCTATGGTAGAGCCAAAGTTGGACCTTGTCACAGCTCCTGACCACGTGACTACACTGAGCATTTAGAAGCCAGTAAGAAACCTGTCTGTAAAATCTGAGCCACATGGGCCCTTCTCTTGCCTCATCAGCAGGTTAAGTCCAAGGAGACAGGATAGCAGAGGTGCCAGCTCCAGAATGCCCCTAAACATGGCCCTTGCAGAGGAGTTACTTGGTTTCTCTCATCCTTGACATTAGCAAGGACCCCTTACATGGGAACAGGGTTATGTTCCAACTGGCAAGAAACTGCCTGAATAGGAAAATAATGCAAAAGGCGTGAGCTGGGAACTTCCAGAATGGCAGAGTGAGGCGCTCAGTGGGCCTTCTTCCCAACAAAACTGCATTTAACTGGAGAAAACTGGAAAACAACAATTATCCAAAACCCTCTGAAAACTGCCATAAAGGCATATAGAAAATGAAAGATATTAATTCAAGAAACCCATGAATATCCACACCAGTGGTTCCTCCACCACCCAGCCTTATGCCTTGGGACCTTCAATCCCCAGGATCAGATCCTGCATCTCCACTCCCACAAGTATGGTCACCTAGACCTTCTCCCCTCAGGGAGCCACTGCTCTTGTTGCATTCCCTCTCTTGCTTAGCCTTCTTCCTTCCAGCCCCACCAAACCTGCCCATCTCACCACCTTCATCCCTCTTCAACACTGGTAAACCACCATCTTAGGAGAGGAAGCTCTGAGAGGCTGAGATCTACTGTACATATCTGGGTCCTCCTTCCCTGACCAGACATTACTTCTCATCCACCGCTCTATCCTAATGCCCACTTGGCCCCTGACCTCAGTCTTGGCCACTGCTCACCTTGAATAAGACCGCAGATCCCACCTTTTTGGCATGGCCGTTGTGGTTCTCTCTGTAGAGTTTTTGCATATACCCTCAGGCTCCGTCCTTCCCTGCATCCCACGCATTAACCAGCCCTCCTGCTGGGCCCCAGTCCAGCCCTGTCAGTCTGCACAGCTGGCCTCTCTGCAGGGTGGGATCAGGCAAAATCTACTCTTCTGTGTCCCACAGATCCCAATCCCTCACCCCCCTATCTAATCAGCTCCCTCAGTGGGTTCTCGTCACCCCCCACGTCATCTTTCCATGTCTTGTTTTCCCATTCCTTCCAGCTGCTGTTCCAGTGCCTGACATTTCCCTCCCTCACGGGAGTAGCCTCCCTTCTTACTTAACTCGGGGTAAGCATGTAGCGACCTCATAATACACATTCGTGAGAGTGGGACTGCGTGTGTGTCCGGGTGGCAGAGACCTCTGAGCAGGTGGAAGCACTGATGTGGAAGGAAGAAGCAGCCCTGCGATGCTCACTTCCGGCAGGAGCCTCCATTCCCAGGCCGGCTTCCCCAGTCCTGCTGCAGGAGCAGGAACACAGGAGCCTGGTGCTCAAACTCAGCCTGAGACCTTGAAACCCTCATGAGAAGAATAGAGACGCTGGAACCTGGTGAGCAGGTGAGAGGTGGGCTCAGCGGCCAGCAACGTGGCATCTCACGGACCACGATTTCTCAGGGTGTGACAGATGGGCTCCTGCTTTTGGCTCCTTGGGGAAAATGTGCGTGGGTTCCTCTGTTAGCCCTGCTCACTACAGGCTTCAACATTGTTTTCAGGTCAAGTGAGGTACGGGTCTGGGGAGAGGGCCATTCTCTTTCCTTGTGTGGAGACCCCAAGTCCTCCTGGAGCCCGGGGACAGGAAGCTCTGGGAGCATCTGGGAGCATTATTGTCATCCCTGGTGCTGCTGTTCCCACGCAGGGCACCGGAAGCCTGGCAGTGGCAGGTGCATTTCGTGACAGTGTCACCGATACTGCTTTCTAACCACAGATGAGCCACAACACAGATCAGCCAACGTGAGACCAAAATTCTGACTGTAACTTTAATGGGAAAAAACTTTACCTTAGTTAAAGGCTTTCAAACTCATCTGTTCTCTAGGTAATTACCTGTTATATTACTACTAACTATTGTCCCGATCAAAAAATCGATGCACTGATGGGTGATATGTTGTCTCTGTTTCCTGCCAGCCCCGTCACACCGCCCTCTTCCCTTCCTCCACATGCATCAGCAGGTTGGCCATCCGAACCCTTCTGGCATTGTTGCTTCTCTGTCTGATTCTGTTTCTGACCAACACCCCGGGGGTCACCCACTTATTCCATTTTGAGTTTACCATCCAGGGTGTCAGTTACAGACAGGTTACAGGTGAGCCTTCAGCATGGGTGACATTTTTGTTCTGTATCCTCATGACAAAAGGCATAATGTGAATTTTGCTGTGGTTTTCCTGCTGATGCCAGGGCGGGAAAGAGGGTAGAAGTATATCCGTGTTACCAGTCACAGTGCCTCCAGCAAGAACCACTGTAACACCAAAGGCAATTCATTTTCTCACCCTACTTGTGGGCGCAGGATTTGTTTATTCGTGGAGAGACAAGCACACGGTAGAATATAAAAAGTGAATGCCTGTGAGTCTGCAAAAGGATTTTAAAATGGTGATTACATTCCTATTAAAGTTCAGTCTGGATGTCACAGCAGGAAGGCAGAACCACAGAAGTAAATGATGTAGTTTAGAAATAATAGAGCTGCCGTGGGATGAAAGGAGGATGGACCCAGAGGGAGCGAAGGGAGGTGAGAGAAAGATGCTGGGGTGTGTGTTGGGGGGACAGGTTAGCGGAGAGACGGCGAGACCTACGGTCACCAAGGCAAGCCTAAACCCTCTGTGAGAGCCAGTTCCTGAAAGCCTTACCTTTTCTTTCAGAGAAAGAAAATTCTCTTTCAGAAAATTGTAAACCTAATGACTCTGAGGAGAGAACTGAGAATTGGGGCAGAGAGGGATTCTCTAAATTTGCAGCCGCCTCAAGGTTCTCACTGAATTTCCTAGCGACTCTCTTTCCTTTTCCGTGAAATACAGTTTGTAATGAAGAAAAATTTTTAATTGAGGTTAATTAGTCGGTTTACAATGTTGTGTTAACTTCTGGTGTACAGCATAGTGATTCAGTTATGTTTGTATATATATTCTTTTTCTTCATAGGTTATTACAGGATGCTGAATATAGTTTCCTGTGCTGTACAGTAGGACCTTGTTGTTTGTCTACTTTATATACAGTAGTCAGTATCTGCAAATCTCAAACTCCCAATTTATTCCTCCCTAACCCCTTTCCCCTCTGGTAACCATAAGTTTGTTTCCTATGTCTGCCTGTTTTGTAAATAGTTCATTTGTGTCTTTTTTTTTTTTTAGATTCCACATATAAGTGATATCATATGGTATTTGTCTTTCTCTATCTGACTTACTTCACTTAGTATGTTGATCTCCAGGACCACCCATGTTACTACAAATGGCATTATTTATTCTTTTTATGGCTGAATAGTATTCCATTGTATAAATATACCACAACTTCTATATCCAGTCATCTCTTGATGGACATTTAGGTTGTTTCCATGTCTTGGCTAGTGTAAATAGTGCTGCTACAAACACTGGAGTGTGTATCTTTTCAAATTAGAATTTTCTCCAGATACAAGCCCAGGAGTGGGATTGCCGTGTCATAGGGTAAGTCTATTTTCAGTTGAGAAAAAAATTTTGAAATCCTCTGTACCACCTTCGCATAGGTGGTTCATCTGAGTGGATGCAGAGGTGCCTCCACCACCTTCACTCAAAGGGGAGGGGAGGCTCATGCTGTCAGGATGAAATCAGAATAAGAGGGGTCACTCAGTCCTGTGGAGAAGTTAGAGGAGGGCCATCCTACTATTGCCTGTGTTTTACTAGGTACGACGCAGGCTCTTTTGATACTAATTGTGACCTTCCATTTGATGTAAACTGAGATCCAAGTATAGCATCTTAAGAAACCGTTTCCACCAACCCTTAATTCAGGTGTGTGCTGAGCCTTGACAGTAGGTACTTTCCCCCACTGGTGTCACCACACACAAATAGCCTTTATAAGTTGCAGGCAGTTCGTGTCCCCCAGCACCCCTCCCCTAGCCCCTGGAAGAGACTGGCCAACCTTCGCTGAACCAGCGTGTCTTACCTTTCTCCATACACCCCGTCCTCTCCAAAGGGTGTTCCCAAGAGCATCTTTGTTTAGCCCAAACCCTTGCCATGTCTGAAGGAGAGAAAAAAGAGAAGTCCTCTTTGCTGTGATCCAGCATAAGATGAGGAAGGGGAAAGGATTCTGTTTCAGTCCAGGTCTGTTTGGATTAGCTGCTGCTCTGAACACGGTCACAGCCATCCAGCTAACAGCATGTGGGACTCAGCTTTCAAGCTGAACTCTGGGGTCCACGATTATAATTTGGCACCCAATTCCAACATGTGTGGTTTTTCCACGTTACACCAACTAATTCTCTGACACCAGCTGGGTGTCCTACAGTTCCACTCAGTTCTGACACTTACCTAGAAACAGTGTCAGATCCTACTGGTTGAGAGCTCAATCCTACAAGACCACCTCCCACCCCTTCAGAGGCCAGCTGCAAATCCAGGTTATCACCTGGGCTTCCGACTATAGATTGGAGGTTCTGACAACCCTGTCCTCGGGTTTGGTTAATTTGCTAGACTGCTCCCAGAACTCAGAGAAGCAATTTACTTATGAGGTTACTGGTGTGTTACAAAGGATGTGACCTCCGTCTGGAAGAGCCAGAGGGAAGAGTGTATGCAGAGCACAGGGGAAAGGGAAGAGGCTGGAGATTCTGTGCCCCTCTCCCAAGTCTCCCTCTGTTCACCAACCCGGAAGCTCTCTGCACCCCATCCTTTTGGGTTTTTATGGAGGCTTCCTTATATAGGCTTGATTGATTAAATCATTGGCCAGTGGTGGCCAGACTTCAGCCCTCTCTCCCCTCTCCAGGGGCAGGGGGTTGGGACTGAAAGCGCCAACCCTCTGAGCACGTGGTTGGTTCCACTGGCAACCACCTTCTCTCCCTCTGTGCTTCCCAAAGTCGCCTTATTAACATTACCGAAGACGCTTTTCTCACCCTCAGCACTTGGGAAATTCCCAGGGTTTTAGGGGCTCTGTACCAGGAAGGGGACAGAGACCAAATCTACATTTACTGTAAGTGACAGGTCACAGTGGTCTTGTTCCCGCCCCTCAGCCTTATCCAGTCCTACACTCAGCGCCTTCCCCCTCCCAGCAGCCCAGACCCTCCACCTTCATGAACCCCCAAATCACATTTCTAGGGCACTGGCTTCAAGGGGAGCTTTCTCAAAATGGGGTCCCGGGACTACCCACACCCAATCCCTGGAGATACTTGGTTTGATAAAAACGAAAGACAAAGACAGACCCTCGGTGGAGCTGGGGCCCAGAATCCTCATTCCAAGCAGCCCCCAGGCATTCAGAGTTTCAAAATCTCCACTCTGAGTGGACCCCTGATGCTTCTCTCTCTCCCCTCCCCTTGTTAAGTAGCAGAAATCAGACAGCTGGGCCCGAGCCGGACACCAGGAGGAGAACAGAAATGCTTCCTTGTCTCCCCAGCGAGCATCGGGTGTTGGGAGGCCTGGGCTGAAAGGCCGGAAGGAGGAATGGTTTTTCTCCGAGGCGTGGCATTGTAGAAAACCCTGCCTCAGCACCCTGAATTTTGAGGCCTGAAAACAGTTATTATTTTCGCCCTTGTTACTTTCCTTCCCTATTTAAAATGTAATCATTGTCAGAAGAAAGCTGCAGCTCCGCACACCCCTGCCACAGCCTCACACAATAGACGCTAAAAATAGGGCCCTGCCTCGCAGCTCCGCGGAATTCTCCCAATGAAATATATACGCACACACACTACTGGAGGTCTGTCCTGTGTCCCTCTCCTGACATCCGTCTTGCCTTTTATTCCCCCCAAATAGCCACTGCTTCTTTTCCGAACGATCTCCTTTTCCTGACGTGCGCTGGTCACTGGGCAGCACGGGCCTGGCCTGGGCCCCTCGGCCACGCTTCCTGGGTTTTCTCTCGTGATTCCAGTTAGCTGGGGACAGAGCCGGTCCATCTGGAACCTTCTTGGCAAATGTCAGCCTTGCCGGCAGCTGCGCCAACACCATCCCATCCGTCCACCCTCACACCAGCCAGCGAGGTGAAGGCACTTGGAGACCAACTTGAACGTGGGCCTGGCTGGCGGCTGCGGGGGTCGGAGAGCTGGCCAGGTGCCGAGAGGGGGATATTAGGGAGGAGGCCACACGGGGACCCCGGGGGACTCCAGGAGAGGCGGATTACTAACTGGGAACCTCCAGATGAGCTCCAAGTCTGGAGAGCTGGAGTTTTGCTCAGGCAGACACATTGCGGTCTTGGAGTTCTGGGAAATTCTAACACCCGAAATAGCACCACTTCTTTTAAATTCCTCCTGGCATCTGCCCACAGCCCCCACACCCAGGAAATGGGGGGGGGGCTGCTTGGACCCCCTGCAGTGAGCTAGCCCCACTTCACTCCCTCGGGGAGAGCGTATACGCGGGACACGATGGCAGTGCCGCCGGAAGCGGGGCTTTCACAGCCCCGGTTCGTTCTCTTCGCCTTTCCCGTCTGTGCTGGGGCCCTGCCGTGGCTGCCACGTGTGCCTTCGGTCACAGGCCCACGGGGGGCTCTCCGGCCTCCACCGATGCGAGGCCCTGACCCCACCAGCATCCAGCTCCCCCACCTGGCCTCTAGAAGCCGACTTGTCCCATCCCACTCCAGGGCCAGGGGCCCCAGCACTTCTGGGGCCTTCCCTGGGTCTGCAGCACTGCCCCGGTGCCTCCCTCTGTGAAATGGGCTGAGCAGGCCGGGCCGACTCCACTGTGGTGTCTTAGCCTCCCGAGGAGCCCAGGTCAGTCTTGTTAGCCCAGGTTAGTGCCCATCATCCTCATCACCTTCCCTGGGCACCCCTGGGTGTGCTGTCTCCTGGGCAACAGGGCTCGGTTCCAGAAAAGAGGTGGGAGATGAATCTTCTAAAGCTGACCTGGTGCTCAAAGCAGATAATTGACTCAGTAGGTGAAGTTTTGACTTCATCTCTTCACCTGTTGCTCAGCTGGGACTCCACAGTGACTTCCCCGAGACATGCACAGTCACTCAGTCCCAGATTCTGTCGGTCCCCTGCTACTGTGTGAGAAACCACTCAGGTCTGTGGGCGGAAAATAACCATTTTATTGTTTCTCATGATCCAGTGGGTTGACTGGGCCTCTGCTGCAAGTTTCTTTTGCTCGTCCTGCACAGGGTCTCCGGTGGGCCTGCAGTCAGATGGCAGAGCTCCAGCGTGGCTCTGCTCTGGTGCTTTGCTGGGGCTGACCGGAAGGCTGGGCCTGCTCATTGAATGGTCACAGAGTCTTTCCATTTGGCTGGCTTAAGCGTTTTACGGCATGGCGGCCGGTTCCGAGAGGAAGCCTCCCCCGGGGGAGGGTATAGCTCAGTGGTAGAGCGTGTGCTTAGCATGCACAAGGTCCTGGGTTCAAGCCCCAGTACCTCCATTAACAAATAAATACATAAACCTAATTACCCACCCCCCGAATAATAAAAATAAAAAAGCCAAAAGAAAAAAAAGAGCAAGACTTCCAAGAGAATAAGCCCTACTTTGCAAACCTCTGCTTTCATCCCTCTTGCTGCTGGCCCTTCACTCAAAGCAAGTCACATGGCCAAGCCCAGAGACACCATGGACAGTTCTGGGGGGCAAGCATCCTTTGGAGCCACAAATGTAACCGTCCATCTCTCCATCTCTCCAGTCATTCCGCTGATGCCACCCACTCAGGGTTGACAGCGTCCGACACGTTAAACACCATCAGCAAATCTTGGGGCACCTTCACCTCCACCTGCTGCCCTCCACACCCCACCACACCCCAGGCAGCACGTCACTGCTTCTGTAAATAACGTCAGTGAATCTGAAAATAATTATGCCAAGTGAAACGAGCCAGACAAAAAGAATATATACTTTATGAGTCTGTTTACTTAAGATTCTAAAATGCACAAGCAAATCTATGCTGATAGAAATTAGATCTGTGACTGGGGACAGGGGTAGGGGGGTGGAGACGGGGTGATTATACAAGAACATCAGAAACTTCGGGGGTGATGGATACACTCACTACCTTGACTGCGGCGATGGTTTCACAGCTGGCTACTTACGTCACGCCTCGTCATGTTGCACATTTTAAATACATGCTGTTTATTGTGCATCGATTATATTGTCACAAATCTATCTTAACACATTAAGGTTGAAGACTGGGTTTAAAAATAATCAGAGTTTTAAAATCTGAGTTAGATGTTTAGAGCCCTTTGTTTTTTTCTTTCTACTTTTACTGATGTAGATATTTAAGGATCTGCATTTTCCTTTGACCTCTGTTTCAGCTGTAACTCACAGGTTCTGTTGTGTAGTCTTTTCGACTGTTGTTTTCTAAAATTTCTGTGATTTTGGTATGCGTTTCTTTTTTGATCTAATAGATGTTTAGGAGAGAGTTAAAAAGTTTCCCACTACACATGTGTTTATCTTTTTAAAGCATGAATATAGAAGAATATTTTCTGTTGCTCTGTTTTGTGATCAATGTCTGGGTTGACAATAGGATCAGAGGATCTTGCCCAGTAATATTTCTACTTTGGGGAATTTGTTGAGATTTTCACTATGATCTATTCTGTAATCAGTTTTTTTGGGTGTTTCATTGACCCTTGAAAAGAAGGTAAATTCTCCATTTGTAGGAGCTAGATTTTGACACATATCAATGAGATCAATTTTCTTAATTTTTACTGATTTTTGCTATTTGATATTAATTCTGACGTGAATTAACAGGGTTGAAAAGTTTCCTACTACCAGTGTGTTTTTTTCCCATCTCTTCTGTAATTTCTGCCTCATGAGAATTGCTGCTATGTGATTTTACACTTAGGTATTCATGAACGTTTCTGTCTTTATTGTGTGATGTACCATTTAGCATCATAATATCCCCGTCTCTGCACCACACAATGGTGTTTATCCTGAGCCTCCCCTTCTTTGAAGGCAAACTGACACTTGCTTTCCTTTGGTTTGTGCTTGCTTGGTACATCTTGTCCGTCCTCTTCACTTTCCACCTTCATGGTTCACTGTTTCAGATATGTTGCTTTTAAACAGTGAAAAATTGGGTGATGCTTTATGATACAGTGTGAACATCAATTGATCCCATTTATGAGTTAATCCCATTTATATTTGTTGATGTGATAGACGAGTTTGATTTTATATCTGTCATATTATTTTGTTCTTTGAATATATTTTTATTTTAAAATCTTTCTGTATAAGGTCTGTTTGTTTCCTGGAGGGGTGGGGGTCAGGGGTGAGGAAAAAGAGAGAAGGAGGGCGGACGGGAGGGGAGGAGAAAAAGCCTCAAGAGAAGTTCTCATATTTAGGAGGATTTGTAATATTGTTGTAATGATTATCTTTATTGTGATATCATCATATAACCCCCTTGGCTGTCTGCTTTTTCAACAGTTTTGAGAAATAATAACTGAGTATGTGCTTCCCTTTCTCCCACCTCTCTTCCACCCCCTGACCTTGCTCAATAACATTATTTTGTTAGTTTTTACTTTGGAATCTTAAAAATGTTTCTGTGTGTACTATTTGATTGATCCTTAGCTTTAAATTTTTTCCTTTGTCTCCCTGGTTTCATAGCTGTGGCAGTGATGAACTTCCTGCCATCGCATTTTTTGTTAGCTGTACCATTTCCACGTCGTCAGAACACATACATTTGCCGTCTATTTTGTTACTCTCATTGAGACAGGAGGGAAGGGGGCAGGGCACAGCCATTAAAAGAATGGCACAGCATTGAGCACCAAGATGGTGGAAGATTCGACTCCCAGGCGACCTTGAACTTCAAGATACTCCCATTGAAATACAATAGGATGCTAAATGGTTGTCCCACAGGGCCATGACCGTTTCAAGTCTGACCGTAAAAGGCTCAAAAGCGGTGGATGGCCTGGTTCCTGGGACCCCCAGCCCCTTCCCCAAAGTAGTTGGGATAATTCTCCCACTTGTCAGCATATGAAATTACTGAGCCCATAAAACCAACAACCCCACACCTCGTGGCCAGTCTCCTTTTTCCTAGCCGACCCCATGCTCTGAGTCTGCCATTCTCCCTTCCATGTCAGATGGCCCCCGTTCTGTTTATGGAATGTGTGTCTCCTAAGCCTTTCCCTTGCCTTCTGAGACGGCCTGCACTCTGTCTATGGAGTGTGCGCCTCTCCAAGTATATCTACATTTGCTCAACTGTGGCTCACTCTTGAATTCTTTTCCTGCGCAAAGTCAAGGGCCCTCACTTGGTGGGTTGTGTCCCAGGAACTCGACCGAGACCTGGGACACAGCCATCCTCTCATGCCCCACAGTTTTTCCTGTATCATAATCCCCACATTTCATTTACTCTTAGATCTAAACTAAATGTAGTCAATACTTACGGTAAGACATTTGGCTAAAGTTTCCATAGCTGACTCTCAGTTGGCCAAAGTCCATTTTCTGGTCTTTTCCTCAAGAAAGTTCATGGGAACAATACTTTCTGAGTCCTCACATGTTCAAACAGTTTGCTAGAGCCTTTATAATCATTGAACAGCTTGGATGATATATAAATTTTGGTTTACGCTTTTCCTTAAATATCTTCTAGATGGCTATTCTCTTCTAAGGTGAAATGCTGTTTTGGCAAAGTCTGAGTTCAACCTAACTTCTTTGTTCTTTGTAAGCGTCTTACTTTTTTATGCTTTATTCCCTAAGGATACTTTCTGCAAGTCCAGTAACTTGAGTAGACTCTCTCTCATCTGGAGACTGTCCTGAATCAGGTTTCCCTGGTAAATGGTGTGAACATTCAATAAATAGAGTCAAGTTTTGTTTGATTTTAGGCAATGCTTTTGAATTATACTTTAAAATATTTGCTACATTGGATTGTTTTGGTCTCTTAGGGACTCCAATTTTGAGTGTGTTGGCTTTCCTTTGACTTCTTGCCATCAGTGTCATTTTCTCTCTGATTCTTTTAAATTCCTTATCTCTAGTTCATTTACTTTGCATTTTGTATTTCTGTGGTTTGCTTCCCTGACAGTATTTTCCACATTGACTTTGCCCCCTTTTACTCCTTCCAGTTTTGTCTTCTTTCATGCCTGGCTTTGTTTTTTTCTATTTCTTTCCTGGATCTTCTGGCCCTGTCTTATCACCTCTCACTGCCTTGTCATCTTTTATTTGAGTTCCTGCTTTTGTGCTTTGTGGCTTTCCTTTAGAGAAAAAGTTGTTTTGTTAAGATTTTTTGGTTCTGTTTCGCTTTTAATTCATGGTAAAGTATTTGATCGTGATTTTATGCCTTCCAGGCTGCATTCTTCTGATGCATGTCCTTCTGTTGACATGATTTGCTGCTCTTTGTGTCTTATGTTTGTATCAAAGGTGTTCTGTTTCCTTTTAGATTGCTTACAGAGCATATCAGTCTAACTTTCATAGATAAAGCTTTTTTTTGCAAAAGATTCTGACTAGGAGTGGGGCAAGAATAGCCTTCTAGAAGTCTTAATCCCAAAGGATCTTTCTTTTTCTGGTTCTCAGAGATGGACTGCTCCCTGAAAATATTGTGTGACTCTCTGTAGGGTTCTGCCTTCTCAGCTCCTCCAAGTAAACTTGGTCTCTGAAGGCTTCTGCTGCCCATCCTAGGACCTCCAGTTCCTTCACCAGCCAGTGCAGACAAGGTGCAGGTGAGCACCTCACCTTCAGGGAGTATAGTCTTGCTTGCACTTTCTAAGCCCTGCTGCCACTGGACCCCAGACACTCCTGCACCTCTTCCTGTGGGGTTTCTGCTCTCAGCAGCCCTTACACATGTTTTGGAGTCTACAGATGATATCTGTCTCTAAGTTGCAGTGCAAATGAGGCCGTGTGTGCTTTCCACAAGGAGAGGGAACACAGCACCCTGCTCATTTCCAAATCTGATCATGTGGGGGACTTGACGCTGACCTTCCATGCTCTTTCCCCAAGGCATTTAGCAAGGTGCAACTGGAGGCGTGATGGAGGTTCTTTCGTCCTTCTGCACTTTCCTTCCCCTTCTCTCTGGCTCCAGCACCACTGTTACGGCAGGTGACATACATTAGTGAAGGGGGTGGTCAGGGAGGACATCCAGGAGTGGCAGGAGTTGTAGCAAAGAACACATGTGTCATCTAAAAGCCTTCGATATCAACTAAGGGGAAACACACACACACACACACACACACATGCACACACGTGGACTGAATAGGACACATCGGCAGACCTTTGGTGTACCATCTGGTCTAAACGGTTTCTAGGGTCCTTCTCTGTTCTCTTGCATCAGGAGCCCACCAGGACTGTATACTGTCTTGGTGGTTTCTCTACCTTCCTCTCACCCCAAGGCCATCCTTGATGCTGACTTCATCTGGTCACAATGAGTTTGTGGAGAGACCTTGTTTTTTGCACCTACCCTACCACCCCCGCCCCCTCATTTTGGCCCTGTTCCAGTCCCATCTCTTTGCCTTTAACAGGTACTTTTCTATTGTGGACATCCTTAACCCAGGCAGCTCTGTGCAGGCTGGAGTTGTCCTGGGCACACACATCACCTCGGAGGCTCTAGTTGATTCCAAAGTTAGACTGTGCCCGCCCCTACCTCCCAGTCTCCATGCTTCCACGCAGAGTGGAGACAGCAGCGTGGGCCAGCCCTGTGTGGAGAGAGAAGACTGAGTGATGGACAGAAGGAGACGGGGGATGCTAACTTAACAGAGCAGCCTGGGTGGGCCCAGAGGGGAACTGAGGACAGGCCCAGGAGGGGCGGCCTGTGCCCCTGCATGCCACCTGGGGCTCTGCACGGGGGTTTCCGGGCTGCTGTGTGGCTCCAACAGCCCTGGAACAAAGTTGGAATGTTGTTGGACAGCAGCCTCGGCAGGACAAAGGGCCAAGTGTTCTGGACATGTACCAGCAATAAACAGACTGCCATGAAATAGATCAAGAATCCCTTCCAATTAGGACAGTTGTGTGGGTTTAAAAAAAAATTTTTTTTTCTTCAAGGAAGAAAGGGAACAAAATGCAAAAATCTGTTCTTTTCTTCCAAAAGTATTTAAGTAGCAAATAAGCAAGGTGTCAGGACTGGGAAAGCCTTCTGTCTAGGCTCCCAGTAAATGAACTTGCCTTTCGGTAAAGAGCTTGAGTTAAAATTAAACAGATACATATGCATCGCTTGCAATAGGTTGATCCTGCAGGCAACGCCTTAAAAAGAAATCTGAACATTTTCCTGAGTAGGGCAAGCAAAGAGAATCAAACAGTCCCTCCTCCAGAAATCCAGAAACAGTGCTCTCCTTCCACAGCAGAGGAAGTTTCTCAGCGCGGCCCACCACATGTCCTCCTGATCTGAAAGCAGACGGCACAGGCCTTTCTCCAGGTGCTTCCGAGCAAAGGCACTTAGCGTGCTCCTGGCGACAAAATCAAGAGGACCTAGAGGACTGCCACGCCCACCCCACGTCCGACCCCTCCCCGGAATCTTCCAAGTCTGCAAAACATCTTCAGTCTTTTTATCAATTTTCTTCGTTGGCCCATTTTGATGTAAATTTGAATCCAGTTTCAAATTCCAATCTAGACTCTGTTTTCTCAAGACTGAGAGCAGTGCTGGCTCATGGTTGATGCTCAGCAGACATCTGGTGCGCGGATGAATCGCACGCCTTGCCACTGCGTCCTGACTTCTAGCTTCCTTCCCGCTCCTGTTTCCAACCATAACTGAGTCATTGAAAACCTGATTCCAGGAAGGTCAGTTTTCTTCAGTATGGTCACAGGCACCGCCCAGCGGAAGGCCATCAGGGACTGTAGGGAGGGCCGATGCGAAGGCTTGCCTGACACCCCAGCTTTTCACCCCACAGAAGCAAGCGCCATGTCAGGCTAACACTGGAGACACTGGCAGATGTTACAAACAGCCTGACCAACGAAGGCTTAGGAAGACAAGTCACTTTTAGAACGAACTCATCACCAAGGGCAAGCTGTCTAGAAGTATGGTGGTGGGGCTGGGGAGGGGCAGGACTCAGCCATTAAAGGAACAACACAGCAGTTAGCACCAAGGTGGCGGAAATGCCAGCTCCCAGTAGACCTGGAGGCCCAAGATGGCGGGAGCTTGAGCTTCATTATACACATCGTTAACGTACTAGCCTGGTGAATGACATACCCACAGGCACCGTGACAGTTCCAAGGCTGACGTGAGAGGTCAGGGAGAGGGTGGTGGCCCAGTTCCTAGGAATCCCGGCCCCTTCCCCAAAGTAGCTGGAATAACCCATCCACCTGTTAGCATATAAAAACTCGCAACACAGCGCCTCACGGGCCGCTCCCTCTCCGGCCTTCTGAGACTCACACTCTGTCTGTGGAGTGTGTATCTCTCTAAACAAATCTACTTTTACTCAACTGTGTCTCACTCCTGAATTCTTTACTGCGTGAGGCCAGGGACCCTCACTTGGCGGGTCATGTCCCAGGGACTCAACCGAGACCTAGGACACGGCCGTCCTCTTGCGCCCCCCACATTTTCCTGTATCAGAGGGAGGCTGTCTGCACTCGATCCCAGGACAAGTCACGGAGGGGTGACAACCACAGGTGTTTTTTCTTTCACACGTACACCTGTTTCATGATCCCTGCATTCTTATTCATTGCTTCTCTAAGTAGACAGACCACTTGAACTTCACTGTAGGGTCTGGACTTACTGGGCCCAGGGAAGGGAGGTGCCTGGCACCGTCACACACAGGGGGGAGGAAGAAGCCAAGGGCCCCAGGGCCACTGGTGCAGAGCACAGCTTATTTGTCCCTCAGCATTGCCACGGCGCTGGATTTTCCCCCAGAACAGCAACACAGTCAGGCCCCCAAAGAAGCCTGCTGCTCTAAGGCCATCTGCTCGACACACGGACCCCCAGTTCCATTATGTGTGCCTTCTGTCCTTCGGCAGCCCCGAGCCTGCCCCCACCCTTGCCCCCAGGCTGGCAGCTCCGCCCTTTGGGCACCTGGCCTTTTTGCCAGCGGGAAGGCCCACCGGGACTCCCGGGCACTGGATATCTGCCCTCCCTGCTCCCGCCTCCCAGAAGCACCGTTTGGCTCATTTACACTTTGCCTTGTGTGCGCCTGGCAAGTACTCCGCCCTCCCCGACACCAACCTTATCACCTCCTTGCCTCCTGTGCGGAAGTCGCCCATGGGATGTGTTTCAACTAAAACCTTTGGTGAGTAACGTGGAAGTCTGCAGGCACCCGGAGTCGCTTCCCCTTAGTTGTGGGAAAACCGGAGGCCCTTTTTCCCTGCCCAGGCCTTTCCAATCATCAGTGCAGCTCCTCGGGAAGCAGTGTTAGCTCTTGTTCCTGGAGTGCTGCGTGGGAGCTGGGCGAGATGCTGGGAGGTAATAGAAAATATATATTTGTCTCTGCTCCTGGTTCTTGGCACTAGCTCCTAAAGCCCTTGTAATTCCCTACGTGATAAGAACACTAGGAACATCTCTTTTCCTAAGGGGGCGACTCTCCGTGGGTTCTTGGAAGGGGGCTGGTCACTGGCAAGATTAAACCGTGATTAGAAGCTTGGAGTTTTCAGCCCCACCCCATCCTCCAGAAGAGGGAGAGGGGCTGGAAATGGAGTTAATAACTGATCATGCCTCCGTGAAAAAGCCATCATAAAACTCCAATAGTAGGCGGTTCAGAGAGCTTCCAGGGTGACTGATACGTCCACGCCGGGAGGGTGATGCACCCCGACTGCCCCCGAAGCCTCGCCCTGCGCATCTCTTCCTCTGGCTCTCATCTGTATCCTCTGTCATTTCTTTGAGTAGACTCATAAACATAAGTAGGCGTTTCCTTGAGTTCTGTGAGCCGCTCCAGCAAATTAGGCAGGGGTCTCAGGAATTTCTGATTTGCAGCCAAATTGGACCAAAGTCGTGGGGAATCTGAGACCTCCCACCTGCGACTGGCGTCTGAAGTGGGTGGGAGCAGCCTCGTGGGACAGGAGCCCCCACCTGGAGGATCTGATTCTCTCCCCAGGCAGTGTCAGAACTTCTCAGTAACAGTTCTAGGACCCCCCCTGGTGTCACAGAGAATTGCTTGGTGTGGGGCCCTCCCCCCCGGGTGGGTGTTCTGTGTGAGCAGGAAAGGAGACACAGGAAGAGAAAGATGGAGAAAACTGGGCTTTTCCCTACAAAGGAGACTGACTTTTTCCTTTATAGATGCATCAGTGTTTGCCCGATGCGTCCATTTCAGAGAGGTCTGCCAGGAATGTTCAGGGGACGTGATTCATTTTGGCCACATTTGGTATTTGGCTTTAAGTTCCATGAAGTTTACCACCTTGCAATATAATTTTCTTAAAAATCCGAGGGGATTTTTAATGGATTCTAGTGTGTTTCAAGGATGTCATTAAGGCAAGAGCTATGACTCACAGAAACCACAAGCTATTTATGACGCAGTTTTTATTTCCATTGTTAAAACTCCACTCAGTGCCCTCAAACCTCGCTATAAAGGGGATACAGAGTACCATCTAGCTTCTAAACTTTCCTAATCCAGGCCTCTCCTTGAGAATGTCCAGATCTCTCCCTGTTCCCACCCCGACCTCCGATCCTGAAAGATTCCCAGCTGAAAACCACTATCCATTTATTTGCACATTTCCTCCCCAAAAACTTCTGTTTAACTTTACTTTGGGTAGTTTACACTGCAAGCACTAAAAGCTTTTTTAAAATTTTTTAATTTTTTTATTGAAGTGTAGTTGATGTACAATGTTAGTTTGAGGTACAGCAAAGTGGTTTAGATATATATCCATATATATATATATATAAAAATCTTTTCCATTGTGTGTTATTATAAGAAACTGAGCAAGGGCTAACAGCTTTTTAATCTACTTTCTAGTACTAAATGTTTCTACATACTGATGTGCTTTTTTTTGCATCACTCATGCCTCTTTCTGTGACTCTGACTGGGGCTGAAATCGGACCCTCACCTCCTAGACAATCCTTGTTCTAAGAAACAACTTCCCGAGAGCAAAACGAAGAGTCGGGGTTTTGAGTGTTGCTTTTGCAGGTGTTTTACCTGGACCGTCTCCACTTCCTGCAGGGAGAGAAGAGGGTGAGGGGTTGGTGGGGAAGCAGCCATGACAGCACCATCCAGAATTTCCTGGAACAAATGAGTTGGGAAAATCATCAGCAAATTTGGATCGTTTAGAAAAGGTTCAAGTTACCCACGGCCACTGGACCACTCCCGCCTGCCTGCTCCGCTTCTCCCTGCCGCCCGGGTTTTAATTTCAGAAAAAAAATGAGAAGCATGCTTAGATATTACCATGTCATCAGCAGCCTTTTCCTGGTCAGTGTTCTCACGGACGTTTGTAGGAATCAGTTGTGGCTGCACCACTCACTACCGCACCACTCAGTGGCTTAAAGCAATATCGACTTACTGTTACAGATGAATTACCCCTGCCTTTGGTTTTCTGACTCTTTGATGTCCGGGAGGGCTATCCCTCCCAGGTTGGCTAACTCCTAGAAACAGCAAGTGACTCACCTGCATGGGGGCCTTTCAGATGCAGACCAACCAACCCAGAGCCCACGTCCTCACTGCCTCCTTTATGGGAAGGCTCCCACCCTCTGGACCACTGTCCTCTGTCCTAATCATTCCAGGGCCAGGTGCCAGACAACTGGGGACAGCCCTCATGCCCCAGAGCCCACCGAAATCATCCAGACTAGCAAATCCTAAGCCCGTTACCCTGCCTCGCCCATTCTTCCCATGGAAACCATGGGAAGGGCTCTTGCCCACGTTCCCCCCAACCCCCTGCACCCTGACTGACCCTGGTGCTTCCTCATGCGGCCCCACCATGGACTGGCATGCCCTTTCCCTTGGGATCTGTGCGAATAACACACTCTTTTCAGTGGCAGCCATCCCCCAATCTGTTGGCCTCACCATACCTGAATCATAGTAAAACCTGTATTTTAAAACTACAGTTTGCAGGTCAGCGAGGCAGCTCTGCAGGACTCAGTGGGGTGTCTGCAGGCAGCCGTGGGTCCAGCAGGCAGCTCCGCTAATCTTCACTGCGCTGCCTTGTTTGTGTGGGGATTCGCTGCTTTGTGGCTGTAAACTTCTGGAATGTTCATGGCTGGGCCAGCTGGGCTCCCCGTCCTGTGGTCTCTCCCCTTCCAGCAGGCCAGCCTGGGCGTGGTCACAGGGCAGTGGCAGGGAGCCAAGGGAGTAGGAGTGGGCGGGACCTCTTCAGGCCTCAGCTTAGAATGGGCACACACCACTTTCCCTGCATCCTGTTGGCCGAAGCAAGTCACAAAGCAGCCTAGATTCAGCAGGGAGGGGAAGAAACAGACTCGGCCTTTTGACAAAGGGGCTGCAGAGTCATACGGAAAATGGTGTGGATGCAGGGAACGGTGGAGAAATGGAGACATTCGCTCTACTGCTTTGCTCAAAATGTTTTGCTCAAAAGAGAAAATTACCTAAAACACAGTTTCCCCCCATGGACTCAAATAAGGGCATTTACATTTTAAATTACAAAAGGAAAAAAGGAAAAGGTGGCTTGTGTGTGAAAAATTCTTCACCGTTCCAACAGAACTAGAATGAGATGGCATTTCATTTCATCACTTCAGTGGGAGGAATCCCATCAACATAAATGATGGGGACAAAATATGGCCCTCAGACTGGGAATCCCTTGGGATCATCATTAAAATGCAGATTCCTGGCCCCAGAACATCTAATTCAGTAAGGTCCAGGAGTCTTCATGTGAATGAGCACCTCAGGGGACTCAATGCAGGTGATCCTAAAAACCTTTGAAAAATGCTGGTGTCAAAAATTGTGTGTGTGTGTGTGATAGCATCTCCCTTTTACAAAAAGGAAACTAACGGTCTAAGGCTTAGACCAGTTTGGTGACCTGTTCAAGTTCACTTGGACGATTAACTTCAGAGCTAGGATTAGCACCCAAGTCTCTTAGCTTCTGACCTGTGAGGTGTGGTTTGAGAGGTGCAGAGAGCCCCCATTCCCCTTAAAAACATTTCCATCGAGGTCTTGCCACAATTTCCGAGAGTCTCCCATCAGCCATCCTTGGTCTCCTCTTCTATGTGAGCAAGATTATCACCCCCTTCCAAACCTTGCAAGAGGTCTAGACCTACAGGCACTGGCAAGGTAGGGGCACAGGGAAGGCGAACATGTAAAACCTGCTGGCCTGAAAATCTCACACCTCAGCTTGGTCCTGGAGGAGCAAGTGGTGAAAAGAGAGCAGGAGGGAGAGAGGAGGAGGAGGAAGGGGAACACCTCTGCAGTCCGTCCTCTCTCTGCACGGGTGGATCCTCGTACCCCCACGACCGTGGGGCTGTCACCAGTCCATTTTACACATGGAGAAACAGGACGCACAGAGGCTCAGGCACATTTCCCAGTGGGGACTGGATCCTGCCTCTTCTGCCCTCCTCCTGGAAAATGATGCTTGACAAATAGAAATAACAGGCATGGATGGTTTCCTCTGGAAGAGAAGTGAGGAATCAGCTCACTTTTAAGATAAATTAAGTCTTTCAGCTTGCTGTGGCAAATGACACCCAGGACACACACCCAGATGGGAATTTGTGATCACACAGTTCCACCCTGACTGCCCTTAGACACGCACAGTGTTGTCAGGACAACAAAAATGTGCTTCTGTGCCCAGTCTGCTCAGAGTTGTACAGTGTCTAACTGCTCCTCACAGCGAGTAAGAAAATAATCCTCGTCAGCTTGCCATTGGCTCTCATCATTGGCCGGGTTGTCCCCTTGGAGCTCTGTCACTGCCTCCGATGGTGTGTTAGGTTCTCAAAGAGGATGTGTGAGTATGCTACATTATTATCTCTCAATAGATAAAGAGATAAATAGGTTATTTCCACCTATCTGTCTAGTGATCTGTTGATCTATCATCTAATCTACCATCTATAGAGAGATTTATCTTAAGAAATTGGCTCATGCCATTGTGGGACTGGCTAGTCCAAAATCTGCGGGGCAGGCTGGCTGGAGCCGGAGGGAAGAGCTGGTGTTGCAGTTTAAGTCTGAAGGCTATCAGCTGGCAGAGTTCTTTCTTCACCCTGGGAAGACCTTAGTCTTTTTTCTATTAAGACCCTCAGCTGACTGGACGAGGTCCATGTCCATTCTGGAGGGTAATCTGCTTTACTCAGAGTCTCCTGATGTGAATGTTAATCTCATCTAAAAATACCTTCACAGCAACATCTAGACTGGGGTTTGTCCGGAACTGGGCACCACAGCCTAGGGAGGTTGACAGATGAAATTAACTCTCACAGCTGAACAGGGAGTATCCAGCGATGAGGGTGGGGATCTGTGTTTAGAAACAGGCTTATTGCTGAGCTGGACTTGATGGGAGGAAAACAGGACACAGGGGCCACCCCAGCAACTCCTGCCTCTGAAACTCAGCAGAGTCGAGGCCGGGAGCTGGTGTGGCCTCCCGGAGAGCAAGCCGAGTCCTTCCACCTGTGCTTGAGCACCTGGCTCTCGCTGCAGGTAGGAGACGGCGTGGCTCTGCTGACAGCTGCGTTATTCCCCCACCCAGCCGCCTCCTTGTGTGGGCCGCACACCCTGTCCTCCCAAAGACACACCTGGCCACACACCCCAGAGAGACCCCCAGGGGCCTCAGAGTGGCCAGGGCCCTGGATTGTTCTGGATTGTTCCCCTTGGGCAGTGTGCACTCAGCCGACTGGACCTGCTGGAGCCCTGGTGCT
The DNA here is from genome assembly GCF_048564905.1 of Vicugna pacos. Taxonomy (NCBI): domain Eukaryota; kingdom Metazoa; phylum Chordata; class Mammalia; order Artiodactyla; family Camelidae; genus Vicugna; species Vicugna pacos. The sequence continues at coordinate 6,324,537 of NC_133014.1, read as the reverse complement.
AGTAGTGTGACAGAAGAGCCAGGGCAAGTCCAACAGGGGTGCTTTCAAGCAGCGTGAACCCCAGGGAAATGTTGGAGCACCAAGGAAAATAGGGAAGCGGCCTCTTTTGGAGGGGGTGGGGAAACCGTGGAGGGGGTGGGGAAACCTTGGAGGAGGTGGGGGTGGGTGGTGCTGCTGGCCAGTCAGGGGAGGTGGGGGAGGGGGAGGGAGGACGAGCTGGAGAGGAGGAGGGCAGAGAAGGGTGGGGACCCTCCGCAACAGTGGACTCCGGCTCTGGTCTCCGGACAAACAGGACAGAATGAGCTGGAGACGCATCATCTGCAGCCCCGGGGGTCCGGGCTTAACTGGGGCTGACAGCAATGCTGGACGTCATTATCTGGCTATTGCTGGTGAAAGTCGGATATTTTTAGCCTCGCTTATCTGAGTAAGTTACTTGAACAGCTTTAACCTGAGGTCAGGTTTGATTGGAAAAAGAGAGAAATGTAAAGACCTGGGGAGGGAGCTCTGGGAGCAGGGCTGGCCTGAGGCGCAAGCGGAAGCTGGCACCTCATCTCTGTGGCTGTGGAAGGAGGTGAAAGTTAGGAGTGAAGGGAAAACAGTCTGGTCCTTCTCAGGTCATACCACGTGGGCAGTCAGCGCTTCTGCTTACTTAGGCTGCACGATAATTTACCCGCCATCGACCTTAGGGGCTGGCTGCAATGACTGACCAGCTCTCACAGGTTTGGACGCGGCAGGGAGCTCAGAGATCGTCTCGCCATGGGACGGCGAATGTGGCGCTCTTCCACGCATGTCCCTCTCCGCCCGTGGACGGTGTCCCCCCAGATCATCTGTTCCTCTTCCACTCCCATCACTGCAGATGAGGGGCAGGTTCTGAATCCTTTCACCCAAGAGCTCTTCTAATTAATGGCAGTGGTTTAAGGCCCTGTCATCAAACTGGAATCTGAAGACCAGCACCCAGGGCGTCACCCTGGAGCTGGTTGGCAAGGCAGAACCTCGACCGTGTGCCAGACCTACCAGATCAGAATCTGCCTTTTGACAAGCTTCTAGGCGACCCACACACACCACGAGTCTTGAGAAGCACTGGGTTAACTTTCCTCCCCAGCTGAAACACAGAGAATATTCTCAGAGTGATGGCACAAATATACTTTAGAAGTGGCAGAGCAGGGAGTAGAAAGGTCTGGAGACTGAAGCCAACCCCTCTGGCTTCACCTTTGTCACTAATTAGCTGTGTGACCTGGAGTAAGTCACATAAACTGAGCCTTTAGATTGAACACTGTCCAAATTCTGTGTCTAATTCACCTCTGCACCCCTGGTACCTAGAATGTGTAGGAGGCTATAAAGGAAAGGGGGTGTATAGCTCAATGGCAGAGTGGGTGCTTAGCATGCACAAGGTCCTGGCTTCAATCCTCAGTACCGCCATTTAAAAAATGCAAAGGGGAAGACTGATCTGTGGGCCTGCTTCCCCAGCCCCAGTTGAAGGTATACCAAAGAGTGACTCCCAGCCCCCACACCTGTGAGTTTGTAACACGCTGACTTGTGTCTCGGTTGAGCTAACGTGAGGTGAGCGGGTTGGCGGGGAGCCAGCAGGAAGCAGAAGTGTCCCCCCTCGTGGCCCCCTTGAGCTCTGCTTGGAAGGGCAGACTCTGGGCCAGGAAGCTGTGGGTCGGGGTCACCGGCCTTTCTACTGCTCAGCCCCAGAGACCTTGGTCAGGCCCGCCCCGGCCTCCTGTGACCCTCTCCTCCTTGCTCCAGACCCCACACCTTCCCTCGGTGTCTGCCCGACCCCCTGGGCACCCTGGCTGCTTCCTTCCTCTGCCGCAGCCCAGATGTGGAGTGAGAGGCTGTCTCCCCGGCGCCCATTCCCTCAGGCGTACGAGCACCCTGGGGTTATTTGGGTTTATCGCCCGTCGCTGCCAGTGAACCGAGGCTGGCGGTACCACAGGAGTTCCCACAATGCCCCTGGAGGCCTGTCGTCTCCGACTCACCCTCCACACCCCTCACCTCCCACCCCTTTCCAGATTGACGAGGCCATCTTCCCCAACAGTCCTCTTGTGCCTCAGGTGACTTGCAATACTCGGCTCTCTGACCCTCACCTGGAGCCCCAGTAAGCTGAGCCGTCCTGGGTCTTAGCTGCTTTTAAAGAGGGACCAGGAGGAGGAGAAGAAGAAGGGGAGGGGAGGAGAAAAATAGAGCCAGAAAAGAGACAAAGACACCCTTAGCTGTCTGAGGAAATCTCCTTCAGTCTGATCCTGTACCTGACGTCTCCCCACACCTCCTACCCCTTCGACAGATTGTCACTGGGTCTCCTCCTGGGGCTGGAAACCAGCATCACTCGTCCCACCAGGATAACTTCCCTCTAATGCTGGCCTCTTGGGTTTCCCATGCAAATGAGTCACAGATTAATTTGACAGAAGGATACTTTACCTTACACACAAGTTAGGTTCTTAAACCAATATTTGAAAAGTGTTCTTGTACTCTTGTTGAATTAATAGCACAATTTATTGGAAAGTCACAGGACAAAAAATGAGACATTGAAGAATGGGCACCCCAAACGCATGCTTGCAAAGTTATCTCCCAAGGAACCTGCTAAATTCAAAACATTTAACAAAAAAACCAACCAATCAGAATGGCCATAATCTTGGGGTACAGTGAAGGCCACCCCAGAGGCTGGGTTCCTATCAGCCCTGCTTAGGGCCCTTAGGTGTGATGTGCATGCTGGCTATCTTGACCGCTGGTTCTGCCCTCCCCTGCAAGCCTGTTGACTGAAAGTGGAAAAAACGGGATTTCCAGGGCCCCACGAATTTTGAGGTGACAGAAGACACGTGTGGTTATCAGGGTGAGAAAAGGACCTGTCTCCAAAACAGTATCCTCTCACTGACAGTGCAGGGAACGGGCTGTTCCCCTTGTAGCTGGATCGTTTATTGAGATGTTAATTCAGCCTTGTTCCTATTACAATTAGTGCCAATAGAGTTAATTTTTTCCTTTGCCAGGAGTCCTGGAGATCTGTGATGCCCTTGGCAAAGAAGAGAAGGATCCAGCCTTTGGTTTCTAAGTCTGAAGCTCAGAGGGCTGTGGGGCTCTTTATCTGAAAAGAGAAAATTTCCAGCGAATAAGTGACACAGGGCAGAAGGTATGGCCCCACCTTGAGGGGTGGGATTAGGTATGCAGTTTGGTGAGGGGGGCAGCCCACATGTACTGGAGACCTGAGCCCCAGTTTTCAAGTGTCCATAAGGAAGAATGGCTTCTCAGAGGGCTGGGGGAGGCGGGACTCTAGGGGACTCTTGGGTCTTTTTATCAAAGTGTGGTCCATGAGCAACAATGACCATCACCTGCGAACATATCTGAAATGCAGAATCTGGGGCTCCTCTCGGAAACATTGAATAAAATCTGTATTTAACAAAACAGCAAGTGCCTTGTGTTCACATTCGAGTATGAGAAGAACTTCCCTAGGTTACACTCTTGGGGCCTCGGCAGTGGTGCCTGGACAAACTCAGCACAAAGGAGGAAAGTGGGGCCACATGATGGGAAGGCTCCCCAGTGGCCTCAGACAAGATACTTCACAGCAGCAGTCATGAGCCACTAGTACCTCCTTACCACCCAAGGAGGGCAGGGACCTCAAAAACATGCCTGAGATGGAATTTCCCACCAACTCAAAAAGTGGGTTAGTGAATTTACAAAATATAAAGACACCTGATGTGTCTTCTACCTGAGTGCTGTGGAGTCAGTTTATACCCTTTACTTGATTAAATGGATTTCCTGATAAGGTGTCTGTGAAATACCTAGTCCCTCCTATCAACACACACAATAGATTTTAATTCTTTTTGTTGAAAAGTCACCAAAATAACGTGTAATTAGTGTTTTTGCTGCATAACAATCTCAAGAGCTTAGTAACTTATAATGAATGTTCCTTTCCTTGCTCAGGGGTCTCAGGCCCCATGGCTCTGCAGGGATCAGCTGGGCTTGAATCTGAGCCACAGTGGAGTTCATGTCCACTCCACATGTCTTCACTTGGCAGAACCAACAGCCACCCAAAGCATATTCTTCTCATTGCAGATGGCAGGTGACAGAAGCAAAGCATCCAAGCCAAACCATAAGGCATCTGCTAGCATCACTTGCTCACATTTCATTGGCCGAATCAAGTCAGATGGCCACACCCAGGTGAGTGAGGACATCTGCCTCACCTACCCTATTGAGAAGCAATGCGAGGTCACATGACAAAAGAAGAGAGGAGAGAAATGGGAACCAAAATCCTATCTTGCACAATACATCAGCCCATTTCCTGCCTTGGTAAACCTAATGCACCCAGGCAAGGCTGTCTGGGATGCTGAAGGCTCTGACCAGCCAGGTTCGGCTTAGGACCAAGAATGTGGGCAGGAAGAGAGAAGTCTACTTTCTCTGTAGAATGCTGAGGCTGTCATTTTAAATATGCCCTGCTCATTTCTTATTAACCTGATCTGAAGGCACCAAAAAAAAAATCAGTTAACTTCGGGATTAATCTGTGCAGTTCTGGTTAGTCAAGATTTTCCTGATTGAAAGCAAATGGCTTTATTTTTTCGTATTCAATAATTGTGAATTTTAAAAATGATTTAGTACAAATTCAGAACATGCTTTCTTATAAACAAGTTTCAAATAAATAATATATGGTATAAGTATAACAGCAAGTATGATGGCAACATTTATTGAACGCTTACTGTGTGCCAGACATATTTAATTCTTAAACACCCTGTAAGTTATATTAGTATCTTTATTTTACAAGTGAAGAAACTGAGACTTAGTTACTCATTAAGTCATTTTCTCAGGGTCAGACAGCCAACCAGAAGCATGAAAAACTCTTGAACTGAACATCTCTTAGCCTCATTGTTCTTGTCCATGAAATGAAAATAAGAATCCCCACCCTGATATTATTAGCAATAAAGATAAAATCTATAACAACCAGCTGTATTGCAGGCTTTCTATAAATGACACCTACTTTAAAGGAACAGAGCTTCTTGATCTGTGACAGGAAGGCAATCCCTGTGCCCCTTCCTCACTGTAGGAAACAGGTTTAGCTATTCTGAGAAGTGATTCCCAAGAAGAAATGATAACAGATAACCAAATTATTAATTTCTTCCAAACTTCTCTCCAAAATACTAAATAAGGACTTGGAAACAATGTTAAGGCAGGGTTGAAGGTTTTCTAAGAGAGAAGTACTGTGCTTTCATCTCTTGCCTCTGATAGGAGGGGGAGGTTCAAGACATGGGAGGAAGAACTGAAAACAAGTGGCTAAGCTTGTATTAGTCTTTTCCTGGGAGCTAGCTGGCGGGAGCTCTCCCAGGCTGGGGAATGGGGTCCTGACAGCAGCAGAAGACCCACATACCAGAGAAATCAACCATCACCCTATATTTGGTATCTAAAGATGCCACTCCTGTTGCAAATCCATTTATAATCTTTAAAGACATGTAAAATCCAAAGACCATAAGAGAATGTTATTAGCAAGTGGAGAAGTCACAAGAATCAACTTAATGTGCCTCTTTGTGGGATGTGTTTAAAAGAGAATCAACCACAGACCCCACAGCATTGAAAGGATGGTAAATAAATACTATGAACAACTCCACATATATAAATTCAGCAACTTGGGTGAAATGGACCAATTTCTTGAAAACCACAAACTATTTAAATTCAACCAAGATGATGGGATTAGACCTTCAACATATGAATTTTGAAGGGATACAGTTAGGTCTGTAACAGTGAGTTTAGTCACATTCTGGGATACAAGTTCAAAACACAAAACTCTATCATATTTCTAAATACTGGAAGTGAATAATTGAAAGCAAAAAAAATACTGTATATGACAGACTTGTGGTTACCAGGGGGGTAGAGGGTGGGAAGGGATAGACTGGGATTTCAAAATTGTAGAATAGATAAACAAGATTACACTGTATAGCACAGGGAAATATACACAAAATGTTATGATAACTCACAGAGAAAAAAATGTGACAATGAGTGTGTATATGTCCATGAATGACTGAAAAATTGTGCTGAACACTGGAATTTGACACAACATTGTAAAATGATTATAAATCAATAAAAAATGTTTAAAAAAAAAGTACTGTATATGAGAGCTCACCCTAAAAGGAAATAAGTAAGTATGATTATAACAAAATATATGTGGAATCTCTGTGCTGAAAACTCTAAAATGCTGATGAAGGAAATCAAAGAAGATCTAAATATATGGAGAGACATACCATGTTCATGGATTGGCAGATTCAACATAGGAAAGATATCAGTTCTCAAACTGATGTGTGGATTAGATGAAATTTCAATTAAAATTCTAGCAGAATTTTTTATATTTGAGAAGCTGACTCTAAATCCACATAAAAGGCACAGAAACTAGGATAGCCAAAAGAATACTGACCTTGGAAGAATCCACTCTCCAAATGTAAGACTTACTTTAAAATGACAATAATTAAGATAGTGTGGTATTGGCAGAGGGAGAGGCTCATAGATTAACAGAACAGAGAGTACAGACATTAACACAAATATGCACAATTGATTTTTGCCAAATGTGCAAAGGCAGTTCAATAGAGAAGGGATAGTATTTTCAACAAATGGTGTTGGCATTCATACCCACAGAAAAGTAAACCTCAGTCTAAACCTTCCACCTTACACAAAAATTGAATCAAGAGGGATCATAGATCCTAATGTGAAGCATAAAACTCTAAAACTTTTCAAGGAAAACATACGAGAAGAGTTTTGCTACTTGGGGTTAGGTAAAGTGTTCTTAGACATCACTGCAAAGGCATGATTTGTAAAAGAAAAAAGTGACAATTTGGACTTTATCAAAACTGAGAGCTTCATTCTGTGAAATACACTGTTAAAGAATAAAAATACAGGCTATAGACTGAGAGGAAACACTTGCAAATCACATATCTGACAAAGAACATGCATCCAAAATTGTAAAAACTGTCTTACTCAACAAACAATCCAGTGGAAAGAAAGTGGCAAAAGACTTGAACAGGAGACAGCGTATGGATGGCAAATAAATGTGTGAAAAGAGGTCCAACATCATTAGCCAGGAGAGGAATGCTAATTAAAACTACAACAAAATACCACTATATACCTATTGGAATGTCTAAAATTAAAAACGCTAAAAACGCCAGGTCCTGGTGAGGATTTAGCAATATGGAACTCTTACACATTGCTAATTGAAGTGTAAATTTGTGCAGCCACTCCAGAGTGACTTGGCAGTTTCTTATAAAAATAAATACACAGATATCGTCTAGCCCAGAAATCCCACTTCTAGGTATTTACCCTGGAGAAATGAAAACTTATGTTCACTCAAAAATTTGTACACAAATGTTCAGCGCTGTTCTATTTATAGTTACCCAAAACTGGAAACAATCTAACCATCCTCCAATGGGTGAAGACACAAAACAGCACATAATTCATTAAAAAGGAAGAAACTATTGGATACACATACATATATCCTGGGGGATGAATCTCAGAGGCAAGAGGAGCCAGTCTGGAAGGATTCCATACATATGATTCCATTTATATGAGAGTCTTGAAAAGATAAAATTATCGTGATGGAGAACAAACAGGTGTTTGCCAGGGGCTGAGTCAGGAGGAGGGTGTGACTAGGGTGAGGCAGCACAGGGGTTTTTTGGTTGGGATTGTTCTATGTCCTGATTGTGGAGGAGGTTATACAAATCCAAAGGTATGTTTAAATTCATGGAACTGTTCATACCGAAAAAGTCTATTGTCATGTATCTTAATTTTAAAACATATTTTTAAAATCATATTTCTTTTTTTTCACGTAAGATCAGTATTTTTACTCTACTGCTTGGCATTTTATATTTGAGTATTTTACGGTAATTTTAAATGGTCTACTAAAAAGTGCTAAGACATTTCAGTATATGACAAACCAATAGCACACCTAGAAAGATACAGAGGGTATATTTAATGGAAAAATGTTCCAAAGGTCAGTCTTTTTGATCACCTCTTCCCTTTCCCAGAATCAGCCAGTTTTGCATGATAGAGCATGTACTCATACATAGCTAAAGGTCGTATTTCTTGATGGGGTAGTTTTTTTAATCAAGAAAAAATACACATTATGGCAGAAATTGTTATTGTCCCCTAGTCTCTTCTTTAGAATAACGAGTTTTCTCTGTGCGAGTGTTGAAAGGGCGCACGGCTGCCCAGCTGGAGCCTGGTTTCAGCCTCCCTTGCAGCTAGAGGCAGCCCTGTTAACTAGGTTTTGGCTCGTGTGATATGAGTCCCCCCCTTGAAAAAGAAGCTGAGTCCCCTGTCCTTCCTTATCTCCTCCTGGAGGTGGTGCTCATGAGCTGCTCTCAGCCACAAGCCTCAAGCCAGAGGACAGCCACCTGTTACTGAAGCAGAGCAGGGCCAGCTGGGAACCTGGATGACCTCATGGAGTGGAGCCCGACCTTCTGCGCTGGACTGTTGAGGTGAGATAAAAAGACACTTTGAACTTGAGTAGGCAAAGGCATTTTCATGATTTCTTTGTCCGATCAGCTTCATGCCTGACTCCTTTTCGGCCCTTAGATTGCAATAACCCGCGCAGGAAACACCGCTATCTGGAGACTGCGCCACAGACGCACTATTCAGAGCCAGAGTAAACCCAGATTTGCAGCCAGTGCCTGCTGAGGATACGGTTGTGTACCATCCCTGGTGAAAGTGTTACCCAACCAAGCTCGGGTCCGCTCGCCCGTGCACGGACACTGAGCTGTGGCGAAGGAAGTGCAGTGTTTATTGCGGGGCATCAAGCAAGGCGTCCAGGCAGCTAGTGCTTAAAAGACCCGAACTCCCTGAAGGCTTTCAGGGAAAGGTTTTTAAAGACAGGGTGGGGCAGGGGGTGGTGGGGTTCATGATCAGCTCGTGGACATTCTTCTTTCTGGTCGGTGGTGAGGTCATCGGGCATCAACACCATCAACCTCCTGGTTCCAGTTGGTCTGCGGGCTCTGTGCTTGTGGGCAGCACACAGTTAACTTCTCCCACCTGGCGGGGGTTTCAGTGTCTGCAAAACAGCTCAAAGACATGGCTCAGAATATTATCTACGGCCTTTGAGGAGGAACTAAAGGTCCTTGACTTTGTTTAATGGCTAAATTATTATTATTTTGTCCTGCTTGACTGTTTTCCTTTCTTTCTGCATTTTCTCATTTCTCTGATTAAATATAGTCTTTGGAACTCAGGGAAGCCTAGGAGACTAAAGTTTTTCTACAGACAAGAGGCAGATGGAGGACTTGGGGAAGGGTCTGTTCTAGGAAGTCCCCATACGTTCTACTCGGTTACAAAAGGAATGAGTACGATATAATAGTTAAGGGCTCGGTCTTTGGAGCTGGGAAGCAATGGGTTCAAGTCCTAGCTCCGCTTCTTACCACCTGTGTAACCTTGGGCAGCTGTCTGAACTCCTCAGAAATTCCATTTCCTCTGCCCTAAAATGAGACTAAATAATAGCACCTTCCTCTTGGAGTTGTTGCGAGAATTAAATGTGATGATGGACGTAAAGGAACTGGCACATAAACAAGTTTTCAGTCAATGTGGCTTGTTCATTCATTCATTCATACACTGCATGCCAATTAAGTGCCTGTTGTATGCCAAGCACTTTTCTAGGTACTGGGGGGCCTAATGACACAAAAAAAGATCCTTGCTCTCCTGGAGCTTACCCTCCAACTGGGGACACAGACAATAACACAATGTTAAAATAATAATAGCACGGACCAAATCAAGATGGATGGAGAGGGACGTTGTTAGTAATAATAGTAGCTCTGACGTGCGTGGGGCTGTTTGGATCCAGTTTCCTCCCTCAGTTCTGCAGGTGGTGTGGAAAGCTGGGCAGGGTGGGTGAGAGCAGTGAGGACGTTCAAAGACGTGTGCAGGAGAACCCAGGCAGTGCACAGCCGTGTGAGCTTTGGCAGGTGCTCTGCTCTGGGCAGTGTGTGGCTGCAGCCTTCACCTCCAGAGCCCATGACTACAGGGCAGGAGGACCAGCCTGGAATTCTATGGACATGGGCAGGAGACCAAAATCTCTGGTACACCAACAAGATTTCAGATCCTCTGGCCCCATCTTGGGAGCACAGGTGGCTTTCTTTGGGGACCAGCAGCAAACAGAGTCAGCTTTGCCTGACCTAATGGATGGCAGGCTGTTTTTCCTGAGATGAATTGCTCTGTCCATGGGTCAGGAACTAAACAGCAGTTCTCAACCCTGCTTTTCATCAGAATCACTTCTAGAGCTTTAAAAAGCAACAGTACCCAAGCCCTCGCATTCCCAGACAGCCTGCTTCAGTGCAGCTCAGGGGTGGAGACCAGGCACTCTTGCAATGTTCCAGAGTGATGTAGAGGTGGCCTCCATGTTGGAAGACACTGGCCCTAGATCCAAATTTCATGCTTAAACCAAATCACAGACCCCTCCAGGCAGGAATGGTCCAGATGCTGTGTCTCTGTAGGGCCATCTCGTTACTCTCCTCCCCAGCCGTTCAGAGAAGGGTGACCACGATGGGGAAGGAAGTAGGAACATTCCCGAGGGAGAAGCGGGCAGCCTCCCAGCGGGGCAGAGTTCATCAGTCACGCTCTCCTCGTGGCCCGGGGTGCTCTCTCTTCACCTCTCCAAGGTCCAGCCAAACTGCAGGCTCTGCGTTCCACACCTCCTCTCTGGCAACAGCAGCCCCTTTGCAGTTTAGCCCCTCTCATTAGTAACTAGGTTTTACAGCTTATAAAGAATCACTGCATATGTTCTGTTATTTAATATGTTGGCACCCTATGAGACAAACGCTATAACCATTTTATGAAGGGAGAAGCCACGAATTTCAATATTAAGTGGTTTGCAAAGGCCCTTTAATCTGTAACTGGCCTAAGAGGATGCATTGGTGTAGGTCAGCCCTCCGCTGGCGTCCACACTTCGGTCTAGTACACACATTTGTTTACAAGCCTTTAGCCCTTGGTCCTTATATCCTGAGTGCCTGGCACTGAGGTGTTTGTTGAATGAATGAAGTGGGCTGAAAAGATGAGGGCGCACTTCTTCTAGAATTGGTTAGTGATCTTAGGAAACCGTAGAAGGGACAGGTTTTGCCTTCTCAGCTCAGAGGGTGGGTGACGAGGACGTGTTCACGCTCCCCGCCCTGAAGAATGGAAAGCAATTTGGCACATGCTGAACAGAAGCTTTCAAAAGAGTCAATTCGGCAATTACACTTCTAGGAATTTTTGCCAAGGGAATCATCAGAGATTTATGCCAACATGTCTATACAGGTTGCTAAAAACACGGCTGTTAATCAGAGTGAGGATTGGAAGGACCATAACTAGCCACAGTGTTTGCTATTTAAATCCATTAAACGTGGCGGTGGAGAGACGCCGCTGCAGAGTGACCCGGGACCCGGATCCTGCAGCCAGACCGCCCGGGCTCCCTCCTGGTCCTGCCACCGACCCGCTGTGCGACCCTGGACAAGTGCTTGATGTTTCTGTGCCTCTGTATCCTCCCTGTGAAGTGGAACGTGCTAGGCCTTTAATGCAGGGTAGCTACTTCAGTTGTTTCCCTCCCACGGAAAATCCTATTGTAGGAGGTTAATGGCATGAGAAATTTTTTCACAAACATGTTATTCATTTTTCTAAAACAAGATACAAAAGTGAATGTTTAGCACAAGCCTAATTTGAATTCTAAAATGTAGCTTTTAGAACTAGAGGAATATGCGTGGTAGCCAACAAAGGTTCTCTCCAGGCAGCAGAGGTACAAGGGGCTTTTCTTTGCGTGCTTTTCTGTGTTTTCCATTTTCTGCAATGAACAGTTTCTGGCCACATTCATACTGAAATGATAAGGTGGGTGGCACGGTGACCGCAGGGAACCTTGAGCTGGGAAGGGTGCCCGGGTGCCAGTCCCTGCTCCCCCAGTAGCTGTGGGTCCAGGGGGCCCCCCTTTCACTCGTGGAATGAAGGCGGGGTGGGGGGCAGAGGCTGGCTTCCTGAAGCCCCTCCAGCCCTGAGCTCCTCTGAAGGGCATGGTTCCTACGCAGAGACATGTCAGCTGCTTGCTCGAGAGGCAGCATAGAGAGCAAGCTGGGGAAAAAAGTTATCTTTAATTAAACGACATGAAACCAGTCTCCTCATGAGGCTGCGAGGAGCCACCCACCCTCCCCTAAGAGAGTTCATGATTGACCGCTGAAGCCTTCCATGAAGGCTGCTTTCAGGAGCTTGTCGGATGGTTCCAATGCCTGACTCATCTCGAGGTTGGCATGAGGTCAGTGCCTCTTCTCGCTCAAGTGGAGGTTCTTCTGCTGCTTGGGTGATGTCATGAAGAGTGGTATCCGAGTGTATTCTGGGCATGTTGCCTGCTATGTCTGGAGGCTCTGGTTCCTCGTTAAATTTTCTGTTCCTCTGTGCATTTAGTATGGGGTCCTGGCCTGCTTATAAGGGCTGTGTTTCCAATGACAGATTTTTCTGAGCACTTGGGGTATTATTTTGGTGCTTGATTTCGCAGGTGCTGCTGGGGATCCCATGGTCCCTGCTGGGTCCCTAAGGGGCAGAGTGTCTCTGGGTGAAGGATGGAGTCTGAGGCCTGTGGGGACAAAGAGGCTTCCTTGGTTGTGGTGGGACCACCTTGCCAATGTCCTCCAGGGCACCCCCATCTCTCCGTGGGCAAGCAGAGTCCCGGGGCCTGGTGGGGGAGGGGAACAGGCAGTGAAGAAGGAGAGATTCTCAGGAGGATGCTGCAGGCCGACCTGCGGGCAGCCAGCAGGTGTGAGGCTCACGGCACTCATTTAGAAGTATTGGCAGCAAACTGAGTAGGTGGCCGCTTCTTAAGATGCCGCTGGCCGAGATGGTGGGCAGGAGCTTCCTGGGGTTTCTCGGGACTCTTACAGCTTCCAGGCAAGCTCCCAGAAGCTCTGGCTACTCAGCTGCAGGCTGGGATCTTCTGCTCTGTGCTCCTGCAGCTCTTCCAGTGGCTGCGGAAGACCCAGTGCTGAGTTGAAACTCTTCATTTGAAGCTGTGGCCTCTGCTCTCCTGAACTGTGGAGCCACTGGTTCCCCTCACCACGTGTTTCTGTTTTTCTTCCCCCTGGGCTTGATGAAAGACTAGACGGCTGTGCATCTAGTTGAGTGGGTTGACCACTCAAATGCGAGGGCAAGTGACACATGCCCTTACTAGGAAGAGGCTCGAAGAGCCAGTGCACTGTTAACTATGTTCCCTTCCCTCTACGCTCTGGTGGAGGCCCAGTCATCAGACCTCCACTGCTGACCGTCACTGGACACGAGTGAGAAGTACATGGGCGTGAGTTCATTACAGCAGCATAACCTTGCCCATCCCGACTGATACAGAAACAATAAACATGGAGTTGAGCAAACATTTCACTTCACCATATGGATTACACGGTTTGAAGGTGGCATATAATTTCCAACTATGACCTGAATGAGAAAACCAAAACGGAGTCCATACATCTGCTAAACACAAGAGCCACCAAAACAAAAACAGCACAGGTCCTCAACTGTCTACATTTGGAAGGCTTGAAGTTTCAGATTTGTGAATCTTTTTTCTCCCTTCTTTCCAAAAGTATTTCTGGAGCAACACCTAAGGGTCAAGTCAGGGGTGGACGTGAAGAGTAGAAAGACAAATATGATACAACTTCTGTTCTCCAAGAGCTTGTCATCCAGCTCTGCAGATGATCTGCCACTGAGTGAGCCACACGTGATACATGGGAAGGAATAGTACTCACCCATTTCTCCCGCATCTGCCTTGCACCAGCTCTGTGTGCATTTAGTCCTCACCCCAGGCCCTCTAACTGGGAGTTATGATCCCAGCATTGGACTTGAGGGAATCAGGGCTCAGAGAGGACAAGTAACTCATCTAAGATTGCCCAGTTGGTGAGTGGCAGAGCCAGGATTCAAGCACAGATTAGCATCTCTCCCAAGCCGAAGCTCTTTTCAACACTCAGGGCATGGTAAGTGTTAGCACAGAGTCAGGACCCTGGAGCCGAGGGAACTGAGGCTGGGCTCACTGCCGTTCTCCTGTGGTTTGGGGATGAACAGACCCAAACACTCTGTCCTCAGACCAGCTACAAAAAGCCTTAGTACAAGAGAAAAGCAGTTCTCCTTAGGATTCCCAGAGGTCCCCTGCCCTTCAGTGATGGGTGCCTAGGACACCAGCTCTTCCAGTGGGTCAGAGTGAATCCAGCAGGAAGGGAGGCTGTGGCGAGTGGGCACTACCTGAGAGTTACTCCTCCACCAGACTTGCTCCGGCAGCACAGGTCTGCCTTCAATTCACAGAAATTCCAAATGAAAGTGCCCTTCCAGCACGCAAGGAAGGAAGCATGCATGTCCTTCAGTCACCCCACAATAAGACCCTAGGAAGCTTCCAGAAGCAAAAAGAGAACTGGAAGCCACATCTCTGATGAGTCCTGAGCCCATAGGGCGTGTTGCATATATGTAAGCTGAATGCTGGCCAGTAGGAGGAGAGCCCGGAGGCTGAGAACAGAGGGAGGAACCTCTGGCTGCTGGGAGGTAGGATCAGGGAGCCTGTGACACCAGACGCGTCCCGCAGCCCACACTTCTGAGAAAGCCAGAAGGACACCTTGTCAGCATCATGCCTCCTAGTGCCTAGGGCAGTCCGGGCAGGTTATCATCCTCATTTTGCAACCGAGGAAAGGTCACCTAGACCAATTAAGTGGCCTGCCTAGTCTAAGGCAGAGCTCTTGCCTCTGACCCCAGAGAAGGCCCCTCAGGCTTGAACCAGGGACCTGAGCTTCAAAGCAAGTTTTCCATGATGGTTCAGACAAAGATGGAGGGTCCTGTGCTGGGCTTCTGGGCTCTCCTGGGTCATCCACTAACATTTAGGTTAAGAATCAGAAATGAGCATCCATTTCCCCAGTGAGAGTGCCACCAGACCCATAGCTGCCCATTATTCAAGTCCTTGGGATCAATTAGTGAGTTGTAATGCCCAGTTTTACAAAACCCAGACTCTAAGGCTCATTGAAGACCAAAGGACGAGTGTCCATTGTGGAAAAACCTACTTACACCTAGCTTGCAAGCAACTTTCAGGGTCCTTTGCAATGCAAAGTCACTCTTTCAGATACTTCCATGATTCTTGCAGCATGATTCCAATGCGGATGGATTTGCTTAGCGATGCAATCGTGTTTGCTTTTCTTTTCCTAGAGATTTCTCCAGAGATAGTTGGCAGCCTCTTTTATTCAAAGGTTGTCTGTTGATTTTAAAACAAAGCAAAATAAACAGATGAAAAACAAAACCTAGTTTGTTAACACTCAGTAATCCCCAACCACCAATCCAAGAGTAGCCTCCGTTTATTTTACTTGTTTGGTTTTATGATTTTTCCATTTTTACTATGTCCTGTGAATATAAAATGGGCTGGAGTTTTAACAAGACACCAGTTTCAAGTGAATAATATTGGTGTGAAGTTAAACTGCATGTTTGTTTGTATTTTCACTTTATTTTTCTAATATTTCTCACAGAGCCATATGGGCTACGTTTATCACCTAGTCTGTCCTTTGTCTCTGATTTTCTGATTCATAATCAGCAAGCTCTGAAAGAGAAGAGAAGAAGGAGGAATTGTCAAGTTATAAGAATCATTTCACTCGAGTCTATTTTAATTTAGTTGAGTATCATCCTTTCCAGCTTTCTCAGACATTCTTATCTGGGAATTATAAGAAAGGACTAAATGGAGTAGAGTTTTATATTTGTAGAATACATGTATGTGCTAGGCATTCCAGCAATAAAAATGCTTTCAACTGCAATAATAAACTCGACTCTAAATGGCATAAACAATAAAGGTTTACTGTCTCACATCACAGAAGTCCCAAGGTAGGATAATTCCAAGTTGGCGAACTCAGCAACTCAGTGACATCAAAGCCGTCCTCCCTCTTTGCCATCCTCAGGCTTCCCATCACCATCACCATGTGACTGACTGGTTCTCAAGATGACAACGCCCAACAAAAGAAGAGATAGACTCTTCCTCCGCATCTCTTCCTATGAATGAGGAAACCCCTCCCTGAATATCCCCAGTAGATATTCCCTGACATCACTTCAACCACAGTCTACCTCCAAGCCTAAACCCACCACCAGAAAGGGGAGTGGGACTAGCCAGTTATCTTGGGGATGATCCTGACCTCCTAAAGTTGAAAGATTATCTGAGCTAAACCGAGAGGAAGAAGAAAGGATGTGCGTGAACACTCCGAAGGTAGCGCTACACATAACTGATTTCATTTAGTCCCCTAAACGATCTCATGAGGTAGCTGTTGTTGTCCTTACTTTAGAGATGGGAAACAAAAGCCTAGAAATTTCAAATCATTTACCTGATTATCCACACGTAGAATGTAATAGAGCCAGAACTCAAGAATTGTCTTCCCAGTGAATTCAAACTCAGCTGGAACCACTTAAGATTCCAGCTTAGAGGTTACAGTGATTCTCTGTTCTTGATAATTAAGGCAAAGTTAGGCACTCGGTAGATAAAAGCTGGTGGCACAAAACCTACAGAATTTTACAGGTGGTTTTGAGCACCCACTCTGTATGAGGCATCAAACTGGGAGCAGTTTTTTTCATCTTAAATGGTCTTTACTTTTATTATCATAAAATGTAGCTTTGTTGGTTCTAGTGTAATGTTCCAGCCTGATCTTTCATCCACCATTGACTAACGCCCCATTGCCTCCAGGGATTTTTGGAGGCGCTAGGGATAGACAGATAAGAAGCTCACAGCCTTGTGGGGAAGTGGACACACGGACAAGGAATTATAAACCTAGTGTGACTATACATGAAGTAGGTTATGCAAAGTGTGATAGTGATTGTGACAATGACCAATAATTGACTAATTATAAGATTATGAAGAACGCTGTGGTTGTCTTGAGAGTAGTGAAACAGCATCCCACCCCACCCCACCCCGGTCCCACATCCCAGCCCTTAAATTCCCTTTGGAATTGTATCACGTCGGTGACTGTGAGCGCAGGGTCCCATTTTAAAGCAGACACAACTGTTAGTGGTTGATTTGATCAGGCTTGAGACACAGGCTGGGTGAGAATCAGGCACAAACTGATGAAATTACACTGAGCAACTTAATTTTCACTTTATTCTGTGTGGAGCAGACGCCACTCAGCACGAGTGATGATTTCAACCTGCAGAAGAAAGAGGTGGTTTGTAGAGGGGCTGAGAAGGGGGTAAGATAAGGGATGGCCAGACAAGGGCCACTAAAGGGCCAGGGGACCTTGGGAGTAAGAGTGGTTTTCAAAAACTTGTTTTTCAAAGAAATGGTGTTTCAAGTGGCGGACATCAAAATTTATCCCAACTCTCTGGGCTTTGGCGCTCTCAGTGCTTGTGTTTGAGTGAACATTTATGTGGTCCAAACCTGTAAGGCTTCCAAGCAATGAGGAGACTCACTGCTGCACGGCGTTCAGAGTGTCGTGGGTGGCACGTTTCACTGTCTGACCATTCGGTTCGCCTCGTCAGCAGGAGGGGCGTGCGGCTGGGTCAGCGTCTTGTCAAACAAGGGCCTGAAAAATGAAAACACGGAAACTGTGAGCCAGGTTTTGGTGGTGGTGGTGTTTGTTTATACGCGTGACTGAAATACCTGGCTGCTTTCTGAGCAAATGACTCATCGTCTTGGCGATGGACTCAGCCCAGGAAGGTTCCAAAGGGCGGCTGGAGTGGGGTTCCTGTCTCGTTTTTAGGACTGCGCGATGGCAGTGTACAGCCAGCGGGTTAACAAGAGTGAAGAAGTCAGGAGAGAGGTGAAAATACATGATGCTCAGAGTAAATGGGACAAAGAATCCCCTTGATAGAGCTAAGAGGTTTATTTATTTTCATTGAAGGATATTTGATTTATAGTATTGTGTTGGTTTCAGGTGTGACCGCAAAGTGGTTTGGTTATACATATGTATGTGTGTGTCTATATACTCTTTTTTCTATTCTTTTTTGTTACAGTTTATTACAAGATATTGTTTATAGTTCCCTGTGCTGTACAGTAAATCCTTGTTGTTCATCTGTTTTGTACATTGTAGTGTGCATCTGGCAATCCCCCGCTCCCAGTATACCCCTCCCCCCACCTTCCCCTTTGGTAACCATAAGTTTATTTTCTACGTCTGTGAGTCTGTTTCTGTTTTGTAAATAGGTTCATTTGTAGTATTTTTTAAATTCCGCGTATAAGTGATAAAAAGATTTATTTTTTAAATGGTGACTTTCCGTTCCTTTTTTTCCTAGAACTTACAAGAAATGCATTTAGATAATGTATTTTTTTTATATAATCCAATTATACATGCACAGATAAATAAGGCAAGTTTCATAAAATGACACTGACTTCCCTGGGAGCCCTGACGATTTTCATTGTTTACTTACATTTCACTCAGAGAAATGATGCAGTGGCTCACTCAAGGGTTGGTACTCGTGATTGAAAGAATGCAGATTTTAGATCTCCGGATTGGTGTTCTTGGGTACCGTGGAGTGTTCCAGGGGTTGTAGAGACAGCTGCCGGCATGTTGCTGTTCTAGGTCAGAACCCATGAGATTGAATAAGTGACACTTTTTCTGCAGGCTTTCGCCTGCACCTGTGTTCCTCGGAAGGCATAAGGTAGAAATGGTCACCTAGGGATGGCCTCACTTGGGAGGAGAAACTATTATATTATATTTATACTATTATATTTCTCTGAAGGAGACTGAAGTTAGATTTGCCATGCTTAGGATTTAAAGATTTCTGAAATAAATTTAAGAAACAAAGTTCAAAATCCATATACAGCTTGGATAAAATTCTCTCTGAAACCTTTTTTAAAACCCTTTTCTTCCTTGTGTGGTTCAGAAAGAGTGGCAGACAAAGGGTCAGAGGCAGTTACGTGGTAACTAGGGAACTAGAACGAGGTTCCAGGAATAAAAGGCAATGTTGCAGCTGTATTTTCTCCTACACAGTCAGAGGCTTTATCCTCCAATTAGCCAAGGGGGCTGCATAGAGGAAGGGCTGCCAGGGCAGAATCTCAAAATGCTGGCCTCGAGCCGGTAAGTCTTATTTTATTGCCGCCTCATGGGGACATGTTCGTGTACCCCAAAGAGCTTGATGCCTCAAGACTGGTTTTCAGGCTGGAGCTCACATCCCTGCTCTACTGTTTATTAGCCTTGTGATCGGCTGGTTCCTGGAAAGAAGACACTGAGACCTGGGTTTGAGCGCAACAACTGATGGGAAAGCGGGACAGGTTAGGGAAGGAAACCAAAGGAAGGTGGGACTTTTTTCTTTCTTTTTTTTTTTTAATTGTAGTAAAATGTTCATAACATAAAATTTACCCTTTTTGAGTGTACGATTCAGTGGTAGTAAGTGCATTCACGCTGTTGTGCAACCATTACCCCTACCTGTTTCCACAGCTTTTTCTGTCCCACGCTGAAATTCTGCACCTAGAAACGGTCATCTCCCACTCCCTCCTCCCCTGACCCCCGAGTAACCACTGTTCGGCTTTTTGTCTCTGTAAGTTTACTGTGGAATCATACAGTATTCGTCCTTTTGTGTTTAATTATTTCATCTTAGCATAAATGCAAGGCTCACCTAAGTTGTAGTGTGGGTCAGGATTTCCTTCCTTTTAAAGGCTGAATAATATTTGATTGTATGTATGGTCCACATTTCATCCGTCTGTCCATCATCCATCCATCAAAGGACATTTGGGTTGCTTCTGTGATTTAGCTGGAATAATGCTGCTGTGAATACTGGATGTGCAGTATCTGAGTGTCTGCTTCCACCCCTTTTGGCAACATTCCCCCAAAGTGGGATTGCTGGATCATGTGGTTCATTCTGGGTGTAACTTTTTGAGGAACCACCATACTGTTTTCTGCAGTGGCTGCACCATCTGACATCCCCATGAACGCGGCACAAGTGATCCAGTTTCTCTACACTCTTGCTGACACTAATTATTACATAAAAGGTATTTTAAGGAGCTGTTACCACTATGTGTACTCAGTCCTCCTGGGGCCTCTGGGAGGCACCTTGGAATTGTTCCAGCAGAGGGACAAGGAAGCTGGGGTATCCGCCTACTGACTCCTGTCCTGTTGGTTGAGGGCCACCTGCGATGGTCCTCAGGTGGAGAACTGTGGGTGCCTGCAGGAGAAGGCTGCGTGGTGCTGGAAATATGAGAGGACATGGACAGACCATGCTTCCTGAAGCCTCAGCTTCGTTTGACTCGGCTTCCTCATCCGTAGCCCCGGGGTGAAATCACCACGTTCATATCCTAGGATGGTTACAAAATTACATGTGGGAGCGTTGTAAACTGGAAAATTCTCTCCACGTGGGAAATGATGCACTTCCTAGGAGGCCTTCTGTGGGGGTTGATAAATTTCTGAGGCTGCTGGTGACTTCAGGGAAACTACCGATGGTCCCGTTGCACCTGCCATGGAAGCACAAACACTGTGGTTTCACTGGACCAACAATTCAGTGCAGTGTTCCTGAGCTGGCATGTGGCTCAAGCGGCTAAAGCCAGCTTTCCCATTAAGTCAGGGCGGCTAACACGACATATTGTTCATTCACTCAATGTACGTCTTGTGTACCTGTCATTGTGCTTGACCCTGGCCCTCATGTCACCTGGTAGGAAAGAAAGTCGTCATACTCATAATTACCTGCAGTTAGGGTGGCCAAGATCTCAGCCTGCTTGGGACAGTCCTGGTTTACTCCTGTGACCTGGTCTAATTATGAAGAGATCGCCCCTTCACTCGTGAATATCTAGGTGTGAAAAGTATGTGGAAAGCATGTGGTCCCCACCCACGTGTTATCAGCATGCCATCTGATTAACAAACTCGAGGAGTTGTCACACGTCTCTCAAACACACATGCCAGTGCTTGTACAGCAGTTTGTTCATTCACTCATCATTCATTCATTCATTCAGCATACACTTTGAGTATCTTCTGGGTGCCAGGCATTTGGCACATGGGGTATCTGGAAAGACCACCGGAGGAGGTGAGACCTGAGTTCAGCCTTGAGTGAGGAGAAGGAGGAGGCAGCCACACAAAGACGTGAGGGAGGGACATCCTGGGTCGGGGGAGCGGTGAGTACAAAGGCCCTGAGATTAAAGTCCGGAGAGGTCAGTGTGGCCAGAGCACAGTGACTGAGGGGACAGTGGCCAGAAACGAGGTCAGAGATTGACCAGGGGCCAGATGAACCCTGAAGGCCATCTCAAGAGGTTTGGCTTTTATCATGCTTGCAATAGAGAGTTATTGGAGAGCTTCCCACAGGCGCTCTCTGACTGTGGGCGGAGAACTGACCGTAGGGGCGAGAGTGGATGCAGAGGGACAGATGTGGTCATGCTAGGAGCTGATGTGGTTGTCCAGGCGCCAGATGACCGATGGACCAGGGTAGTAGTGCTATTGCTTCTCTTTAGTTCAGATGGTAGATATTTTATGAGCTCAAATAATCGCTTTTCATCTTTCCAGCCCAACCTCCAATGTGCAGGCCACAGAAGTTTGATTTCTGATATTAGGCAAAGTCTCAACTTAACCAAGAAGTGTCAAGGAGGGCCAGGGAGAATCCAACAGAAGGTTCTTTTTCATGGAATCAGAAGCAGTGCTCAAAGGGCAGTGGATCGTCGTGGGTGTCATCACTCTTGGCTTCAAATATCTGGCACTGTTTCCCATGGCTCCCTTTGCAATAAGACGGTGAACTGTAGTCTGAGTAACAGCACAGTTAGGTGGATTCATGGCTGCTTGGACTTCTTTACCGGAGAGTGTTGATTTGTGGCTCTATGAAATCCTGGAGGGAGTTGCTGCCGGTTTGTTCTAGCCAAAATGCTCCTCAAGGACTTGAGAGGTGTGGGAGTTGGTTTCTCCTTTTTGCAGAGACCTTAGGCCAGGAGAGATGAGTCATGGTTGGAAGACAGACTCACGATTCAAAGAGCCCTGGAAGTTCATGTCCTCCTTTGTGCTTCTCTGTTGCCTCCATCTCTTCGTAGGTATCCGGTGTAACGTGCATCAGAATCAACCTGAATGCAATGTTAAATGCTGGCATCTGGATTCCATTCTTCGTATGTCTGGGGAGGACAGGAACATGTGATTTTTAACAAATGCCAATAGGATTCTGAGATAGGCGGTCTGGAGCCCACTATCTATCTCCTCACTACCTTTGAACTCCTCGAAGGCCCAGATGGTCTTGTATTTTAGTGTGTGGTGCACAGAGCATTCTGCTTGGCAGTGAATATCCCAGCATCCATCCCCTTCATCCTGGGAGGATTGAGGCCCTCTGCCAAGGTTCTCTCAGCTTCCTTTCCTGCTACTTCAAAAGGCACCCTAACTTTGCAGAAGACCCATGTCTTCTCATTACCTCTTATTTCAGATGAGTGTGGACATTGGAACCACATGGGCCTGGGATCAAATCTTAGCTCTGTTACTGATTATCCAGGCCAACATTTCTCAAACCATTGCACCCACCAACCAAAGGACGAGCTCGTGAGAACAGATTCTGAGTCAGTAGACCAGGGGCGGGCAGGGCCTGGGCTCCGTGTGTCCAACAGGCTCCCAGGTGATGCTGAAGCTGGTAGTCCACGGGCTGTGTTCTGGGAGCGCATCTCGAGGTCTCAAGGCTGCAAGCAAGGTTGCTCAAGCACTTTAAACTCTCTGAGCCCACGCCCTCCATGGGGGAAAAACTGGAGGTTCTATTGGTCAAGGTTGCATTGACTCCATGTCATAGGAAGCGAACAGCGGAAACAATTCTGGGGTTTGTTTTTATCACTTAAAAAGCAGTCTAAGGATGGAGAGGCCAGGGCCAGTGCCCCTGCTCACGGACCCAGGCTCCTTCACTCTTCCTGCTTCACCAGCACATGGAGTTTAATCCTCAAGGTCATGAGATGGTGGGCAAAGGGCAAAAGCCACGTGCCAGCTGACCCTATTTTTTAAAAAATCAGAGTAAGTAGCAACTTACCCAGAGCCCCACGCTGACAACACACTGGTCAGGTCTGGGTCAAGGGACACTCCTGGCAGCTCAGGAGTGTGACAGGATGTCTTTTGGCTGCGCACGCTGCTGCCCTGCACAGAATCGGGGAGTAAGGAAGCAAGGAGGAGAGGACATGGTGGCCTCGAGCAGAGTGGGGTGCCAGTATGTGTTTTGTGATGTTGTGATGGGGTTGGTGAGGCTTAACGAGGTGCAGCCTAGCACCTGCCGCAGAGTAAAACTCAACACGTGGGTTTCCTTCCTTCCTCTCCTCTGGTCCTGAGCGCACCCCCTCCAGGAATCCCTGCGGGTAGGATTGCTTCTCTCTGGTGTCTCGAAAATCTGTTGGCTTTTCCCCTTCAGCCTGCCGGCTTACCTGTCTCTCCTAGTCTAAGAAACCCTTTCTTCCTGGTTTCCCTTCCTGCTCCCCGCCATCTCGCACACCTCCCCACCCGTCACCTTGACAACCCTCTGCACTGAATGGGCTTAAATGCCTATCCCTTCCCTAAAACTGCGTTCTCAAAAATCAGGAATCTCATCCTACCAATGAAGTCCAACTGTCTCTGTTCAGTGCCCGTCCCACGGGACCTCCTCGCAGTGTTCTAACATCACTGCACACACCTCCTCCTTAAAACACCAGCCTCATCTCTGAAGCACTCTGCTCTCTGGTTCCCCCCTCCTCCCTCTGGAAAGGCTTCTCTTTCCTTCCCCAGCTCTTCCTCTGCCTTTTCCTTGGAGGTGGGCATTTGCCAGGGTCTCTTCTGGATACTGTTCACCCTTCACACTCATTTCGTAATTTCATTCATTCCCAGAGTCTAGAGCCAAGGTCAGCAAACCAAAGCCTGTTGGACAAATTCCACTCGTCCCGTCTCCTCCCCAGAAGTCGCACTCCAACCCCAGTTTTTTAAATAAAGTTTTATTGGAACATAGACACATCCAACTCATTTACATATCGTCTATTACTGCCTCTGCACAGCAATGGCAGAGTTGCTACAGTGACCCTGTGGCCCATAAGCCTAAAGTGTTTACTGTCGCCCTTTACAAAAGAACCTTGCCAGTGTATGCTCTAGACTCTAAACAGTGTCCAAACTCACTCTGCTCCCTAGTCCTCCCTCATGCACTGCAGACTCATATTTCGATTACCTGCTGGACAATTCGACAGGATCTCCTCCAGCATCTCTAATCCAAGTTCCGAATTATCTTCCTCCTTAGAACTGTTTCTACACTTGTTCGCCATCAATTTCCATCAGTTACATCATCCGTGACCTACC
Source organism: Vicugna pacos (assembly GCF_048564905.1). NCBI lineage: Eukaryota > Metazoa > Chordata > Mammalia > Artiodactyla > Camelidae > Vicugna > Vicugna pacos. The sequence continues at coordinate 6,300,400 of NC_133014.1, read as the reverse complement.
TGAAGACCTTTGCAGCCAATTTATGACATCAGGACCACGGAGTTATGAAGGGCCCCCTGTTCAGACTTTCAACGGTATCCATCATGGACATTGAACTGGTTTTGCATTTAAAAATCAGTACGACGTTAGCAAAAAAACAAAACCAAAATATGACACTTGAATTCAGCTCTTTTTTCCTTAAAATCTCTCTCTAAATCACAGTGCTGGCATATTCACTTTAATGAAGTTCCCTATCTTCATGACAACAGAGGAGACGAAATTCCATAAACGTGATTTCTCTCCTTTGAGACAAAGAGCAATCAGTCAACATTTAAGTGCTTCCTTCCTGACTTCTAGTTATTTGATTAGCTGCAAGACTGCATTACATATTACTGAAGAAAATCTAAGGACCAACACATACACAATACCACAGTCAAGTTCAGTGTATAATTTACTTCTTCTACTTCCCCCGGTGAATAACCTTCTCGATGTATTACTTCTCAAGTTATTGGAATGAAGTATAAATTATTTGGCCTATTAAATTCTGCAAAAGTATCAAGCAAACATACCAAGATCGCTGGCAGTGTTGGGAGTCCCCGGGAAAAGCTCTTTGAACTTGGCTGGCTTTTTAGCAAAAAAAGTATTCAGAAGACCTTAAAAGCATTAGCAAAGACAAAGAGCCACCGTTGCTGGCCCTTGGTTGGTCCTTTCATCAGTCAGATCCCCGGGCATCTGCTTTTTGTCAGACAGCCGTGCTGGGCGCTGGAGTTGCCAAATGAATGAACCACAGAGCCTCCCTAGAAGACTTACAAGGATTCGGTGAGCCCTGCTCACATTGTCAAATCAAATCCATGAGGCCGCAGAGCAAGTGATGCACAATATTTACAGAATGAGTGAGTGTAGGAATGGCATTCCCTGGATACGACTTCCCATCAATTACTGAGGGAAGGAGGTGACCATTTAAGTGCCTATGACATGACAAGTGTGTATTACTTCCTCAGTCTGCACTAGAGGCTGGGTAAAATTCTGAGCCTTGTCAGGGAATGATGGCAAGTCAAGAGATGGGCTGTGATAATCAGATTTCCCCACCCAGGGACCACATCATCCTGTCATACGGTGCAGCAGTCGTCAGCTCCTGTGAGCTCTTGTTTATATTTGAATGACTAATTGTGGTTCCAAAGCACTTTAAAATATGCCATATCTTTATTCCACCCCATAAAGCTGTGAGATATGTACTTTCATCCACATTTTGTAGGTAAAGAAACAGAGCATCAGAAAATTAAATGGATTGCCTACGTCCAGCTAGGGAGTGGTGGGTCAGAACCTGGAGCCTTAACCCCCTGTCTCAGTGTCTGTGAACCTTGTCACCCAAACTCTCCAAAGAGCCACAGAGCTCACGAGTTGGCGGGGAGCTGCCACCTTCATCTCGGGCCCCAGCTACTCACCAGATTGGAGTTGGCCCTTTCTCTCTTGCTTTCAAAGTTTGAAAGTCAAGTTTGAACATGGGACCTTGTGACCCCACAGCACATCCCTTCTTCATGGCTTGTCAGTAAGAATGAAAAGGAAATAATAAGACAGGAAGTAGCAACCAAGGCTCCAACGCTGAGTTCCTTTAGGAGAGAGAAGGCGCTCAGGTTTGGGTCCCAGCATGTGCGGCTGCAGGGCAAGGGGCAGGGGCCTGTCAGCTTGTACCTCAGGCCACAGACTCTGCGAACAATGCACCAGCTCCCCCCAGCAAGCCAGCCACAGGCCAGGCAGGCCATTAGTCTCTCACCCGCATCCCGTTTCCTCGCTCCTCAGAGGCAGCCCATTCTTGCGCTTGTTACCTTACGCCAATTTACTGTACTGTCCCAGAATCCCATCTCTGTCTGGCTTCCTTGCACAGAATAATCAGAGGCCCCTTCCCCACACAGCTCAGCAAGGACCCTGAAGCCCCGCCCACCTAACTCAGCCATAACCGCCCAAGGTTGGAGACCCTTGAGTCAGCTGCCCGGCTGGCCTTCTTGGCTAAAGGTGACTGACTCTCACATGAACTGAGAACTTTCCTAACAGTGGAAAACAACTTCATCAAAGATAAATAACAAGGAACGTGTTCTCTGCGTCGCTGCCCCTGCTGGAGGCAAGCAAGTAAACAGTGATGACTGCCTCCCATGGGCAGCCCCTTGGCCAGACCCGTGGACCTGGCTCTCGGATTCTCCATGCATACAGATAAGAAGCCTGCTCAATGAACTGATCACTTAAAGAGGCTTTTCCATCTGTGGAGTTTCAATTTAAAACACCAACAAAGCCATCTTTGCAAAATGTTCTCTAGTATTTCTCTCTTTCAATTCACTTAAATTAATTAACCTGCAATTGTCCTCGCAGCCATGTGACGGGGAGAGTTCCTAAGAACTGAGTTTCTTCTAAGAACATGAGCTTGCTGGCTTATTTGTTTCCCCAAGGGAGCATTGTCTTTTCTCTGCACTTTCCTGAGAGTTGTTACAGGGCTCCTGATTTGTTCTCTGTTAAACTGGGCATCTTTAGCCCGGGAAGGGTGTTAGGAAATGAAAGAAGAGAGAGGTCACGCGATCATACTCTGTGAACAGAGTTCACCCGAATTGGTTGAAACTTTTAAGAAAGCTCCCTCAGAATTTCAGAAATCACAGTGAACGAGCAGTGAAGATGGAGCATGAGATAAGACTGCCTGCAACAGACATGCAGTCAGCAAGGTCATTCCACCTAACTACACCCCACCAGGCAGAAAGAAAGTCAAGTTCCCTAACTCACATGTAGGGAGGAAAGGAGGCGAAGGCGAGGTTCTGGCTGAATCAATGCCAACCACACTGTCAGTGGTTGAGAAGAAGAGCAGAGCTAAGACAGGAGGGCAGGGGGCAGGACACAGGAACGACACAGCAATTAGCACCAAGATGGTGGAAAAGTCAACTCCCAGTAGACCTGGAGGCCCAAGGTGGTGGGAGATTCGACCTCCAGTGGGCCTGGCGCTTCATTGTACACATTGTAGTGTATTAGCCTGGTGAATGACCTGAGGCTGACCATGAGAGGTCAGAGAGAGGGCGGTGGCCCAGTTCCTGGGAATCCCCGCCCCCTCCCCAAAGTAGTTGGAATAATCTCCTCACTTGTTAGCGTATAAAAACTAGCAACACTGCACCTCATGGTCACACGTATTCTCTCTCTCGTCTTCTCAGACGCCTGCACTCCGTCTATGGAGTATGTAGTGTGTATCTACCTTTACTTTAACCAACTCCCCCTCCACCCTCCAGAGTACATCTCTCTAAATCTACTTTTACTCAACTATGGCTTGCTCTTGAATACTTTCCTGAGTGAAGCCAAGGACCCTCACTTGGCAGGGCATGTCCCAGGGACTCCACTGAGACCTGGGACAAAGCCATCCTTGTGTGCCCCCACCCACCCCATTTTTCTGTATCAGTCATTAGCTCAAGTCCCCTCCGTGGTGGGAAGTGGTTAAGAGCAGGAGCTTGGGAACCAGACTGACAGGGTTCAAATCCCAGCTCCACCACTCACTGGGTGGCCCTGGGCAAGCTACTCACCTCTTTATGCTTCAGTTTCCTCCATGGAAAAGATGAGAAGAATAATAGCATCCCTGATAGGATAATTGTGAGGACTCTTTGATTAATGTATATAAAGCTGTTGGAATATTGGCATAAACCATCTGTGTGTTTGCTAGGATTCTCTGCATGCAGTAACAGAACCTCCATTCTCCCGGGCCTTTGTGAAGTAACTCTGTGTGGGCTGTACATGAACCTATACATTCTTGGAATTTTTTCCCTATTAATTTAATAAGCATTTATTGAGTGTCTGCTACATGCCCATACCGGTCCAGGTAGAGCAGATTAAAAACATGAGTTAACCTTCAGAATTCCCACCACTTACTAAGGAAACAGACATGTAACAGAGAAGTTAGACTTCTGGAATGACCAACTGAGGAATTGTAAATATGCCCATCCAACAAAGCAACTAAAACACTGTCTGAAATAGTCAAAATCAACTATTTTAGAACTATGGCTATTAACCAAAGGCTTGTGACAATCTGAGAAGCATTTATTGAGGAAAAAACTGAGCCTCTGAAAGAACAGCATTGCCTATTGTTGACCTACTCGCATTTTTCCCTTGATCTACTCCCATCCTTCCTTCCCTAACTCCATGGTAGCTTTGAAAACCAGCAGCCTCACAACCACAGTGGGTGTGAAACCGGCAGCCTTGAAGCTACCAGATAGAGCAGATCATGTTTGGGCACCTCAGAAAGTTTCTTCAGACACAGCACTGTCACTGTTTGATCTATTTCAGCATTCCCTGAAGAGGCCCATTGACAGTGCTTCCTGACTTGCACCGGGTTGTGGTAAAAGCCCTATCCTTAAAGCACTTAAAAAAAATAGTCAGCAGCAGCTACTTAACATTGCAGCTGCCTGAGGCTTCTAAGCCACATGGGGTAAACAAGAGCTTGATGAAGAAGTTGAGAAGAAGATCTGGAGCAGGATGTCTGTAGGGGTATTGGAAAGTTTTGAGCGGTATGAGGCATTCTTTCCTGGGGATCTAGAAGGTTGTGCATATTCTTGAGTCTTTGTACATGCCTGGGAGGGATCTGGGAGGGCCCTGGTATCTCCCCATGGGGTGACCCAGAGGCCTTGCACAAGCAGGAAGTAAAGGGTAAGGCAGGTTTTGAACAATTTGAATATTGAAGGTTGTACACAGAGCCCTTTGGCAAAGGGTGGAAGACATAACGGTTCAAAGCATTTAAGAAACTCTCTGATCAATCATTAGCTGCTCATAAAGCTAAGCAGAGACTTCAGTGACCAGACCATTATAGACTTTAAATAATTAGTCCAGAAAAGTCACTAAAAGATACAAAAAGTAACAGCAACAATAATTTTTTAAAAAACCTAGGGAGGGGAGAGATCTGATTCTCAGAGTTGCCACATTATATTGTAAAAAAAGTCTCCAGTTTTCAATAAAAGATTATGAAACACAAAAGGAAATAGAAAAATATGGACCATACACAGGGAAAAAAAAAAAGCAGTCAATAGATTCTGACCCTGAGTGGGGTCCAGATGTTACACTTGCTAGTCAAAGACTTTAAATCAGCTATTTTAAATATGTCCAAAGAGTTACATGAAACCATGTGTAGAAGAATTAAAGGAAAGTAAGACAATGATGTTGCACTAAATATATATCAATAAAGAGATAGAATTATTCTATCCAGTTCTGGAGCTGAAAAGTACAGTGACTGAAAAGTCATAAATTCACTAAGTGAGGCTCAATAGCACATTTGAACTGATGCAAGGGAGAATCAGTGAACTGAACAAAGATCAATGGAAATTATCCAACCTGAAAGATAGAAAAAAGAATGAATGAAAGAGAGAAGATCTCGATTGTGGTGGTGGTTTCATTAGTGTATACATCTATTAAAATTCATCAAATTCTACATCTGAAATATGTGTAGTTTACTGTACAGGAACCATACCACAACAAAGGTATTTAAGAATAAACAAACAAACAAACAAACAAATAAATAAATAAATAAAATGAGCAGAGCCTCAGAAACATACGGGTTATTATCAAATTCCCAACATATGCATAATGGGAGACTCCGGAGAGGGAGAGAAATGGGGACAGAAAAAATATTTGAAGAAATAATGGCCTCAAACTTCCCAAATATGATGAAAGACATGAATCTATACATCCAAGACAGTTAACAAACTCCAAATAGAACAAACTTAAAGAAATAAACCTAGATGCATTATAGTCGTATTGTTGAAAGATGAAGACAGAGAGAATCTTGAAATGAGAAATGACTAATCATGAGGGTAGATGATCCTCAGTAAGATTAATAGCTGACTTCTCATTAGAAACTTGGGAAGCCTGAAGCAGTCAGATGATACATTCAAAATGCTGGGAGAGGAGGAGAGAGGAAGGAAGAGAAACTGTGAGTCAAGAATTCCATAACCAGAGAAACTATCCTTCAAAAATGAAAAAGAAATGAAGACATTCTCAGATGAACAGAAACAGAAATGTGTTGCTAGCAGACATACCCGACAACAGAGTAAAGGAAATCCTTCAGGCTGAAATAAAAGATGCTAACTGGTCATTTGAATCCACACAAAGAAATTAAGAGCACTGGTAAGGTAACTCCAAGGTAAACATAAAAGAGTATAAAGTATTTTTGTACATCTTTTCTTCTCTTACATGCTCTAAAAGATAACCCATAAAGCAATAACTGATGAGCTTATAATGCATAAAGATATATATGACAATAATACCACGACAGGGGAAGAATAAAATGGAGCTATATGGGAGCAAAGCTTCTGAACGCTATTGAAACTGAGTTAGTATTAATATGAACCAGACTGTTTTAAGATGCTAATTATAATCTCCTGGACAACCACTAAGAAAATAACCTCCATAATAGTAATAAGATGAAACAATAAGTCAATTAAAACGGCACATTAGAAAATATCTAAAAATCTGTTTAACTCAAAAGAAGCCTTTGTTGTTAGGTGCAAATATGTTTATGATCCTCCTGATGAATTGACCTTTTTTTATTTTTTAATTTTTAATTTTTTTTGTAGATTTATTTTTTTAACATTTTTTATTGATTTATAATCATTTTACAATGTTGTGGACCTTTTTTTTTAATCATTATATATGTCCCTCCTTGCTGTAAATAACATCTTTTTGTCTGAAGGTCTCTTTTATCTGGTATGAGCATTGCTGCTCAAGTTTTCTCAGTTCCCTTTGGTTACTGTTTTCCATCCTTTTACTTCAATCTTAACTGTGTCCTTGAATCTAAGTGTGTCTCTTGTAGACAGTGGAAAGTTAAATCCTCTTGTTTTATCCATTCTGCCAATCTGCCTTTTTAAAAAAAGCATTTATTTAAATTTAATGTAATTACCAATAAGTAGAATTTACATCTGCCATTTGCTACTTGTTTTCTCTGTTTCTTATGTCTTTGTTTCTCTACACCTCTGTTATAGCTCTTGCATATCCGTATTTATCCTCTTGGTTCTATTTCTCCGGAGAACCCTGACTAATACACACTACAGTGGAATTAAATTATAAATGAATAATAGAAGGACATTTGAGAAACTCACAAATGGTGTGGAAAATAAACAACCCACTTCTGCATATAAACCAAAGAGAAATGTAAAAAAAAAAAGTCCACCCAAAAAATTAGACATGAACATTCATAGTCATATTATTTATAATAGCCAAAGGGTGGAAAGAACCTAAAATGTTCATCAACTGATAAAACTGATGAATAGATACATAAAATGTGATTTATCCATGCAACAGAATGTTATTCAGCAATAAAAAGGAATGAAATTCTGACACAGGCTACAACACCTATGACCCCTGAAAACATTGTGCCGAGTGAAAGAAGGCAGACACAAAAGACCACACATTGAATGATTCCAGTCACATGAAATGTCTAGAATAAGCAAACCTATGGAAAGAAGGGACTGATGTAAGGGGTGCCTTGACCTAAGAGGTAGAGAACAGCAGGAAGGATGTTCCAGGTCAAGAAAGGAGCCACACTGAGGAATGGACGAGGCCAGGGGTGGAACGAGTCTGAGAGTACACAGAAAGATGGATGGGAGATGTGGCCAGGAGCAGGGAGAGGAGAGCTGGAGAGGGAGGGGATCCTGGGGGCCCCGAAGATATGCCAAGGAGGACAGATTTTATCCTGGTTTGAAGGAAGCCAGCGACAGCTCTTAACAAGAGCATCTGAACTGTTTTTTGAAAGCTCACCTCGACTTCGGAGTAGATGATAAATTGGAAGGGTGGAGGGATGGAGAGACAGAAATAAGTGACTGGCTAGGAGCCAGACGCAGCAGCCCAGGAGAGAGAAAGCGGCTGTTCCAACCTAATCAGAAGGCAGCATTAGAAAAATTCATTCTTCTTATCAGGCATCCATCTGTAATCTGAAAGATGAGAGTTTGGGCTGTCAAAGGGTGGTGTTCAATTCTATTACTCAAAGAGAACATCACTCCTCTGATAAAAAGATTTGAGAGCGGAAGCTGTAATGAGAACATAACAAGCTGAAAGAGAATGCACTTCTAATCCCCTGAGTCTTATTTCATTGGGCACATTTAAAAACTCTATCATTAAAATAAGCTTCAATTCTGTGATGGAAAGAAATGTCATTTTCATCACCACTTTAATGGAAAGGCTCACCTTAGAGGTAGGGAGATACTTAGATAATGGATGAAGAAGGCTTGGTGTCTCTAATTGGGAGAGGCAGGTATGAAATTTTGCAGGTCCAATGACTCTAGAAGACTAGTGTGTGGGCTGTTCCTGTTGAACTTCTTCATTTCTTAAGGCCTCTATTTTTCTAGGTGCTAAATAGATTGTGGACTCTTATCACACAGATGAAGTAGATTATGAGAATTAACACACTTCCATTGGTCAAAAAGAGTGTTGGGGCCAATACATAAAAGATCTCAGCAGACACAATCATCATTTCGGAATGTCTGCCTCTCAGAGAAACTGTAAATCCATGGAAGGGCCCACATGGAAATAAATGGAAGCATTCTAAGTGTGGTTCAACACAGAAACAGAATTCTGAATGCTTGGTAGGAGAGGAAATCAACTGTCAGAAAAATACTGCTAAATAACTATACTCATTCCTTCCAGGAGAAGTGGCAGACCCTGGAGGCCAAAGCTTCAGGGACTATGATTTCTCTGTAAGACGCCCTCCAAGGTGAAGGGGTCATCCATCGTACCCATGTTTTGATTTTCTACGGTCAGAAACAGAGACCCATCTGGAAGACCTCAAGAAATAGAGGAGTTATAAAAAAAAAAATGCTAACACTATTTAACATTTGAAAGCACTCACCAGGTTCCAGAATCTGAACTAAGCCCCTTATGAATCACTGAGGCCTCACAATAACCCCATGAAGTTAACAATATTACTCTCCCTCTAGCATAGCTGGAGAAATTGAAGTTCAGAGAGGTTAAGGGGCTTTCTCAAGGTCACACAGCTCATAGGAGGCAAGGTCAACATTCAAGTCAAAGTATTGGAGACCCTGAGCCCAAACTCTAAATGACTTGGTAATTGCTTCAAATTTTAAGAGCAACTGCCCTGGACCTGAAGCAAGAAAGCCACCCAGGCCCCAGGCAGGGTCAAGGGTCATCTCTCTGTTGGCCTGCACACTTCTGTCCACACTTCCTCTCCCTCTACACTAGCACATCTGCTCCCTCACAACTTTGACTCACAGGGGGTCTGGCTTGTCCTGCCCGGAGTCAATCTCACAGCACCTTTGTCATTGGAGCCCTGCTGCTAACCAGCCCTGTCTCCCAGGGTTCATTTCCAAATTCCCATGAAGAGAACCTTCTAGATCCAGCTCCTCCTTTCCAGCCAGTCTCACAGGTCCCCGGCTAATCTCCCCAGCACTAATCTACCCTTGTGTCAACTGGTCCAGTCGGCAAGGCCGAGGCAGGGTCCCAGCCAAGCAGCAGGTGGTGGGCGGGGGGTGATGCCCTTGGAAGGAGTTGGGAGAGGGCAGCAGGGCAGAGGTCAGAGCCCCGGAGCACACCTGGCGGGCAGAGCACCACCAACTATGCAGAGAAAGAGTTAACCAAGCAGGCCTGAGACTGATGCACGTAGAAAGGCCTGCTTGCAAGGGCCCTTGGCTGGTGTCTGGGAACCTGGCCCCAGAGTGTCCCTGGTCATTAGTTAACTCCCCGAGCCTTGTCTGTCTGCAAGCAATGCAGTCTATGTGAGGACTTGCTCTTCTGCTGGGGGTCTGGGATTTTGGTGCCAGACCAAGGGTGCCTATGTGACCAGCCTTCAGTAGAAATCTCGGGTGCTGAGTCTCTAATGAGCTTCCCTGGGCAGAAACATCACATAGATGTTGTTGCGTCTTTGTTGCTTGGGGGATGTGCCCTGTGACCCCTCCTGGGAGGGGGGGAGAGCATGAGGAGGCCTGCAGCGACTCCTCCAGGCTCCGCCTGTGTCGTTCCCCTTTTGGTCCAGCTGTGCATCCTTCCTTTGTCACTCTGAGCTGTGGGTCCAACTAAACGCTGCGGCCTGCGAGTTCTCCTAGTGAATCTCCAGTGTGGGGATGGTCTTGGGGGCCCTCAGCACACAAGCCACAATGATGCTATAAAGAAAGAACACAGGTGACGTGAGAGAAACAGGAGTGCAGTCAACATGGGGGCTCCAGAAAGACCCTCCCGTGGATGTTCTAGCTCAGCTGAGATCTGGCGGCATTCAGGAGGCAAAGGGCAGAAGGAGCACATTCCAGGCAGAGGAAGAGCCAGGCCCAGGACGGGACAGTGAGTGCCTGGCTCCCGGGGGACAGAACCATGTGGCTGTAGCCCCGGAAGCCAGGAGACCCAGTGAGGTCAGAACTGCAGATGGAGGCTGTTCAAGGTGGGGCCCGGGTCCAACTCTTGGGTTTCATGCTAGGCAAGCAGGGGAGAAACGTGATCGAGTCACTTTTTCAAAGATCATCCTGGCTAATGTGTGCAGAATGGACAGAAGCAGGGAGAGCAGCTGGGAGGCCGTTCATGGTCCAGGTGAGACCTGACGACGGGGGTGGCCCTGGATGAAGGTGCAGCTTGAGGGGCGTTTTAGGAGAATGAGTTCTGACAGCGCCTCCTAGTGTCTGCTCGACAGCCTGCTCATCCGACCTCAGGCCAGGCGGGTCCCCAGACACCCCCCAGGGCTCCCTGCTGCGGCTGCGGGCTGCTGGCTGTGGCAGCGGCAGAGCTGATCTGCGAAACTTGCTGGTCCGCGATGATGTTCTCCGGCTTTGGCAAGCGTGTGCTCAAGGTTGCTGGCTGCCCTTCTCAAAAACACTTTCCTTTAATTTTGACACCTAATTCTTCCCATATTTTTTTCTCAAGGGGATTAAAAGGCCTTTTCATTAACAAAGACACTACAATAGTTGATGGGAGTAGTTGTGTGCGCGTCTGTACGTGACAAAATAATGTCGGTGGCCCATTTTCAATCCTTCCCACCTTAGTCCTACTTAAAAAAAAGCAGTGGTCTGTGGAACCCAGAGGTCTGATGACCATTTAAGTGGGGCTAAGTCCTGACTCCTCAGCCTGTTCGGGGCTCTCTGTAACCTTGCCTGCACCTCCCATTAGCTTCCAGCATCCTCTCCCCCGACGCCTCCTCCCGTCGGCTCCTGGTTTTTCACCCCAAGTCCTCCTCCGCCAGCCCCTCCTTCCTGGGTTGCCTCAGTCCTCCCGTCTCTCACCTGCCTCCTTGGTCTACTCCTTCCTCTCGACTTGGAGGGTCTTCTCCTCCACTGGGCCAAGCGAACCCCTCCTGCGTCTCTCCCTGTGCCCCAAACCCTCCCTCCTCGAGGCGGGAGCTGCCCACTCTCAGAGCCCTCTGCCCTCTGTCTGAGCGCGGGGCGGGGCTGGTGGCCCAGGTCGGGTTGGACCCCTCCTCATCAGCTCCGCCTGATGCTGCCCCGACTGTGGTTGTCCTGCCCTCAGTTTGCCAAGGGAGGAAATGGGTTCAAAGCTCGCAAAGCAGTATTCACGGTCCTCCGGAGGTCAGGTAAGCAGTAACCACACCCCTTCCTCAGCGCTGCCCTGGTCCAAGAGGCCACTGACAGGACATTATCGCACCGCTGATGGAGAGAGATTGCATTTGACCCGGCCCACCTGTCCCCAAGCTCTCAGGACACGGTTCAGATAGATGATTCTAGGGCAGTGGAAATAGTTCTCTGACATCATTGTAGTTATGCAAGCTATCATAATGATACGTTTCCTGAAAAACTCAGATTTCAAGGTATAAATAGATTGCTTTCAGGGGATGAGAAAAGAGCCTCCCACGTATGAGGACCTGCTCCCCCACCCCCCCGCTGGGGAGCTTCCATTTTCTCAAGTGCCAATGTCACTGTCCTAAGTAAAAAAACTACAGAATAAAATAGGTGAAAAATCATCGATCCAGTGACAAGGCAGTACAGGGCACAGGGTCACAGGTGGCAGAACACGGGCTTACCTGCAACTGGGGGGACAAGAGAGCAGCAGTAAACTGTGTGAAAGTGAATATTCTTAAATTCTTCTGCAGAACCGGTGCTGGAGATGTCCTCTGTAACACTCAGCAGCCTTTCTGTGAGGACTTTGGGATAAGTTCAAATATAGAGCCAAGAAAATTGTTCGCTAAAAAAATAAACAAAGCTTCCCCGAATGAGGACCAGCTCGTCAGCGGTCCCCATGAGCTGGACCACCCTGCGGCCGCGGGTCCAGCGGTTACCTCGCCCCAGACCCAGTTGGATGGGATGCTTCCGGCTTTTTCTTTGCCTCAGTCTCTGCTGCATTCTCCTACTGCTCCCTTCCGGTGCCACCACCCCGCCCCCCAGCAACAGCAGCTCTCTAGAAACGTCTTTCTTCATTCTGCTCTTCCCTTCAGACCTCACAGCCAGCTCCGCCTGATTCCACCCCTATCTGAGCCTAAGCTGGGCCACCCTAGCCCTCCCCTGCTCTCCCACCATTGTGGGAGGTTGAGCCCTGCAGGCTGCACGTGGGGCTCCAACCCGGGCTCAGCCATCGGAGGTAGTGGGAGATGGCGGGGGTGGGGAGCCTTGGGCACAGTCAGGGGACAGCGGCTGTAGCCCAGGCCCCTCCGTGGCTCCAGCACCCTGAGAGCGCCCTGACCTCAGTGACACCACCTTCTCCTTCCCTCCTTCCCTGCAAGTGGTCCTGGCCTCCTACCTCCCCACCCTCTGTTTGCCTTCTGAGCTCCCCTCTCCCCTTGGCATTCAATCCCCTCTGTTGTAGTGGATCCAGTCCACTCCCTTCCCCGTCTCTTTCTGTAACGGCCTCCTCCTGGCCTCCAGAATTATTTCATGCTCCCAACATCGGTACCACGTGTCTACATCGATGGACACAGTGATGCTTTATATGTTGTCCCTACTTACTTACGTGTTCATGGAAGCCTCAGTTATCCTGGTGGGGATGGTAAGTTATGTGCACCTTGTTTCCCACACAGCAGCCAGAGGGATCCATTAAAAACACAGAGCAGGTCATGACACCCCCAACTCAAAGATACTCACTAGGTTGGCTATCTTAAAAAATGAAAACAGGAAACAAGAAGTGTTGGCGAGGATGTGGAGCTGTTGGTTGGAACCCTTGTGCACTGTCAACAGGAATATAAAATGGTGCAGCCACTGTGCAAAACAGTATGGCGGTTCCGCAAAAAGTTAAAAATAGAATTGCTCTATGATCCAGCAATCCTTCTTCTAGATATAGACCCAAAAGAATTGAAGGCAGGATCTTGAAGAGATATTTGCACACCCATGTTCATGGCAGAATTATTCACAATAGCCAAGAGATGGATGCAACCCAAGTGTCCTGCAGCAGATGGGTAGATAAGCAGAATGTGGTCTATACACACAATGGAATATTCTTCAGCCTTAGAAAGGAAGGAAATTCTGACTCACATTGTAACATGGATGAACCTTGAGGACATCATTCTTAGTGAAATAAGCCAGCCACCAGAAGGCAAATACTATGTGGTTCCACTTGGGTGCATAAGGTGGTCAGATTCAGAGACAAAGCAGGACGGTGGTCGCCATGGGTTGGGGGAGGGGCGTGGAGAGTCAATGTTCCGTGGGGACAGAGTTTCAGTTTTCCAGGATGAAAAGAGTTCTGGAGGTGGATGGCGGTGATGGTTATGCAACGTGAATGTAGTTACTGCCGCTGAATTGTATATTTGAAGGTAATTGTAATGGTACATTCTGTGCTATTTATAATTTACCACAGTTTTTTCAAAAACTCTCCAAAGGCTTTTCATCAAAATTGGAGTAAAATCCATGAATAAAACCAAGGCCTGAAGGGCCTGTATTAGTGGTGGGTCTGCCTCTCCGAGGGCACCCCAACCCCCTCACTGCAGGGTCCTCAGCCCCTGGGAGACACAGCCTCCTGAGAGGGGCTGTCCGGGACCACCCCCTCTTTTATTTCTAGCCTTGTTGTTTCTGTCTGAATTGTGTGAAATAATTACCTGTGTTAATGGAGTTTCAGGGGAGGTGGTTCAGGGTACCAAAGCCATCGGGGATGGAGGGGAGAAAGGATGGATCCCATGAGGGACTGATGGGAAAGAGACGGAACTGAGAGGCCAGGGGAAGTGGATGAGTGGTCTTGGGGCCCGTGGTCACTAACCTGCCTCAGGTGTGACTATAAATATTACTCAGAACACAGCAGAACCGTTGTTTGATTTTGTCCAAGATCTGGTTTTCCCGCACAGTCTATTTCAAATACCTAATGAGTTTTCAGTCCTAGAGCCCACAGTAACCTTCCAGGAGAGCACGTGTTCCCTGGTGGCCCCCTTCCTGGAAGGAGGCGGGGGAGGACAGCACCTGGTGAGAAACGGTCAGGAATGCAGGTCCCAGAAAGAATGGAAGGGCCGGAGCCCAGGGCGGCCCTCGGGGAGGCAAGGTTTCTGGCAGGGTTGAACATTCGCTCACTGTCACTCTCTCTCTTGCTGGGGAGATGCTCTGAGACCATTCACCCTCGGGCTGAAGGTCAGTCCCAGGCACTGCTCGCCCCAGGACCGTAGGTCTTGATCACCTCCCACTGCACTCTGTTAACGTGGATCGAATGACCAACTAGGAACATAAAGAAAATGAGGGGGAAACCTTGCCCAGCTTTGTACCAAGCAGGGCAGTGTTTCCTTAACAGAGATGGAAACCATTTGACTTCCAGAAACCAGAAAGACTGAGAAAGAACTGTAGTAACCACTGTTGCCAAGCATCCAGCCGGAACCTCACCGAACCTCCATTTTTTTCTAAATCGCATGGAAGCCTTACAATGCAAGGACCATTGGTGCTGCTTGACAGATCAGGAAACTGAGGGGTGGAGGTTTCAAGGATTTGCCCGAGTTCTTCCTCCAGGGCCTCCTCCTCGCTCTGGCCCATCTCCTGGTCTCACAGCCGCCCTGTGGAACCACACACACAGCTCATCCTGGTACTCGAGATAGCAACAACCAAAGTAACTCACCAAGGTGTTGCTTTATAACTTTTTGAGGGCGACTCAGCTGAGCAGCCTAGGCTAGGCCTCAGGAACAGGTGCGTCAGCAGGGAGGATGCTAGCTGGACGTCGGCCCTGGGCGGGGCCCCTGCCGGGAACTGGGACACCTGTGCAGAAACACTGGCCACCGCGCCTGTCCTCGGGAGTTTCCAGTTGGGCCCTAAGATCCTGGTGTTCCCAAGGCTTCCCTCGCCCTGTGCACCCAGTGGCCACCCTGTCCTGTGGCCTGTCACGCCCGGCGCTGTCAGTCACACCCAGGTACCAGCCCAGGCGGGGTCTGCCTTCCGCTCGGATGTGCTGTGAACTTCGTCTGAGCCTCCCTGTGGACTAGGCCGATGATCTCTGCCCTGCCTGTCTCGAGGGGCCACTGAAAGATAAAACGAGGCATCAGACGTGACAGCCCTGCAGAGCAGAAAGCATCCTCCAAGCCTAAAATGGTCCTGAGGGTCACAACCGGAAGTCTTCACCTCCTGCTTAGCGGCCAGTCCTGCTTCTTCTGGTCTGAGCTGAGTGTCAGGGTCATCACAGAACAGACTCCCCAGTCTCCCACGTCCTGGACCTGGTTTGCGCCAGGCACCTGGACCACCTCGTTTTGTCATTGGCACAGTGGCGCTGCGGTGAGGAGGCCCCTGTGATGGTGCCCGTTCAGCCAGGGAGGAGGCTCAGCCGCAGCGGGTTTATGTAACGTGCTGCGGGTCCACGTGCTGCCATGTGGCTGTGGGTCAGTCTCTCCAGGCCCACGCCGAGCCGAGCCTCCAGGATCCAGCTGTCTTAGAACCGAGAACAGGTGGTCATTTTTAACCCACTGAACACATCGGCGCTCGGGCACGCCTGAGGCCCATTGCCGTGGGCGCTTGCTTGAGAGGAAACCGATGTGGCAGGGGTGGTTCTCCAAATACCACAGACAAGCAAGGACACCCGGATTTAGAAAAGCAAAGCTCCCTTCATGCAGACCCCCCCTCCTCCAAGCCCCAGGGTTGGACACAACCAGAAACACGGACATCAAACTTGGCTGGGCCAGTCTTGCCAGGCTCCTCAGAAACTATTCTGTGTGTCATCTTAGATATTTGGTTTTGCTCACAAGCTAGGTACCGTTGTTGGGACAAATTCTTTTGTATTTTCCCAGTAATTAGATGCCATTTTCCCAGAAATTACAGGGAATCTGCTGTCACAGCTGGACGGCGAGGCTTCTCCCTGTGTGCTGGGTCCCTTCTTGCTGCCTGATTCTGTTCGGCTCTAGAAAGATTCCTTCTTGGCTTCAAAAAAAAAAAAAAAAAGAAGAAAGAAATCAAGTTGATATTTTGCCGAATCTGTCTAGCAACCAGAAAAGAAGGTCAAGTTTTAAAAGAAGCGACATGGGAGGGGATTGTAATGAAATCCACTCTGGGCTGGGTACGGATGATTCACTTCAAGCACATAACATTCTGGAAAGCACGTGACCAAAGGTATTTTTCTAAATAACCTCAAGTGCTAGGCGAGTCATTCTGTAAATTGCACACCAGCGACAACTCCTCACTGGTATTTTGCTTGGCAGGCGCTCAGCCCCACCACGGCCCGGATTTTCCTGCAGGCAGAGCCCGGCCTTGTTTTGATGGTTGTTTCTACCGCTCTCCACCTCTGCCAGGAAGGGTGCCCAGCCCAGGGAGGGGCATGCATGGTGGGCTTTGAACTGGCCAAGGCACCTCTGCTTGGACACTACGAGGTCCTCCCTGGGGCCCAGGGCAGTCTCAGTTCTTCTCCAAATGACGGCACTGCTGAAATTCCTCTTCCAGGTTCAAGGTTTCCATCAAAACAATTAGGACCCCCCAGCGACTGTCTTCTGAGAACCCCCTGAAACAGCAACAGCCCCCACCCCACCACTCCCATCGCCCAAACAGCTCTGGAGTTGCTCCAGGCAGTAGAGGGTGCCGCTGCTGTCAGTAGGTGCTGGCACAGCAGCCTGACCTGAGATGAGCCCATCGGGGTCCTTTCCAAACCAGGCTCCATCCTGCGGATCACAAAAGTGGGGAAAGCTGATCTCAGGAAGAGAGGGAGTATTGATCAAATGTGCAGAGAGGAGCAGGGATAAAGCAGAGGAAGAGGACTGGGATGGTGTCTGAGTCCCCAGTCCTGGTTTACCCCGAAGCTCAGCTCTCCTGAAATCCCACAAAGCAGCAGAAGGTCCTTCAAGTTAATCTCCTTTTCTCTTAGGCTTGTCCAAGTGACACTCTGTCGCTTCCAACCAAAAGAGTCCTAACAATGTCACCTGACTCTCTTGCACTCATGACCCCATTCAGGTACGAAGTCTCTGTAGCTGCTCCTGGTCTACCCGGATAAGGAAACTTGCTTATAGGTGGGCTTACTTTAGGAAAACTCGATGTGTTAAAATACAAATGATCAAACCCAAAAAATCCATGACTAAGTATTCCTACCCTCAAAAGAATTGTTTGCTGTCTGAAAAGGAGCTTACTGGAAAGGATTGTTTCTATTACACTTTGCCTACTGCACTTAAAATACTCTTTTGGAACCAAAATGTCCTTTAAAAGAACTAGTAAAATCCATTTTGATGCATCTGTATTAGTTTCCTAGGGTTGCTATTACAAAGTCCCATAGACTAGGCATTCTTAAACAATAGGAATGTATCCACTCACAGTTCCGGAGGCTGGAAATCCAAGAAGAAGGTGTTGGCAGGGCTGGTTCTTTCTGAGGGCCATGAGAGAAGGGTTTCGTTCAGGCCTCTCGTGAGTGGTGGTCTTCTCCCTGGATCTCTTGGTAGCAGCTTCCTTCTATGTGTGTCTGTCTCTGTACAAATGTCCCCTTTTTCTAAGGACACATGAGGGTGGACCCTAATCATCCAAAATGATTAGGGTCCACCCTCATCCCTTTAGCTTGATTATCTCTGTGAAGACCCTGTCTCTAAGTTACTAGCAATTAGGACTCCAGCTTATCTTTTCAAGGGAGATACAATTCAGCCCGTAACCCACACGGTGGAATACTATACAGTCAGGCAAAAGAGGGAGATTCATCTGCATGTGCTGAGACCACACACACAATGTGGACAAGCCAGGCTTTATGTCTGTTTGTGTGGATCTCTCTGTTAGGACCAGTATGTGCAATGACATTCACACTGGTACATATAGGTGTATTTCTTTAATTTCTGAAAGGAAGCAAGACAAGTTCACAATAGTTACCACTTTGAAGAGAGAGCTGAAAAAGGAGGGAAATAGACTTTGACTTTTTTTTGTATTTTATTTACTTTCTTTTTCTATATTGACTGAATCTCGTGTGTATATATACACACACGTGTGTGCGTGTATATACATGTATACACATTTCTTTTCTTCCTTATGCTTTTCTTTATTCTATGTAAGCTCTGTATTGTCTTAACAATGTTGAGTTGGTTTGCACACAAGTTCTCAGGAGTAGATTTTAGATGCCAGGCATAACCTACATTCTGTGTATCTGTCTGTACTTGTAAGCTCTGAAAAGCTTACATTCGTTCTTGCCCTTGTATGTGGTGCTTAGCATGATGGGCCAGGAAACCGGGTCCTTTCTAGTGTCTGGAGACAGTGATGGGGAGAGAGCAATGAGGAGCACTTTGGTAAAGAAAGCAGGTTGATCATGGCTGATGCTGGCTAGAACTGCTTCCTTGGATGATGAAATAAAGGCTTAAAAAAAGAAATGCCAGAGATTCATCAGGCAAGGCCTTGGACATACCACAGGCTCTTACTCCATTCAGGTGCCAGTGGTGTTTTTGTAGGTCCAGGAGAAATGTCCTTGGTAGGAATGAAAAGGCTGAGATTCAGTGCATGATTTTTACTTTTTAGAGACCTCTTTAGACCAGTCTTTCTCAACCCTAGTTCTGGGAGAAAAGTAAGCCCCAAGATCCTGAGACGTCCACTGAGTGCAATGAATTCTCTTTTTCCACCCTTGTATGGCTCTCAGTTACTCAAAGTCTACAGTTTTTTCAAAAAATTGAAGTATAGTTGATTTACAATGTTGTGTTAGTTCCTGGTAAACACCACAGTGATTCAGTTATATATATGTACAATATAATATATAATATAAAATTATATTATGTATAATATAAAACTATATAATAAATGTATGTAAATTATATAAAATATGTAATATAAATAATATATTCTTCTTCAGATTCTTTTCCATTATAGGCTATTACAAGATGTTGAATATGGTTTCCTGTGCTATTATAGTAGAACTTTGTTGTTTATCTGTGTTATACAGTAGTGTGTGTCTGTTAATCCCAAACTCCTAATTTATCCCCTCCCCTTTCCCCTTTGGTAACCAGATGTTTGTTGGCAATGTGTGTGAGTCTGTTTCTGTTTCTAAATAAATTCATTTGTGTCATTTTTTTAGATTCCACATGTAAGTGACATCATATGATATTTGTCTTCCTCTGTTTGACTTACTTCACTTAGTATGATGATCTCTGGGTCCATCCATGTTGCTATAAATGGCATTATTTCATTCTTTTTTATGGCTGAGTAATGTTCCATTGTATAAAAATACTACATCTTCATTATCCATTCATCTGTCTATGGACATTCACGTTGCTTCCATGTCTTGGCTATTGTAAACAGTGTTGCTATGCACATTGGGGTGCGTGTATCTTTTCAAATTACAGTTTTCATCTTTTCTGGATCTGTGCCCAGGAGTGGGATTGTTGGATCATGTGGTAATTCTATTTTTAGTTTTTGAAGGAAACTCCATACTGTTTTCCATAGTGGCTGTACCGATTTACATTCCCACCAACAGTGTGGGACGATTCCCTTTTCTCCACACCCTCTCTGGCATTTGTTATTTGTAGACTTCTTGATGATTTGCAGACTTCTGACCGGTGTGAAGTGATACCTAAGGAACACAGGGCTTTAAATCAGATTAAACACTTTTTTCACTATCAGGAGTGATAGATTTTCGCCAGGGTGTGTTTCTTCTATTCAATGTCGAGGGATGAGGACCGTCTTGCTAGCAAATTATTTTTTTACAAAACAATGTTTACCTGCCTTCCTTAATAATCATATGGCTGTAGGTGTCACGATTCCTGAGACATGCTTCAGATAACCCTAGAAAGTCTTAAAACATAACGTATTAATGTTTTGGTTAATCAGCTCTTCGTCCATCCCTGCACTCAAAATGAACTCACAGCGTGTTTGTTTTCTTTTTCCTGCCTGAGGCTGATACCACTCACCATCCTTCTTTGCACTGAAATCTCCAGGATGATTTCCCACACTTGGAACTGCCCCTTTGCTCTCATCTCTGGGGGCAAACACTCACAAAAGCTTTCCGTGGTTGCTGTGGCTTGAACTGTATCCCCTAGAAAGAGATGTTGATGTCCTAACCCCCAGCGCCTGTGAACATGACCTTATTTGGAAAGAGGGTCTTTGCAGATGTCATCAAGTTAAAATGAGGTCATTCTAGACTAGAATGGGTCTAATCCCATGAGCAGTGTGCTCCTAAGAGGAAAGAGAGAGAGATTTGGGCACAGAGACACCCGGGGAAGGTGCCAGGTGACAACAGAGGCAGAGATTGTAGTGATGCTCCTACAAATGAAAAACTCCAAGGATTGCTGGCAACCAGCGGACATTAGGCAGAGGGCAGGGAGGATCTTTGCTAGAGCCTTCAGGGTAGCAGGGCCCTGCTGACATCTTGGTCCTGGACTTCTGGCCCCCAGAACAACGAGAGAATAGATTCCTGATGTTTTAAGCCACTCAGTTTGTGGTCATCTATTTATTACTGTAGCTTGAAGAAACGGATACAGTTGCTGTTGTTTTCTAAGTCTCTAAACCTGAAACACAACATGATTGGTTTCTTAATACATCAGCAAACTGCACCCTACTCTCCAAATCCCACCTGACTTTGCAGGCTCCGCCCAACGCCTACCATTTTGGGATCATTGTGGGGAAAATTTTGCCCTGTATCCAGGAGCATCAGGGACTTGTGAACCTCCATCATTCCCTGAAGACCTAAGACAGAGACAAAAATCTATCAGGACACCTTTTCTTGGTTGGGGGAAGGGGGGAGATTCACCCTTATCACTGACTATCAGCAGCGGGTCGGAACCAGGCCCCAGGCGCTGGAAACAGTGTTTCGCATGAGCAGGGGTCTGGAACGTGGCTTTCCTCTGACCCACCCTCCCAGGTGCCTTCAGAGTCTGTGATGTGTCTTCCCTCCCGCCCTGGGGCACCGGGGAACCAGAGAGGAGCGGAGTGCCAGTGGAGAATCCTTGCCGGAGAGTGGGGGTGGGCGGGAGGGACACAACACAGGGAAGCCCCGAGCTGCGGGCTTGGAGACTCAAGACAAAGCAGGCCTCCCCTGAAGCGGGCCAGGGAGGTGGGCTGTGTGCTGCGTCTGGTGGTATGATGGAGGGGGAGCTCTTGGCAACCGTTGGGTTGGGGAAATAAACCCTGACATCTCACCGCCGCGATTTTCACCGTTCCTCTCTCCCTCCCATGAACATAATCGACTTCCGGCTTGCAAGCATCATTATGGCGTAAAGAGTGTGGGGGTGTGGAGCATAAAAAATATGTTTGGGTCGAATGTCTCTGAGCGCTAGAGATTCTCCTGAGGAAACGAGCGCCACTGGCTCCTTCTGCCCTGGGAAATTGTGCAGACGAAACCGGGCACTGCAGGTGAAAAATGCTTTGCAGGCGGAGAATGTTGTACACGCGGGCAGGTTACTTATTATCATTGTGGTTATCCATCAGTTAATCGGTCGAGGCTCCTCCAGAGCAAGCCTGGCTGGCTGTGCATGTGATGCAGGGGCCGGTGAGGGGTCCCACGTGTCATTGGAACTTGTACAGAGGATGCTGAGAGAGTGAGTGAATTTTGCTCAAGAGTCAGCCTCTCCGTTGCCCACCCCACCGCCTCTCATCACGCCTGCTGAGCCTTGCCTGCCAACCTGCCCCTTTTGTAAGGGACCAGCCCTTCTCAGGACCTGGCTGAAGCCCGCCCCTCCAAGGATCGCAACACAGGCTGGGTCCAGGCACGACCAGCTGGACCCACGGGACCACCCACTCACTGAAGGGCCTTGGGCAAACCCCGCTGCCCCCTTCTTTGTTTCATTCACCCATTCCATGCGGTGACAAACAGAAACGCCAACCCAGGGGAAAGCCAAAAGCCAGGGAATATTCATTCTTGCAGACAGATGCTTCATGGCGGCCAACTTCATCGGGGGCTGATCAGTGTTTTCTGGCTCCCTGGGGCGTCAACTCTCTACAGGCATCTTGCCAATCAGCCCCATGTGGCAAATAAAAAGCACGTGTACCATCCTGGCCTGATTCCTCCCGCTACCCTGGCTTTGTTAAGGCAGAACACAGGATAATGATGGTATCAGTTGCCAAGCTGTAAGACCTCAGTTGAAAAATGCAACATCTTCTCTGCCATGCACTGTCATTGACACATATACATTTATGTGAAAATTCATAAAAATCTGCATGAGCCCTTCACACACACACACACCCCTCCCGATACCAAACCTCCCACCTTCATCTACTCTTGTTCATATCTTTATGCCCAGAGAATAAGATATGTGGGAAAAAGAATCTCTTCCTCAAGAGTCACCAGACCAGACTTGGACTCTGGAGCTGCTGTGTTACTTTAAGCAAGTCACTTAACCTCTCTGAACGTCAGTTTCCCCATCTCTAAACTGAAGATAATTAACCTAGCCCACAGGGTGGTAATGGACATATGACGGATACACCAGCAGAGTAAAAACATGATGATACCATTGCTAGTGCCTGCCTCTTTCAAACAGATCCATAATTCTCTTAAAACCTGGGGATTTTTATGAAAGCCAAAGAAGAAGAAGTGGCAAAGAAAATAAAAAAGGGAGGACTGTACCATCACAACATGGCTTTCTCAGGCCACACGTGGAAACAAGCAAGTCTGTTCTTGTTCGTTGCACTTCAGACCCTGACGTGGCCCTCACAGGGGTGCAGCTTGGAGTAGAGGCAGCCGCCACCGTCCCAGAGCCAGAGCCACGCAGGAGAAGGCCTGGGCACAGAGGAGAGGGAGATGCTGAGGAGGGGGCACCCTAGGAGCCTCCAGATCCTTTCTGGGGGGAGAAGAGCTCTCTCCCGACAGAAGCCCCAGCTATTGAAGCCATCCTCTGACCTTCCTGCAGCACTGCTTGTGAGGTGAGCCTAGAGGGGTGCCGGGTGGCCAGTAGGCACTGCTAACGAGACTCCTTCAGGATGCTGTGACCAGGGACCAATGACAGCTTCTCCACCAACTAGCTTATACTGAACTCCCTAAGCCAGGGGTTCTGCGCTGCCAAACTGAGCTGAAAGTTGTTTCCTTTGGTTCATCCCCCTCCCCTGCCCTCCCCACCATGTGCTGGTCTCTTTCACACGTGGTGGCTACTGTGGATTAACTTCTTGAAACTCCATTCCTATCCCATTCCAATGTGCCCTCCTGCACGGAAGGAGTCAGAAAGTTTACATTTCCCAGACTTCTCAGCAGCTAGGGTTCAGCGGAAACTGGGGACGTAGGGATCAGACAGAGGCACAGGCAACTCGGATTCTGAACAGAGTTACATGGAGAGAGGGCTCAGCTGCTTGCAAGTACCAGTTGAGGCAAAAGAGACATGGTCCCTGGACAGCAGCTGCTCAGGAGAGAAGCATCAGTCCCTCTGTGTATTTTGTATGTTCTTCCTGTTCATTTATTGCACAGCCTTTTTTCCCTCCACCCCAACGATTCTGAAGGCTAGCTCTATCCAGACATAAATCTCCTCCTGCTTAGACAGAGCAGATTCTGTTACCTGCAACAAACAGCGTGGACCAATACTGTCAGTTACATTCTGCAGACCCCAGAGACAAAACACCCCCTTCAGTGTGCCAGAGAAGCTCTTGGTCATGATTTTCTTTAAAAAATATAATGTGGCATCAGCAGATTGATATATTATGATATGTCTAGCACCCAGTGTGAAGAAATATAACCAAGACTTCAAAAAAGCATCATTTGCCTCAGCCCTCAAGTTGAAAATAATTTAGTTTACAGAGGTGAGTAGGAAAGAAAAAAAGTCACGGAAGTGAAGGCTTGTGCAAAACGGCATCTGAAAAGGCTGGTTTTCATTTACCTTTTGTGTGATGTGGGCATTCAGGCTGCACACGTAGATATCCATCGCCTTTCACAGATGAAAATTCACTATTCTAACAGGAGAGAGCTGCAAATTATTTAGGCTGTCACATCAGACATCCACATTTGTGTTATCTCCAGAGCTAATACCACGTTTACCATCATCTGTTATTATTTCTGTTAAGAATGTGCACACAGTTTCTTCTGCTGCCAACACTACCCACAGGAGTAAAACAAGTGATCTGAAATCAGTTTTGTAAGATTCTTCCTTGATATTTTTAGGAAAAGGCATTTGAATTTTGAAGTTGTGTAAGACAGTCTGCTGTCGGGCAGGGAAGGGAGCCTGCTCGCCTGAGAGCCATCTCGGCATGGAAAAAAGGGTTCTATCCTCAGGCTGCCTGCATCAGCCCTGGCAACGCTGACGCACAGAGTGTTATTGGAAAAGGTAACCTGAGTAAACTCAGCGCTTGGGTCTCTGAACCACAAGGATGACATGCGCCCTGGAGAGCCTTTCCATCTGTAACCCTCCGTCTTTGATGAACGTGATGTCACAGATGAGAAGATGAGGCAAATAAAAAAGAATGAAATAATGCCATTCGCAGCAACATGGATGGACCTAGAGATGATCACACTAAGTGAAGTCAGTCAGGCAGCGAAAGACAAATACCATATGATATCACTCATTACGTGGAATCCAAAAAAAGGAAAATGATACAAATTTTATTTACAAACCAGAGAGAGACTCACAGACATAGGAAACAAACTATGGTTACCAAAAGGGAAAGGGGTTGGGGAGAAAGGATAAATTAGGAGTTTGGGACTAACAGATACACACTACTCTATATAAAATAGATAAACAACAAGGACCTACTGTATGGCATAGGAAACTATATTCAGTTTTTTGTAATAAGCTATAATGGAAAAATCTGAAAAAATACATATGTATGTATATGTATAACTGAACACTTTGCTGTACACCTGAAACTAACATTGTAAATCAACTACACTTCAATAAAAAATAAACTGAAAAAAGAAAAGAGGAGGCAACTGTGGGATTGGGGACAGAGAGCTGTCTATTCAGAATGAATCAAGAGAGAAGAAATAATGACTTCCTCTTTGCAAACTTAACTGGTCTGACCGATTGAAAACTGGATGAAATTCTGCTTACGGTTAGGAATTTAATATTAAAAACCGCCTCGCCACTAACAATCATAACAGAAAATTACCATATGGAAAAGTTATCAACGTGTCCTTTTTTGGAAGCAGGAAATCACAGCAATATTTTTAAGCATTAAAAAAAAATCCATTAAACATGTTTCTGGGCATTTTTCCTCCCTTTGGGGTGAGACAGCATCCCCATTAGCAACAGGGTAAACTACACATGTTCTCAGAAGGGGCAGAGGGCTAATTGCAGATGAAGGATGTAAATTCGGCTCAAGAGCCCAGGCCCGGCTCCCATGCCCGCACCAGCCTGTTCCGATTGGTTCAGGCACTCATAAGGAAGCATTACTTCTTTATTCCAGAAGCCTCAGTGGGTAGCCAGGCCCCACACGTATAATTTCCCAGCAGTTACTGTAACCTTCTCCTAGGTCCAACTGTTCAGGAGTGGGAGATGCAGGCAGTTATGGGGGGGTGTCGTGTCAGGACTGAAGTCCAACTTCATTTTTTAAAATGGACCTTTTCTTATTTTCTTTCTCTGGCTACAGTGTGCAGTGGATGGCTTTGATGTATCTTTTCAACAATCATAGATGAAGGGTCAAGGTGTGATACTTAGTAATTGCTTAATGGGGTATCAGTCAAAGGAGAGAGGCTCCTGGGGGCGAGAAGCGGGGGATGAAGGCACACACCCGAGGCCTGCTCCATCCCCACCAGAGGAGCACAAGGGGGGGGCGGGGTTGCTGGGGGAATGGTGCGCTCTGCTCCTCAGTTCTAGTCAAATGAACTGAATTTGAATGTGTGTGAAATTTCCCTGTTCTTTCCCCCATGAGGCTCCAAATGCAGCTGGGAGAAATCTGGGGAGCAGAAACAGGAGAGGACCCGTAGCGGGGTTCCGAGTGGAAACGTCCCCCAGCTGTAGCTCAGAACAGATAGCAGGTAATTGACGTCTGATGGCAAAGTCCTGCCCTGAAAGCCAGCGTCCCAACCCCAGGTACCAGCTGGGGATGCTGTGCTTGGAACCAAGAACAGAGCCTGGGCCACAATTCAGTCCCAAATGCCTCTTTCTGGGGCCAGGCACCCCAGGCTTCCAGGCTCCCCAAACAAACCTGACATCCTATGTCAGTGATTCCGTAATCACCATGCAGAAGGATCTTCCAAGCTGAATACAGGCTGCTCTCAGTCCCTTTATTTCTTTCTGTTGAGAATTCAGCAAGCATTTTATGAAAAAATAAAATTTTAAGAAGAGAAGGGTACACAGGGAACTATATTCAATAACTTGTAGTAACCTATGTTGAATAAGAATATGAAAACGAATATAGGTATGTTCCTATACGACTGAAGTATTGTGCTGTACCCCAGAAACTGACACAGCATTGTAAACTGACTATACTTCAATAAAAATATATATTTTTTTTAAAAAAGAAGAGAATGGTGGGGAGGGAAGGGGACAGGAAGGAAGAGAAAGGACAAATATTGCTTCCTTTTGCCACCAGCACCTGTCCCCTGCCTTCAGGATAGGTTAAGTCACCTGTATACTTTGATGATAGACCAGTGGGGACTCCTCTGGTTCTGACACTTCTGAACAGGTGGAGGAAATTCCCATCTCTGCCCACCGCAATCTCAGGAAGCTGCCATAAAGAAATGAAGGAAACCAAGGTGTTCGGCATTGATTTTTAAAAATATATGTGCAACACCCATTAGGATGGCTGTTATTAAATAATAATAATAATAATGAGTAGCACTGATTAGAATGTGGAGAAACTAGAACCCTTGTGCGTTGCTGGTAGGAGTGTGAGGTGGTACTGTTGCTGTGGGAAACAGCCTGGTGGTTCCTCAAAAACTTAACTGTAGAATGAACACATGATCCAGCAATTCCACTTCTGGGTATGGATGCGAAAGAAGCAAAGAAAGGTCTCCAAAAGATATCTGTACACCCACGTTTCCAGCAACACTCTTCACAATAGCCAAATGTGGAAGCAACCCAACTGTCCACTGATAAGGAACAGGTCTATCCATGCAATGGAAATTTTTTTTTCATTTTTTTATTGAAGTGTAGTTATTTTACAATGTTAGTTTCAGGTGTTCAGCAAAATGATTCAGTTATACATATATATGCACATACATATATATTTTTTCAGTTTCTTTTCCATTATGGCTTATTATAAGAAATTGAATATAGTTCCCTGTGCTATACAGTAAGTCCTTGTTGTTTATCTACTTTATATATAGTAATGTGTACCTGTTAATCCCAAACTCCTAATCCATTCCCCCCACCCCCAGTAACCACAGTTTGTTTTCTATGTCCAAGAGTCTATTTCTGGTTTGTAAATAAAATTTGTATCTTTTTTTTTAGATTCCACATATAAGTGACATCATATGATATTGTCTTTCTCTGTCTGACTTACTTCACTTAGTGTGATCATCTCTAGGTCCATCCATGTTGCTGCAAATGGCATTATTTCATTCTTTTTTATGGCTGAGTAATATTCCATTGTATAAATAAACCACATCTTTTTTTATCCATTCATCTGTCAATGGACATTTAGGTTGCTTCTGTGTCTTGGCTATTGTATACAGCACTGCAGTGCACATTGGGGTGCACGTATCTTTTAGAATTACAGTTTTCATCTTTTCTGGATCTATGTCCATGAATGGGATTGCTGGATCATACGGTGAAACTCTATGCTGTACCAATTTATATTCCCACCAACAGTGTAGGAGGGTTCTTTTTTCTCCACACCCTCTCCAGAATTTATTATTTGTAGACCTTTTAATGAATATTCATGCCATGGAATATTTTTCAACCTTAAAAAGGAAGGAAATTCTGACACATGCTGCAACTTGGATGAACCTTAAAGACATTATGCTAAGTGAAATAAGCCTGTCATAAAAAGACAAATATGAGACACCTAGAACCCTCAGACTCATAGAGCAGAATACAGAATGGTGGTTACCAGCAGCCAAGTGGGGGGCAACCCAATAGCTCTTGTTTAATGAGGATACAGTTTCAGTTTGAGAAGATGAAGAAAGTTCTGGAGGTAGATGGTGGTGATGGTTGTACAACAATGTGAATGTACCTAGTGCCACTGAACTGCACACTTTAAAATGGTTAAAATGGTATATTTTAAATTATATATATGCATGTATGTATGTATATATGTATATGCAATGGCCTGAAAACCCTTTGCATCTAGATTTGGAAGGAATCCTTTAGCTGGGTCACTGACCCCTGGTTCATTCCCTTTCCCGGCTAAGGAGGAGCAGAAGGGTGCAGGATGTCACAGGCCTGACGGTGAGCCAAGGGGCCCCTCCAGCACAGAACAGAAAGGCATAACCTCCCACCATCCCTTTTACAGACTCAGAGAAGTTAAGGAACCTGCCCAGTGACCTAGGTACTAAGTGAAGCCAGGTTGGTCTGCTTCAGAAGCTCTTGATCTTGCCTTGGGCTGTATTTGTCCCCTCCTGCAAAATATATCACCGCCCCCACCCCACCCCGGAATCCTCTTGCAGAGGGACCCGCTTCTCACCATTGGCATCATCTCCTTAAGGGCTTCCTGAGCTCAACTGCCTTGTGACTGAATCACTAGTCTGTGTGACTACAGGCCCCAAGTTGTGCAGTCCACAACCTGCTCAGCTGAATGCCAGAGCCCTCCTCAACTCTGTGTTACTTAAAAAAAGTAACGCAATAGCTACCCAACATGTTAACAGGATTCTTTTACTGCAGAGACCTCTTCTCTGGTAGAAAACAGGGCTCGCCTTAAATGGGAGGCTCAGAGACATCAGTGCCTGCTTTTAGATCCCACACGAAACACCCCAAGGGGCCCCTGGTGCCCCTTGGCTCTCCCCCCACCCCCACTTGCTTTTGTTTGACTCAATAATAACAAAAGCTGGATGGATGTGCTGCTTCAGGGATTTCTCAATTCATTCATTTGCTTTCAACACAATTTCCAAAAGTTCACGATCTGCCAAAATCTGAGCATTAGCAAATCTGAACCTGGGCTGCCCTGATGACCCCAGATGATTCTGATGGTGACACGTGTGGAACCAGACGGGAAGGGGCCATGGCTGGACCACAGCTCCTCTTAAAAGGGTAACGAACCTCCCTGGAGACCAGCAAGGAGATAGACACTCTGGAGATTCATGGGCTGGGAAGGTCGGGTGGGCTGATGGCGCCAAGGCCCCCTAGTCCCAGGGGCTCAAGAGGGAGGGAGGGAGGTGATGGATAAGTAGCCTGGGTGGGCGGGGGCAGCTGTCCCCAAGGGAATCAGGGACCAGAACTCGGGGAGGCTGAGTGCATTAGTCACGTACAACTCCTGACCCATCCTCGTGTGCTGCGGACGTGGGAGGTGAGATTGGGAAATCACTCCACCTCTCCAGGCCTCCATTTCCGCATCAACAAAAGGCGAAACACCTACCTCAGGAGGCTGCTGTGAGTGTTTGGTGAGTGTGAACAGAACATCCAGCACATGGGAAGAACTCGAGTTCTTAAAACGCTGTCCCTCTCCCACAACCAGCAGCCAAGTGTGTGGTGCTTACGGCCCTGTACTGCCCGTGGGCTGGGAGGAGAGGAAGTCAGCCCGTGACACTCTGACCCTGAGATGCTGGAACAGGGCACTGAGCAAACTAGAATCCTCGGCTCAGTGTCTGGGATGAAAAATGTGAGCTCTAGTTCACTCGAAACCCCTGAGAGAGTGTGGGATTTTTTTTTCCCCTCTTCTTCCAATAGGGTATTATCTTCTCCCTGAAACATCCTTTCTGCTAACCAGTTCAGGAAAGCTAAAACAGTCCTTACCTTAAAAAAAAAAAAAAAAGAAGGAAGGAAGGAAGGAAGAAAAGCAAGCAAGCAAGCAAGCTGTTAAAATAAAATGTTTTTCTCTCAGACACAGTACAGCTTACAGCCCAAAGCACATGAGGTTTAATTTAAGATGAGACATTTAAGTATGAGGTGCAGCAGAGAAAGGCTGTGAATTCTGCACATGTTGGATGTCACCCTCCCACTGCCTCAGTTAGGACTCAGGAAGTTTCCTTTGCCAAGTAGGTGAAGGGGATGTAGAAGGCTGGACTTACCTACCTGGGAGCCACCCACCTGGGAGCCATTGGCCCATGGAATGGACAGGACCCCAGCCACGAGGCTGGGAGGTAGATAGAGGGGAGACGTGGGGCCCAGGCTGGGGAGGCATAGTTGGTTTCTGTTCCAACATCCAAAATAACCTTAATTGATACAACAACTCTAAGGCACTGGGCTATAAAAATTGAATATCATATACTCAATTATATATATTAAAAATATATAAATATATATTCATATATTAAATATATGTATATAAAATGTACAAATATATGTATATATCTATACATAAAATACATATGCATATAAAATAAAAATAAAATACATATATAACAACACATGTATGAAATATACATGTATACTTGTAAATATTTTTTTACATACACGCTAATATCAATGAGGAAGGAAAAGTCCCTTCTGGCCAGAGGACCCTGGGACAACCTCTTGGTAGCATAATAAGCAAGACCTCAGGGGACAGGGAGGGTTTCAGGCAAGCGGGGAGGGAAAGGCGAAAGCAGAATGTGGTGTGAGGATAGCGCAGGTCACGTCCAGGGAATGCCGTGGAGAGAATATGGAAAACAGACCAGAGAGCTAGGTTGCGGTTGGGTTAAGATGAGTCCTGAGAAGGCCAAGGAGCATGGACTTGGTTTGGCGGTCCCCGGAAAAGTGCTGACGTGGAGACCAGGTGGTTATAGCGTCAGAGCCGTGTGGCGGCATAGCCACCAACAGGCTGTCTAATCCTCTCTGGGTGGCAGGGAGTTGCAGGCAGTCTTGGGGGAGCAGCCAGGAGATGGGGGGCAGTGGAGGGCTCAAGGAAGTGGCTGTACCCATGAGCACTGGCTGGATATCAGGCCTGTCACGGGCTCTCTAAACCCACACCCTGGGGCATATGTGTCAATTTCCCCAAGATGACCTGCTTCACTGATTATTGGGTTTCTTTGCAGGACTTTGGGTTTCATCTTCTTTCATATAGCCCTCTTGCGAAATCTCCTGCATGGAGTTCAGGGCATGGAGTTTTGAAGCCCTTCCTTGGGTTACAACTCTTTGCTTCACAAGTCATATTCTGTAGTTGCTTCCGGCCAGTTAGAATGCTAGCGTACGTTTCCGATTAGGGCTGGACTGCAGAAGAGAGAGACAAGGGGCACGAGCAGGAAGACAGGAGTGAACAAAACCCCAGGAGACAAGCATCTCCTCGTGGTTGGTTATTGAATGACACGGGAAGACAAGAGAGAAAGCACTGAAAGGCAGATTTCAGCTCTCAGCATAGGTAACCGGCCGAAAAGCTCCATTAATAGGACTAGGGAAGTTGGGGGAATGAGCTGGGGTAGGGAAACAGGGAAAAAGAGAAATCTAACTGGCTTAAGTGGGGGGCATCCAAATGGAAGTATCGGTGAGCCATTGGCCCTGGGGGAGTAGAGCTGGGAGAAACTGTCAGGACCAGAGATAAAGACTTGACAGACTTTGGAGTAAGAACCACAGGACTGGATTCTCCTGGGAAGGAAAGAGCAAAATGTCCAAGATAGAACCTTGGGGACCCCCTCACTTCTGGGGCAGCAGGAAGAACAAAGGAAGAAGGAAGGGGGAGGGGTGTGGTGGGGAGGAGGAGGTAGGTCAGGGCCTTGGTGTGAATGAGCCATGATACTGAATGAATGGATGAGGCTTCGAGAACAAAGAACCCGTCAGATTTAATACTCTTAATGAACTTTTTCAATTTTGGTAACAATTTTATTCAGCTGCAACTCACATATAATACAATTTACCCATTTATAGTGTACAGTTCAGTGCTTTTTAGTGTATTCACAGTTACACAGTCATCAACACAATCCATTTTAGAACATTTCATTGCCCCCAAAACCTATACCCTTTAGCCAACACATCCCAAACCCACATACCCCCAACAATAGGCAACTACTATCTACTTTCCATCTCTAAAATTTGCCTCTTCTGGGGTTTCGTATAAATGGAATCCTCAGTGATTAGTCTTTGGTGACTGCCTTCTTTCATTAAGCATAATGTTTTCAAAGTTCAACCATGTGGTATGTAATAGCACTTCATTCCTTGTTATGGCCATATATACTCCATTGTACGGATAGACCACATTTTGTGAAGTCATTCATCAGTGGATGCACATTTGGGTTGTTTCCTATCTGGGGCTATTATGAATAATCCTGCTATAGACATTCATGTACAAGGTGTTGTGTGCACATTTGTGTTCATTTCTCTTGGATATACCTTTAGGAGTAGAGTTGCTGGATCACATGGTAACTCTGTTTGGTCTGTTTTCCAAGGTGGCTGCATCATTTTACATTCCCACCAGCAGTGAGCATGTGAGGGTTCCAGTTTTTCCTCATTCTCACCGACACTTGTTTGTTTTCATTTTTTGTTTTGTCTTAAAAAATAATAGCCAACCTAGCGTGTGTGAAGTGGTATCTCCTCGTGGCTTTAATTTGCATTTCCTCAACGACTCCAGATGTTGAATGCCTTTTCATGTGCTTATTGGCCATGCATTTATCTTCTTTGAAGAAAAATCTATTCTGATCATTTGCCCACTTAAAAAACTGGGTATTAACAAGAAGAAAACCTACGGAATGGGAGAAAATTTTTGCAAGTGAAACCGACAAAGGCTTGATCTCCAAAATATATAAGCAGCTCATAGGACTCAATAAGAAAAAAATAAACAACCCAATCCAAAAATGGGCAGAAGACCTAAACAAGCAATTCTCCAAGGAAGACATACAAATGATCAAAAAGCACATGAAAAAATGCTCAATATCACTAATTATCAGAGAAATGCAAATCAAAACTACAATGAGGTATCACCTCACACCAGTCAGAATGGCCATCATTCAAAAATCCAAAAATGACAAATGCTGGAGAGGCTGTGGAGAAAGGGGAACCCTCCTACACTGCTGGTGGGAATGCAGTTTGGTGCAGCCACTATGGAAAACAGTGTGGAGATTCCTCAAAAGACTAGGAATAGACTTACCATATGACCCAGGAATCCCACTCCTGGGCTTGTATCCAGAAGGAAATCTACTTCAGGATGACACCTGCACTCCAATGTTCATAGCAGCACTATTTACAATAGCCAAAACATGGAAACAGCCTAAATGTCCATCAATAGGTGACTGGATAAAGAAGATGTGGTATATTTATACAATGGAATACTACTCAGCCATAAAAACCGACAACATAACGCCATTTGCAGCAACATGGATGCTCCTAGAGAATGTCATTCTAAGTGAAGTAAGCCAGAAAGAGAAAGAAAAATACCATATGAGATCGCTCATATGTGGAATCTAAAGACTCATGGACAGAGAATAAAGACTTGTGGTTACCAGGGGGGTAGAGGGTGGGAAGGGATAGACTGGGATTTCAAAATTGTAGCATAGATAAACAAGATTACACTGTATAGCACAGGGAAATATACACAAAATGTTATGATAAATCACAGAGAAAAAAATGTGACAATGAGTGTGTATATGTCCATGAATGACTGAAAAATTGTGCTGAACACTGGAATTTGACACAACATTGTAAAATGATTATAAATCAATAAAAAATGTTTTAAAAACTTGGTATTTGTCTTTTATTATTGAATTGTAAAAGCTTTTTAAAAATAAATTCCAGATACAAGTCCCTTACCAGATATATGATTTGCATATATTTTCTCCCATTCTGTGGGTTACCCTTTTACTTTTGTGATAGTATCACCATAAGTGTTTACTTTTGATGGAGTCCAACTTGTCTATTTCCCTCCCTTTGGTTGTTTGTACTTTTGGTGTCATATCTAAGGATCCTTTGACAAATCCAAGGTCATGAAAATTTACCCCTATGTTTTCTTCTAAGAGTTGCATAGTTGAACTCTCACATTTATGCATTTGATCCATTTCAGGTCAATATTTTATATGGTGTGAGGTAGGGGTCCAACTTCATTCTTTTGGGTATTGCTATCCCATTGTCCCAGCATGATTTGTTGTAAAAGACTATTCTATTTCCATTGACTGGCTGGCCTTGGCATCCTTGTCAAAATCAGTTGACTATAATTGTGAGGGTTTCTTTCTAAGCTCTCAATTCTATTTCCTTAATGTTTTATACTTGCCATCCATGCACTATTCTAATATTTGTATTTTTATGTGAGTTTAGAATACAAATGTCTATTTCTTGATTTGCTGGCCCAAGTCAGTGTCAGTCCCCTTAGACCTCTAGCTCCCCGTGAGAGCAAACAATGCCCATGGAACCCACCTCGTACAATTCAGGCACAGCTTGCCCCCGGGGAATATGCCTTTTAACTCAGTGTCCCTCCCTGCTGGCTTCACTTTCTCTGAAGCCCACAGTCAAGCCAGTAGGCTCTCAACACAGACTGAGGTCACCAGGCATTGGCTCAGCTCTATGCTTTAGACTTGGCCAAACTGGACTCTGACGAAGAATCGAACAGCACAAGGTAAGAGACAGGATCTAATAGTTTAAGGCAGTTCATTTCCCTGAAGAGGGAAGAGGGAGTGAGGGAGAGCAGGAGAAGAAACGACTAGAGGAGAAAGGGAAGGAAAAAAGAAATAGGAAAACAGGGAGAAAAACTGAGAAAAGGAGCTGATTAAAATTCTTAACAATCACCTGGCCGAGTGTGCCCACAGCCAGCAATAGTGCAAGGAGGTCCTAGCATCGGCCTGGGCAGCAGACAGACCCCCGTCCCCAACCTGATGCTACTCCCCGCTAGCATGTCACCTCTGCAAGTAACGTAGGGTTGTGCAGATTAAATAAATTAATGCCTGTTTGCCCTTGGCCCAGGGTCTGGCCCAGGACGCACAATCAAATTAGCTCAAACTGTATGAGAACTGAACTGTCCCCTACCTGAATCATCACCAACTGCCTAAATCAGTAGTTCTCCAATTTTATATACATCAGAATCTCCCAGATGGCTTCTTAATGCAGTTTGCTAGGACCCATCCCCGGGGTTTCTGATTCAGCAGGTCAGGGTGGGGCTTCAGAATTTATCCTTCTGACAAGTTCACAGGTGATGCTGTTGCTGTTGGCTGGAGGAACACACTTTGAGAAACACCGGCCTGAATCATAAGGGTCAAAAAACAGAATGCCACCCACTGGCATCCTAAATTCTCAAGTGAAAAGTCCCTAAATAAAAGCCCTAGAACTCAGTCAATCCCAGACGTAGACACTGGGATTGAACCTCGCTGATACCGTAAAAAGGAAAAGTGACTTTCATGAGAAATTTCTGGAATGCAAAAACAGAGCCTAGTCCTGTTGCCATAATAAAAAGCATCTTTTATCGCAGGGCAAACCCTCATTTGCCTTGAAAAGAAGACATCCAGAGAGATGTGCTACAGCACGTGTGCGCTCAAGACACCCAATGAGGCTGCCTTTACCATAGGATCATGCTCACCGTCAGTGCCAGTGTTAGACTGAAGCCATTGAGAAAAGCTTCTTTCTCACCAAAACCTTGTCACAGAGCAGACGGATGAAATAATGCTCGTCCACACAGAAGCGTCTCTTCTGCCTACTTTGGAGGGGCTATAAATAGCTCCTTGGAGAACATTTTTCTATAATTAGCTTTTCACTTCAAGTGAACTGTGTGTGATGAATTTTGTATCACTAAACATTCTTCCTGGGCAAAGTACATGGTAGATTATGCATCGGTTAGTATAGAAATTTAACTATTTGAACAGCGTTGCCCAGAAGTCAGAGAATTTTTAAATGAGACAGAAACCACTCTAGGAAATGAATTGAAAATGCCCATTTTCAATGGGCCATTCAAGGCCCATAGGGTCTAGGGGCTCTTCCAGACAGACACACGAAAATGCATTTAATTACCTCTTAGTTGAGTTCAATGGGACATGAACTGAGACAAGCAAAAGACAACGGGGACTTGTGTGTCAACACAGCTGTCTCTCTGCCCTGTGTTTAAGGGTGTTTCTTGCACTGGTTGGAAAAGCGCATGTCTCAGCAACTTATCCGGGCCTTTTTTCTTTTTCGTACTTATATGTTTTATTTTATATATCAAATATCACAAATAATAATCAGTTGGCTTTAGACTAATTCCTTATTTTCACTTAGGCTGTTTGCAATGCAATTGAGAGAAAGTGTTTTGGAACACAAGCCTACAGAAGGCAGGCCAGGCACAAAGGCCTTATAGAGTCAAAGCAATGCCTTCTGCCAGGGATGCGCCGTAGCTCTGACTCTGAAACCACCTCAGCTAATTGCAGTAGCTGAGAAACACCCCCCCTCCTTCTGGCATATCCACAGCTCACCCCTCCTTGTGATCCTAGGCCCTTCCTTCCCCCAGCTGCAGGCATCCTGCATGCAAAAGACCTCTCCCATTCAGTTTTCTGCCTGCTTTGAAGCCAGTGTTCCTTCCCTAGGCCACGAGCTCACCACGTTCTACAGGCTGTGAGAGGCGGGGTGGTTTGAATACTTCCTTGGAGCTACTC
This sequence comes from Vicugna pacos, assembly GCF_048564905.1. Taxonomy (NCBI): domain Eukaryota; kingdom Metazoa; phylum Chordata; class Mammalia; order Artiodactyla; family Camelidae; genus Vicugna; species Vicugna pacos. The sequence continues at coordinate 6,263,674 of NC_133014.1, read as the reverse complement.
ACAGTCTGAGCTGAGCACTTCCCCAAGGAGACAAACTATTTCCTGGAAGAAGGGCCATATCCCTGGCCACCGCATGGAAGGACAACCAGACGTACCAGCTGCTCAAGGCGTCCCCCTTGGGCCGGCCTGCACTGGTCTCACTCTCACGGGCCATGAGGAGCTTGGCTGTCCCCCCAATTTTCTCTTTCACAGGAGACCTTTCTTTTCCAGCCTGTGACCTAGAGCTGGTTTGAAGATCACATCTGTTTACAAAAGGACACTCCCATCCAGGCCATCACCACAGTCCACAACTTGGCGAGATGCCACTATGCCAATGACACATGTATTGACCCAGGGACCTTATTTCCTTCTACAGTTTATCAGGACCCAGCATTGCTCTTTTGCCCACCCCAAGCCTGCATGCTGCAATTCTATTTCAGGCGCTTGGAAGATAGCTGCTTCCAGAATGGAGTAAAGATATTAATAACCGATGTATTGAGAGGAGAACAAGAGAAGACGGAGATGAGGAATGTGGATCCGCAGAGCAGCACATGCCTGCTTTGGCACCAGTTCATTATCCAGCAAGATCTCATGGGAAGTGAATGATGCCACGAATATCTCTGTGTTGGCATCCGACACAGCTGAGTGCTGGATCGGGTGGGAGGGAAGGAGGAAGGACCGGGAGCCGATGTCTTACAGCCCAGATCAAACCCTGCCCTGCCACGTGTTTCCCAAGGGTCTGCGGGCACCTTGAGCCTGAGTCGGATTCCTTATCTGTCACCTGGAAATCATAAGCCCCTTTTTTACGGGGCCTTCTGAAGATTAAATGAGGTAATGAATACCTGGCATGTTACCTCTTCTTACTGAAAACATCATTTGCTAAAATATCAGTTAAAAAACCCTCTTATCCAGACACCAGAGTATTATTCAGTGCTAAAAAGAAATGAGCTCTCACACCATGAAAAGACATGGAGAAAGCTTAGATTCATTTTAGGAAGTGAAAGAAGCCAATCTGAAAGGCTAGATACTGTGTGATTCCAATTATCTGACATCCTGGAAAAAGCAAAACTATGGAAACAGTAAAACGATCAGTGATTGCCAGGGTTTCGTGGGGAGGGAAATAGAGCACAGAGGATTTGAGGGGCAGTGCAAATACTCTGTGTGACCCTCTAATGGAGGATGCAAGTCATTATACATTTATCCAAACCCATCACAGTACAACATGAAGAGTCAACCCTCATGTAAACTGTAAAATTGGGTGACAATGACATGTCAGTGGAGGTCCACTGATTGTAGCAGATGGACCACTCTGGTGGGGGTTGTCGATGGCAGGGAGGTTGGGGGGAGGGGAGTCAGGGAGTATATGGGAACACTACTTTCTCATCAATTCTGTTGTTCACCTAAAACTGCTCTGAAATTAAAGACTGTTTTTTTTTTTTAAAGATCATCTTAGAAGAGAAAACAGTGGGATCTAAAATCAAACTTTACTAGAGACAACGTGCTTGAAGGGGCTTCCTCAAGGAGCTTAAGTGTAAGAAAAGATTACTCTCAAGTGGTCTTGTATTTTCAATAGTTTTACCACCTCTTTTTCCGGTGCACGTATGTCTGTGTGTGAGTGGTGTTTGCACACACTCACACGTGTGTACCATTTCCTCCTGTGGTCCTCGGAAGCACTGCAGTTAACAGGTGGGGATTAGCTGAAGCTTTGAGGCTTTGTCACCTCCAGACTCTGCCAACCCAGATTTCTCTCTGAGCTCTCCATGCCAGCTTGGTAAGAAAATCTTACTTCATTCTTTAGCTTGCCAACCACCTGATCCAACAGGCACCCGTGCCAAGTCAAGTCGTCACTCTCCCAGGCAAGCTGCACAAGGCCTCGATTTTCCCCTGGTAGCATCCTCAGGCCCACGAGAGAGCCTGCTGCCGGGAACACATCCCCGCCCTGCACTTTTCTGTCCCTGTGATGCTTCTGCACAACCAAGGCCTCCAAATTCTCACCTTGGTATTTCACATGCAGGTGGACCTCATTGAATCTTTCTTCTGTCGCTGCTCATAAGCCCTGCCCTCTGAGTATTCAGTCTCTGGCTACTGAGGCCTCTTCTTCATCCAGATACTTTCCCTCTTGTCTTGGTTGCAACAATTTTCCTCCCTCGCGTGATGTTATTTTACTTAATGATGCGTGGTAGTGTGTTTTATCTTTTTCCAACTTAAAGTGAAAACTGATACTCAGAGGTAAGAATCCATAAAAGGGCTTCTGGACATTCATATGTGTGTGTGTGTGTGTGTGTGTGTAGATAGATAGATAGATAGGGGTGTATATATATGAAGGCCCTTCTATCTTGCCATAAAAGCCATGATGCATAGAACACAGGACATCGGCATGTCGTTCCTGGGTCTCCTTGACCAACCATACATGCCTAATGGGGTCCCCAGGCCTGAGCTACTGCTGTAGTCCTTGTAATCACCTGGACATTTTTTCCTGTCTGTAGCTGGATAGATGGACACCTCTAGTGCACATATTTTGAGAATCTAATTGCATAAATATTTTAAATTAGAATCTGCCCCAACTTCTATGGAAGAAAAGAACATCTGATTAGACTGCAAAAGCTCTGAATGGTTTCTCTGCTTTCGTCAAAGACTGACATAACTGACAACAGTGAAACATTTTGATCCTCCCCTCCGTAAATTCAGATTCTTTGAAAACTAGCTGGGGTTCCTGGATATATCACTGCAGCATTCAATTAATAAAGCCATGTTTTTTAAAAGGATGAACCACATAAGACTTGAGAAATGCCTCCAATTGGCAATGTGGTTTTGAGATGGTTCCTTTGCTCTGTGCTGCACATTTTCAATAGTGGCTAGATTATGATCCACTTTGACTTTGTTATCTGGTTGATGAAAAATCCGAGCACCAATGTCATCTCCTCCATGAAGCCCACCCTGATTCTTTCCTTTGAACCCATGTGGTACTTTGTCTTCCGGCATGTGCCCTCTTTGGCCTCATTTGTATCCTGGCCTCTACATTGTAAACCCTCCTGGTACAGACATAAATTGCTGGAAAATTTCCCTCCATCCCTCACAGGCCAAGCCCAACCTGATTCAAGACAAGCCTTCAACAAATGCCAATAAAAGGAACTAAAGTGCCAAATGCATAGAATCAACAGGAGGTAAACTTTCCTCTTCAAAAGTCCTTGACATTTTTGGGGACAGGGCATGTTGTGATCTGGTCCCAAATGGGTTCTGTGCTGCAGACTCCACTCTCCCCTTATGGTCAGACAGGTGTCCTGCCCCAGTGGGATTAACACTAGGAGTTTCAATGTAGTCTGGAATTAGTACAACCACACATACATCTCCATGATCAAAAGGCAGAAACCACACATTTAATAGGCTATCCTTTTACCAGGCAACAGGTACAAACAGACCAGAGCAAAAATACTTGTTGCACTATAGAATAACTTGATGTATTATTTCTGTAGGCCATTTGTTTCCTAAGAGATCCCTTAATGATTGTTCAACTAGTTCCCAAAAGGGAGGAGGAGGAGGGAGCTGGAATCTCTTTCAAAGCAAGAAAGGAAGGGAGGTGGCTTTCAATTCTGCATTAAATCCGGTTAAAAGCACACAACTTTATCCTTTAGCAGATATTAGTCATGACCACGCTAGTCAGGGCGAAACCTCCTGGCCTGAAGGAAAGGGAGGGGGTAGAAAAACAAAGCAAAATAATATAAAATTTTTAAATGTTCTGCTTTTGGAAAGGGAGCGACTTCAAAACCACCATGTGCCAAATGCCTCCTCCTCCTCCTTGAAAAGCCCTCCAAGTCAGAAGCAAGCCCGAGAATAACAGCTCCTCGTAGGATGAGCAAACCTCCTGCAGCTGATTATTTTTCAGGAGGAGAATTAGACAAAAATAATACAAGTGGGAAATAAAGAGAATGACCTACTTTACAGGGGGGAAAAAGGAGCTCTGTGTGAGCGTTTTGATCTAATTGACGGTGCTGAGGTTCTGCCCAAATAAGGCGCTGTGGGTCGAGTCTGCGCGGGAGAGGGTTTGTCTTGAACTTGAAGGGGGAGAGGATAAAGTAAAGGCCCTGGAACCGAGTTGGGGGGGGGGGCGGCGACTCCAGTCCACCTCCCCGACTGGAGGACAGAGGAAAGGCCCTAAGAGATTCTTTCTGGCCACAAAACTGAGTCTGATAGAAAAGGGCTGGTGGGGGCGCCTTCCTCCCCTGGGCTACTTGTGGGAATGTGCGAAGGACCCAGGGACATTCGAAAAAGGGCTGCTGGAGCCAGAACGCTGCGCCAGGCACTGTACCTCTGTGATGTCTGGGAAGGGTGACCTCCCGGGGGTTGCAGACCTCTCCCCTCCTTTGGGCTTCTCCCGAGGCGCCTCCACGTGGGGAACGCCGCCGCCCGGGATGGAGTCCGGTCTGCGGGTCTAGGGAACCTGGTCAGCGCTCCGGGCCTCGGCGGGGCGCCTGGTCTCCCTTTCCCACACGACTCCGTCTCGAAGCCGCGCAGAGATCGAACAGCAGCTCCTAGCTCCTAGGGGCTATTGACGTGCATTTGTCTCTGCTGGGCGTTTGCGGGAGCCTTGCTGAAAGCCTCCCTGTTTTGCGCGCGCCGCTCCAGCTTCTCCTTTTCTTGGATTCTCGCCTGTCTCCTCCCACAGAGGGGAAAAAAAAAAAAGGTCACGTATGTTTGGAAAAATATGTAGGTCAGTGGAACATTTCCTGCACTGGTGCAAAAGGAGAGGAGGGCAGCGGGGGAGGGGAGGGAGCAGCAGCGTGGAGCTCCGGGTGCGCGCTCCTGGCCACAGCCCCCCTCCCCAAGTGCCTCTGCCTAGGAGGCGGGCAATGAGCCAGCTCCTTTCCATCCTTGACCCATTTTCCGGACCGGCTACATTCGCCTTGGAAGAAACCCCGATCGCTCCTCCCCAGCAGGCGCTGCGATCCCCCGGGAACAGCGCTCGTCGGCGTCTCCCCGACCCCCGCCGCCGCCGTTCATTGAGAAAGCGCAGTGGTCCGCGCGCAGAGACGCGCCCGATGCGCTGGCTCGGGCTCCGCGTGCAGGCCTACCCCGCGAGGACCGCGTGCAGGGGACCACGGTGGTGTGCTCGCCCCTCAACGGACGGGACGGCGGGGTGGCAGCGGGCAGGGCGAGGGTCGGCACCAGGCAGGGGAGGAAGATTCTCTGCCATCCCCATTGACAACTTGAACGGGACCTCAGCTGGCAGCCCCGCCTCCTTTGGCCTCCTCTCCGGCCAGTTCCCCTCTAAGCACACCCCCGCCCCCGCCCCGCGCCTAGCCGCGACCCCGCGCCCCTGGCCGGACCCCGCCGACCGTCCCTGGCAGCCCAGCAGAGGCGGTGGCGGCCTAGCGCGCGGGTGTCTGCGCCGCCCAGGGAAGCCGGGGATCCGGGGGTCCTTCTGCCCGTGCAGCGCGCAGGGTGCGTGTCCCAGGCTGGGTCGCGGCCAGGGCCCGGAGTGCGGCCAGGAGGGACCCGGCCGGCGGCGGCAGCGGGAGCGGAGGGAAGGAGGAGGAGGTGGAGGAGGAGGAGGAGGAGGACTCAGAGGAGGCGGGAGGAGGGAGGGGGAGGAGGAAGAGGCGGCGGCGGCGGCTCTCCCCGCCGGCTCTGCGTGCGGAAGAGTTTGCCGCCCGAGCAGCCGGCCTCCTGCAGGAGCCAAAGGACCGGCGGCGGCGGCCCGGGAGCGGCGCCCGCGTAGCTCCGAGACCTGCAGCCGCGGCGGCGGCGGCAACAGCGAGAGCAGCGCCTCCCGCCGCCGCCCGGGAGGAGCTCGCCGCGCCCGCTCGCCGCCTCGGCTCCCAGCGGCGGCGGCGGCGGCGGCGGCGGCGGCGGCGGGAGGCGCGTCTCCCCGGCCCAGTACGCGCCCGGCCCCGCGGGGCCGCCCCGGCCCGCTCCGAGGTAAGGGCCGCGCCCAGGGACGCAGGGGGCCCGGTGGGAGGACGTGCGCGCGGGGTCGCGGGACTCGGTCACCTGCTCGCCGGCGCGGTGGACGCGCGGGGCCCGGAGCGGCGCTCGGGCCCGGGACTGCGCGGCGTGGGGGTCGGGGGCGCGGGGCGCTGGATCCCCACCGTCAGCCCCCGGTCCCGCGGCCTGGACGTCAAGTCCTGCGGGGCCACAGCGGCGGCCCGGGTGGTAGGCTCCGTGTGCGTCTTGACGAAGGAGGCAGAGAACAAGACACCCCGAACCTCCGGATTTGGGGTGCTCAGAGAGTACCGTCGGGGTGGGTGGACGCCGTGCCCGGGTAGCAGCCTTGAGGGTCGCCCATTGGCCTCTCGGAGTCCCATCGCGCGCCCTCCGGAGCGTGGGCTGCCGGGGACCCCTGGAGAGGGCAGCGTGCGCGCCCCGGGCCCGAGGTCTCTCCGGGTCCCTGGATCGGAATAGGAATTGGTTCCGGGCCGGAATGGGTGCGGAGCCTGATCCCTGGACGCCTAGAGAGCGCGTAGCCCGGCCCTTCGCGTCGCCTCGCCACCGGGAGCTCCCCAGGTTGGATGCCAGCGTGGTGTTTTGTTGGGAGGTGTGCCCCCTCCCCGAGCCGAGGCGGGAGGCTTACCTTTGACCTTTCTGTAGAGCCGCGCAGGGTCGGTAACCAGAGGCTAGGGACAGGGACCGAGGGGCCAGATGAAAACCCAACCCCGCTCCTCTGCCTGCCACTCCTTAAGTGCTCAAGGTAAGAAAGTTTGTTTTCAGCCCTGCGATTCATAAATAATTAGTAACCAGTTTTGTTGATTAAGCAAGATGGAAACCTTCAAAATACACACGCACTTCCAGAAAGTCTAAAAGCTCCCATGGTTGTATCCGGTAGGCTTTAGCTCAGAAAGTTGAAAGCCGGGGGAGTTCAACAGGTGTTCAGAAGGGGTCGGAAAGGGGAGAGCTCGGCGAGTTTTTGTCTTTAGTCCCTGTTCCTTTGAGTCATTAAATTGGCCTGTTTCTTTACGGTAAAATATTGAATAGTTATTAAATTAACTTAATTAGCAGAGACGAACTGGTCATTCTTGATCATTTAGAACCCAGACCTTCTTTTCCTTGGTAGGAGGGTTTTCCTGGTTTGGACTTTCTAGATAATTAGCTCTAAAGCAGCTCCTGGCGAGGTGTCTGTCTCAAACTGACTTGGTCCCTGATCAGTGAATTGACCAACTCATTATGGCTCGCATTTATAACACAGCAAGTTTTAATTGCTTTTCCTTGGGAGGTGCCAGTTCAAAATTCAAGTAGTAGCTCTATCTTTCTGCCCCTAAGATTTCTTAAAGGAAGCGTTTGCCAAAAATAACCCCCAAACGTATTTTAAATGACTCCCAAATATAGTGTTTAAAAGAGCTCTTCAGACTTGGGCCACTATTTTGCAAAAACAAAAAAATCTGTCTCATTGAACAGCTAAACCAGGTCGGGTAGAAGTGTGGGCATTTCTCAGCAGTCTACTGAAAGATTTAGTTAAAAATAAAGTATGCAACATAGAGACCCTCAGTAATTGTCTTCCATCTCACAGAGAGATGTGGAGTGTGGCTTAGAAGAATTGTAAATGTGCTGCTTTTAGCCATTTTCTTCTTAGGAATCGATGCCTCTGTTTATTTGCTGATCTGTCCCACTGCGGCAGATGTAGGGTTGATTTTATTCTCACTGCTCCCCAGAGTGACTCCTGTGGAGGCCAGAGAAGGGAATATATTCTAGAGGAAATATGTTATTAATAAAACGCTACCCCCCAAAGAGTTAAACGTGCCAAGAAAAGAACCAAGTGAGGCTTCACTAATTAGTGTGATGGAAAAAAAATCCTCTGATAGGAGGAGAGAGCGCTCAGATGGTGACTAAATTTCTTTCTGTAGAAAATGACAATGGTTTTTAAGCTCATTTGGTTCTTTCAAGAGTTTGGGCCCTTTTTACTATTTCTAGGTATTTAATAATGAAAATGATAAAAAAAAATAGTAGTTAAAATGACCCACATCACCTGATAGGTATCGTTATTAAGTTGAATTCATCTTATTTTTTTTTAACGATCTTTCTTAACCCTTGGTAGTCTTTAAAGCTGGCTCTTAACACTGCCACTAATTTTTAGGTTACAGATTCAAAATTAATTATTTTTATCAGATTAAGAGAATAATGCATACATATGCTTTTTATATCACCACTTTTATATGGTTTTTCATCAGTCTGGCTTTGGAACCTTAAACATCCAAAAGGCTAAGGCCTTTTTCTTAATGTTTAAAACAAGTATGTATTTTGTTCTTTACATGAAAAGTCAGTTTTTCCATTGTGATCCGGACACTGATTGACCCATGCTGATCCCAGGCAGGAGGCGGCATCTCTTCCCCAAGGGAGGTCGGATTGTGAGGTGTTGAAAATAGCCCAGTGACTCAGTATTGTTGGCTTTTTACGCCAAGGTCTAATTGGCCTTGGCCGCATCATCAAAGAAGCATCTAATTGAGTTTTGCATTTAAATAGTGGAAATGGTACTTGATGCCTTATTTGCTTACAGAAATGTGTGATTAGCACGTTCCCGGTCTCCATTCTATCTGTAGCAAAGATAGGAGGTCAGGGACTGCCACATTCATATCCCCCACAGCAGCTCATCCCTGTGAGGCCTTATTCATCTTAGATGCTCACTAAGTAGGTTAGGAAATGAGCTGACTTGTCGGTGATAGTTATCCAAAGGTTACAAGTTTCTGAATGCTAATGGGGTACTTAACTCTGAGTAATTCTCATTTAAATCTGAAGATGATTAATAGTGCCTTTGAGCACTAAATAAACACTTATTAAATGTGAACATATGTTTAAAAGGGGAATGTTTTTGAATGCAGCCTTTATCTAAGGCACTACTGTTTCTCACTAAATGCCTTGAGACTGGGGACCACTTGGCATTTGAAGCAAAGTAATCTCTTAGGTAAAGTACCCCCAGAGATCACTTGAGCTTCTGTGGGTCATAAGACTGTGTGGTTTCTAGCTGATGATTCAGAACAGAAATGGAAGAGCTTATCTTCTATCATGGTGCGAGGGGAAAAAAACATTGTATTAAGAAGGTGGAGGGTTTAGAACATCATGTCTCAAACTTTACAAGTGGCGCTGAGTTCCTGGGGATCTGTGAGATGCAGGCACTGACTCAGGACTGGGACCTGGGAGTCTGCATTTCTTGCCAGCTCCGGGTGCTCCGGATGCTGCGACACTCACTAGGAAGTTTCGGGAATTTTCTTAGTTCAGTTCAGCCTGTGATACCAAGCATCTACTGTGTAGTAGGCCCAGGAGATAGAAAAAGAAAGAACATGGGTCCTCTCTGCCCTCAAGGAGCTTACAAGTTGAGGGAGCTTTTTTCTAGACTGAAATGAGGCTGCAGGACACCACTGTCCAGTGTAGGGGCCAGAGAGGGCCCCAGGAAATGGAATTTTCCCATGCTACCGATCTTGACCTCTGATCTTCTTTGAATGGAAAGCTTTGTGACTTGGCAGGAAATAAAATGCAGATATTTGAAATCAGACAGATCTGGGATCACCTCCCTGCTCAGCTACTGTGTGACTTGAAGCAACTTTCTTAACCTCACTGAGCCTTAGTGTCCTGGACAGAAAAGAGTGGAAATAACGCTTACCATCAAGTAGGTAGGATGACTGGTGAAGGACACATGTTAGGTGTCACAAAAGTGACCCTTTTATTACCATTGATGGGAGAGAGGGGCTGGTAGGCAAGGAGGAAGGAGAGGTTCCTAAAATATTTTTCCGTGTAGGTCACCAATTAGAGATTCAGGTTGGTTAATCAACAAACCCCAGGCTGGCAATAGAGAACTGTGCCTGGGGCTGGAAGGTGGGCAACCATGGAAGATAGTCGGATGCAAAATGGAATGATGGGGAACACACACATTTCCACTCTTCCCCTGCAGTGCCCTGGCTTCTGGTGAGCCTTGGTGGTACCCTGCTAGCAAGACATTTACCTGAGGCTGTTCCTGGTACTTAACCCTGTAGGTTCTGTTGATGAGGACCAACTGGTGTTTGTGGCAGTGAGGCACTGCTTAAAAATATGTTCTGGAGGGAAGGGCATTGGTGCATCCCTGGCCGGGCACTTTTAAGGGTCAGAGCCATCAATCAGTCCTCTTCAGCTGAGTACAAATTACCTGAAGGCAATGCAGGATGGGTTGGAATTCACCACCTGATGTTTTATACTTCATGCTCTGAGATGATTGCTTCCTCTTGACGTCTGGGGAAGATGAATATGCAAGGGAGTGGTCACTTTCACCCTGGTTTTAGGAAGGGTGGTCTGGGTGGCCCTCAAAATACTTCAACCCCTGTTGCTCTAGTATGTATGTTTTAGAGCTCCACTGATTATTTGCAAAAGCGATTTCTCCGCTACCACTCCCACTCCAAGCTCCGCCAAAATAAACCTTGAAAACCAGGTGTAGGAGAAGAGCAACAGCCTGGGACACGTGTGAGGGAAGAACGCAGTAGAGCAGGGGTAGGAGCCAAGGCAGACCTGGGCAGGGGACGAGGGACAGGTTAACAAGGAAGGGAAGTGGGTGCAGGGAGCATCCAAGCACCCTAGATGGAGATCAGAGCAGAGGCAGGGCCAGATGGGAGGAGGTGGGACCCAGGGACCTGCTGCTTTGCTGAATCCATGGAGGATTATGTCCTGGGTCACTGAAAATTGCCTGGGCTTCCAGGGGACACAAGCCCTCCCTAAGGAAGGCAGGTGACAGAGCCGAGCAGCGTGACCCTTCCAGACTCTTCTGAACCAAAACAGGCACTGTGTAATTTGCCAGGGGATATCTGTCCCCCTTGAAAGTCAAAATATTGAGAACTGGAGAACATTTTAAAAGTTATTATCTTTCTGTTATGAAACTATACTTATTTCTTGGCAAATATAGAAAAGATTGAAGAAAATGGAAATTACCCACAATCTCGAAGGTACTTCCCTTCAGTCTTTTTTCTATGCATTAAAATTTTTTTAATGTTAGATTTTTAAAAATTAATATAATCTTGTAAAATTTTCAAATAATCCAGAGCTACTTCTAGAGGGAAGATCCCCTTTATCCCCTGATCCTACTTAAGAGTCGCCCCCTTTTTTCGACCTGGTGGAAACCTGATTTTGCTTGGGAATCTTCCTTCCTCCACATGTCTCAGGGGTAAATCCTGATTGGCCAAGCAGCCCTGGTGGACCTGCTGTCCTTGCCAGTGATTGGCTCCGGTGAGCATGTGGACTTTGTCCTGGCACTGAATGTGATTGGCTGCGTGCGTTCCTAGGAGGCTTCCCTGGCCCTTAGAAAGAGGCAAGGGAGGAAGGAGCACTTTTCTTCTCCTGGACATGATCCCGGTAAGTGGGGCAGCCGTCAGCCACCAGAGCAGGCTAGGCCAGGTCCCAGCTGACCTGCCAAGGAACGCAAAGGTGAAGAATGTGGCCTCCACGGTACCCTTGACCTTCTGAATCACCAAAGAGGAGTCTCTGAGTTAGGATGTTTGGGAGATCCTGAAACCTTCCTGATCACTTAAAGCAGGGCGAGTTGGGCTTGTTTGTTAATCGTGGCCAAAAGCATCCTAACTGATGCAGCCCACCGCGCCCCACCCTTCTCAGGAGGTGATTGCTGTTAACCATGCGTGTATTCTGCTAGTCATTTTCCCTGCATTTATGTGCACGTTTTCTTTTTAAGCAGACAGAATTCATTCTATGCATTTTATTTAGCAGGATTTTTTTTTGGTTGGTGTGGCATGAGATTTTGGGGGGTCATTTCTTATGTCTGCTTTATTCTTTTTAGAGGTTACATAGTAATATTCACTATATATAAAATAGATGGACAATAAGTTTGTAATGTATAGCACAGAGAACTGTATTCAGTATCTTACAGTAACCTATAATGAAAAAGAATATGAAAAGGAATATATGTATGTACATTGTGACTGAAGCATTATGCTGTGTACCAGAAATTGACACAACATTGTAAACTGACTATACTTCAATAAAAAAAAGTGACACTACAAAAAAAAAAAGGAATAGCTTTAAGATGTCCAAAGTCAGTAAACAACAGAAATGCAAATGAAAACTACACAATATCAGTGAGGAGGGTATAGCTCAAGCGGTAGAGTGCATTCTTAGCACGCATGAGCTCCTAGGTTCAATCCCCAGTACATCCTCTAAAGGTAAAGAAATCTAATTACCTCCCCCCAAATAAAATAATTACGTAATACAATAATAAATTTAAAAAATACTAAGAAAAGAAACAACTCTTTAAAAAAGACTACAAGATACCAGACACAAGATATTAATACAAAAATGATCTAGATATAATTATATGAAAAAAAGCAAGATGCCAAATAATGTGTCATATGTTCCCTTTTGTGTAAATATTCTGTATACACTGAAATATAAAGGAATACAAATCCATATAAAAAAGGTTACGTAGTAATATTCAGAAGTACTGCTGACACATAATTTATTTAACTCATTCTCTGTTAAACATTTACTGTGCTTTGTTACCACTTCTTTTGTTTGTTTGTTCATTTTCACTTCTTGACTATTTTAAACAGTGTTTGTATTAACTTCCTTATGTATGTGTCTTTGGGTACATTTCAGATTTTTCTCAGGCAGGCACATAATAGTCCATAATCATTGTTTTTGGAGTGTTTTGGTGGTTTGTGAAGACACACAAGAGAATATTTGAAATTGAGGCTCTCCATGAAAACTAACTAGACATCATCAACCTTGCAGTAATCTCAGAAGAGTCGTGAACCGGTGTCAGGAGACATAGCCCTCCAGTGATCTGTTTCCAAGAAAACTCTGAGGAGATAGCCTTCCAGACCCTTCTCAATCCAGCTAGACAGTGGGCCGCCCAAGCATCTCTAAGAAGCTTTGTTGTTTCCAGCATCTGCAGAGTTTTAACTCTGATAGACGTTCTTTCTCTGAATAGGCAGGAGTCCCTTAAACAAATACTTTGTGCCTGGCGTGAAGTATGGCTGAAATGTGAGTTTGTTCTAGTCTTTGAAATTTTCCAATTCTGCTAGAGAAGACGGGAAGGCAAATGGGATAGATGAAACTCATAAAATATGTTAATCTTATTCTTCCTCCTTAATTCAAAGAAGAAAATCTAATGTTTCGAGGAGGTTCCCAGGGACAGGATAATTCCATTTCGAGTCTGGTGCCTAATCATCGGGCCTCTTGTGGGCCTTTTGAGGCAGTTTCACCAATAGTCCATATGAGTGAAATTCAGATTTATCTTTTGGCCTTTATGGAAAATTCCGGTATTTCTTCCATTTCAGAAGTAGATGGCTTTGACTTTCCATTGTTATGTTTTGCAAGGTTAAGGCTGGTTTAGGAATAGAATGATGGGTACGTGTCGCAGTGCAAATGGTCCACCTGCATGTTGTCGGAGTGCAGGAGAGGACAGACATTGCTTGTGGCCTGAGAAGTTTTGGGGAGGAGGTGGGTTGGAGTGAGGAAGGGAAGAGCCCACCAGACTGCTGTGTTTATCTAACAGATCGTGGATTGGCCACATCAGCACTTCCATTTACGTGGTCCACGAAAGACATGGCCCATGGTGATGTCATCTGTTACTACATAAGATGCCTGTTTCCCTGGCGATCGTGTTCTAGTAAAACTATGAGGAAAACTGTAAACCCCTGGTGCTGGTGTGTGCTTGTGGTTGGGGTGGGATGTTGCCAAGAATGATTGCCCTGGAGCTCTGGAATATCCGTTCCCCTGAAGACCCAAAGCAGAGATGACTCTTCGCCTCGCCAAGGCTTTCTTTTTTCTTTCTCCTTCTCCCCAAGGCTTTCTTAATGGTCAGGGAGGATTTTATTTTTATAGTCTTCCCTCCCTTCGCCTTTACAACGAATGTGGGAGAGAGAAATTCATTCACAGCAAATTTGCATGGTACTTTGTAGCGGTTTTATGATCTCTCCAGTTAGAGAACTTTCTTCTATTTCCAATCTTATGTAGCCCTTGGCTGATAATAATCTCTTGAATTTATGGCTCAAGACAAACTGATTTCATTTGAGGGAAGAGAGCTGCTTATTTTTGAGTTGCTTTGGGACCTGCCTGCAGTGTTTCCACTCCTGGTCTCTGTCTCAGCTCCCTGCCCAGAGAGGGTGAGGCGGCCTCATTCCTCCCGGTCCTAGGGTCCTAGAAGCCCGTCACCTGCCACACTCCCTCCTTGGGAATCTGTAACTCACTCCCACCCAGCAGGGCTGCCAACAGCGGGTGGCAGCTCAGAAAAAACCTCCACCCTTTGACTGTCTCCTTTACTTCTGTTGGATCTGGAAAGGCTCCACTTAAGAGATTGTGTCCGGGGAGGCACAGGACCCCTCAATTTTGGGAGTTAAATAAAGGTGGCCTTGGTGAAAACAGATCCCTCTCCTGTGTCACCCGTCTCGGTCCTGACCTCTCCGCTAGCGCGATGTTCATTCTCACCTTCTTTGCCATCACCCACCCCTCAGCAGGCTGCCTCTCGGCTCCCTGAGCCCGAGTCCTTCACCTGCTCTCGAGTAAGTGTCAGGATGCTTCCTGGCAGGGCCGCAGCCGCCACGCTCTAATACTTGGGTTTGGACACGGCCGCCCAAATTAATGCCCTGTCAATGTGTGCGCATTTCATTTTCATGACCAGGCCTGGGCTCTGGCTGGTCTGCGAGCCCCCTGCACCCCACGCCTCACACAGGGCCAGCAGGTAGGCAGACAGAGCGCTCTGTGGAAGGAACGAGAGCAGACCTTCTGGGCATGGTTCCTGGCTGCCACACAGCAGATGTGCTCCACTCGGTCGTGTCCAGGGAAGTGCAGCATCCCCCAGCTTCTCGCACCAGGACCTCCTGCCCCTCGGGTCACCTTCCCACCTGGGGGCAGCTCCTCACTCATCCTCCTCCCACATGTCCTTAGAAACCCGCTCCAAGCACCTACCTGGGAGGTTTTCCCAATAGATCTGCCCTGTCAGGTGCTCCTCCTTCTCGGCCAGGGCTGCTGTCCCCCCGTCCTATGCAAAAACAGGCACATCTGGGCTGCGAGGTGGCCAGCCCAGTTTGTGCCCACTTAGCCGGACCTGTCTGCTGGTGCAGACCCGGGCCCGACTCGTGGCACCCTCCCAGCACACGGGAGTCATTGAAGCTAACCAGCCTCAGAGGCTTGGATTGGCCCCTTCTGACAAAGGCCTGGGAAATTGTGAGGATGCCTAAATTTTTTAAGAGAGTAGTTTCTGTCGTGTGCCCAGTGTCTATGGAGCTGTGCTGTGTTTACACGAGTTAGCTGTTCAGAGCGGCCTCTGCTTTACAGACAAAACCTTGGGGCTCCCCCTTCCCCGTCTGATCGGTTACTGGGCAGCAGAATCTCATCCCCAGGTTGTGGGGAGGTACCGCTAGCATGAGCTCACTTGAGGCTGTGTTTTGTGTTTTCCAACAGCTCAGGTTGGCAGCTCTGGTACATATTACAGCCTGTTTGCGCGAGGTACCTACACGAGCCCTCAGCTTTTCCTCCTGGGCAGCGTTGGCCTATGACCCGATTTTTTTTTTTTTGATTGTTCGTTTTTATCTGAATGTTTTATTTCCACATTTGGTCTTGGGGAGCAGCAGGGTTTTTTGTTTGTTCTTTTTAGGGGGAGCTAATTAGATTTATTTATTTTTAATGGAGGGACTGGGGGTTGAACCCAGGACCTCATGCATGCTAAGCACACGCTCTACCCCTGAGCTCCCCTCTTGTGACCTGATTGTAAACCACAGCATCTGAGTGGCCATTGTCGTGTGGGCCAATAGTGTTTGCTTTTATTGTTGTTGTTGTTTTTTAAGAGTCTGGGATGCCAGGCATCCTTTGTGGGGTTGGGGGTGGCGGCAGGTAATTAGGTGTATTTGTTTATTTTATTTTAGAGGCGGAACCGAGGATTGAACCCAGGCCTGTGCGTGCTGGGCATGCGCTCTACCACTTGAGCTACACTCTCCCCCGCCAACAGCATTTTTCCATGGCTGTGACCTGCGGCAGAAGGCCTTGGCACCCCGACACGGTCGCTGTGGCCAAGTGACCTCAGTCACAGACTGTGACCTGAGTCACAGACACCCCAAAACTCAGTCTCTTCATCTATAAGAGGAAGGTATTGATACCAAGGGGTGACTGTCGAGAGGAGAGAGTGTTTGTGAAAGAGTTCCATAAACATGCAATGTGGCAGTACCCTTCTCATTACTTGCTGCTGTGACCAGCTTGTCACTCAAACTCCCCCGCATCCAGCTGGCTAAATTCCAGCCTTGAGGTGATTACTTTTTGAATGGAGTGCTTGCTTTTTTCAGTCAAGATACATGCTAACAATTAAAACCACAATATATGCCACTGTTCTCTTGAAAGCTAACGTCATGGAAAAAAGTGAAATCCTTCATCCAAAGAAGCCAAAGGCTTAGAAGTTCTTGGCAGTCACTGGGGACTGCAGTTTGCTTTGAAAGCTTCTGCCATTTATAAGAGCAAAGTAGCCTGACCACCTCCGGTGTCTGAAAATTCAGTCTAAATCAGTAGACTCAGCATATTCGCATCCTAAGATTTGATGGGCTGTATGAGGCATTTCCCCATGACAAAGGTGACAGGTGCTGTTCCTTGGGACTTTTTGTTTTTTTCTAAAGAGAGTTGGCCTGCGGAATTGGGGCTCAGCTCCGATCACCCTGGAAGACCCCTGTGACTTTCCTCTTGTGTCACAGTTCCCTCCAGAGCAAGGATCACCTGATTTTCAGTGGGACCAGGAGTTTAGTCTTTGGATTGGACATGCATACATACACTGGTGAATAAGTTGATTTTGAGATGGAAGGAAAGGACTGAATGTTTGTGCCCCCTCTCCCCAGAATTCACATGTTGAAACCCTAACCCCAGTGTGATGGTATTTGGAGGTGAGACTTTGGGAGGTGATTAGGTCATAAGGGTGGGGTCCTCATGGATGGGGTTAGTGCCCTATAAGAAGATGCCAGAGAGCTAGCCATGTGAGAACACGAGATGGCCCCCACTGGCAAGCAGGAAGCAGGTCCTCACCAGAAGTGACCAGGCTGGCACCCTCATCTCAGACTTTCAGCCTCCAGAACCACGAGAAGTCAGTTCTGTTGTTTAAGCCACTCAGTCTCTGGTCATTTGTTACAGCTGCCTGAATGGGCATGGACAGGCCAGGACCTCAATGCTCATCCGGCACAAGGGGGCTCACCTTTTCCAGATGAAAATGAGAGGTTCAGGAAGCAAAGGGGCCTTTCCCTGCAGCCAGGCAGTCCTGCTGACCCTTCCAGTAGGTTCTGTGCTTTCCTTTCGTGCTGAGACCTGAGGATGTTGCTGCTCAGCTGAAATCCAGCCAGCCTGCAAGAACGAGACTTTCCCCAACCTAAGCACACTCACTATCCGGATGTACTCGGGGGGAAGGCTGCAGCCTGAACAGCCAGCTTCACCCCAGATCATCTTATCTCTCTGTGTGCGCGCAGTCTGCTCTTGGACGTGACTACAGGGAGATAAGGGAATCAAGAGTCCCGGGGCTGCAGGAACAGGGAGGGACGATCACAGGCAGGACACAGACCGTCCACTTTCACTTCTGGAAGCCGCTCGCTCTTGGAGGCGCTGACCTCCGACTTCCTTCCAGATAAACAGAATCAAAGCACAGAACTCGCTCACGTCCCTGATGAAGGCTGAAATGTCTCTTTATTTTAACAACTTCTAGTGCTTCGCACGTATGGAGGGCAGGATCAACGGTAGGACTTCCCCACTGGTGCATCTTTTATCCCTGTGTTACCTTCGCTGCTCGGGCCTCTCTTTACCATGTGCCCTTGATAAATCAGGCAAAGGAAAAGATACCTAGGTCTGAGGTCGGGCTGTGCTCCACTGCCACTATCACACACTCCTTGGATTCAGTCTCTGCAGGGAAGCACTATTTTATCCTTATTTTACAGACAAGATGCCAAGGCTCAGAGAAGTTAAGAGACTTGTGTAAGGATGTTCAGAGCAGGAACTTGAATGGAGCCCTTTAAAGACAGACCGAAAATAGAACAGCTGGTTTTTATTTACTTTTTCTGAAACGCCACTTCCGAGAAGATAGGATGTGTATAAAATGAATTAAGCATCTTAAACAGGAATTTTTTTTTTAGCTTAAGCAGGTTTTCTTGAATACGAGGTTATTGTGCGGCTGCTGGGGTAGAAAACTCTAATTTGGGGCCCATTTTCAATGCAGCTCTAGGAGGAGGCTACAGGGGAAAGGGCTCGGAAGAGAAGGCTGGCAGGAAAATCATTTTTAGGGCAAAATCATTATTCTGTTCCTTGCCATCTTTTAGTAGCTAACCTGCTTTTCAAAATTGTTTCTTTTGCTGTAACAAGGATTGCTAAATCAGGACACTCCTCACATCTCTCTGCGTTTTGTCTGGAGTCAGGTACATCTTTCTTTGGCTGAGCCCTGCAGAGGCACTACCGCAGAAAGGCCGGGCTACCTGGTACCACATTTGTGCAAACACTGTTTTGTCTGAGTCTCGTCAGCTCAGGCCTGGAAAACCAGGAGCTGACTTGTTCATGCAGGAGCCTCCTGGAAGTCACCAGGGTTAACCAGAAGGGCGTCCCTCCATCCCCTCCCCTCCACACACAAGCACAAATCTCAGCGCTCAGCAGATGTGAAGGAAAATCGGTGCAGGCAAGGTGTTAAAGATTTTTGAGTAACAGGCTTCTCTGAGTTGGTGCTTCTCGGTTTAACTCCAAGTGTCTATAAAGCTGCTCACTTAACTTCTGAAGGGCGGTTCGGAGCACCCCAAGCCCGCCTCCCTTCACCAACTTTGGGGGCGGCTGTGGAGAGGGCTGGGCTCACCTTGTGGGGGTGGCACTAGGGGCCCTGTTGGGTCAGTTCTGTCCTTTCCTGTCCTCCTGTCCCCAGCTTTGATGGAAACAGAAACAAACCCCAAAACAAACATTTTTTTCTCCATGATCCTTTAATAACGTCCATCTGAATTATCCTGGCCTGTGCATCATTTTACAGGGCTCTGAGAACAAGCTGATTTAGGAAGGTGTTTTTCTGATGGCAAGCCAGACTTGAGCCTTGGACGATGATGATATGGGATGGGGTGCGGGGGTTGGGATCACTTGCTGTCGGGACCAACTGTGAACCGATCTGGCCAGGAGCTAATTATGATTCAAGGGGAACTAAGTTACAAGTATGCTAAAGGTAGGCTCTACCAGTACATTCCCTCTTTCATCAGTTCCCACATACAGAATTTTTGACATCTTGGTTTTGATGCTTCCCTTCTTCTTTGGTGCTGCATTTTGTTCCTCTCATGAAGGGGAGCCCCCACCACACACATGGCGTCAGGGGAAAGAGGTTTACAGGGTTTGAAAGGAATGATTCACCCCAGCTTTCCCAGAGGGGAAAAGTTTGGTCCAAAATATGAAAGAACTTTGGAAAGAGCATAAGATAAGTTCTGTAAATTGTGGAATGTGGTGCTTCTCTTAGTTCTGGGGAAGACTTTTCAGGATCCAGAATTAAAACCAAGAATAACTTCGAGCGTGCTGATGTATCTTATGTGGCAGGAGCCCTTGCCTTGCTATTTCCAGTGAATTATGACACCGCCAGACACCTGAGTCATTCAACACTGAGTCCCCATCCTTCCAGAACTAATTAACGTTCTAGGGCAAGGAGTTTCTAGTGTCCCAAGGAGATTTTTTTTTTCCAGCCAAAGAAGCCTGAATTCACCTGAAGTCAGACAGAATAGAGAATTCATTCAGCTAACTTGAGACTCATAGTGGATTTATTTTATTTTATCTCTCTTGTTTTTTAGACAGTTATCACATGCTGTTTCTTTTAAAATTGAAATACAGTCAGTTACAATGTATCAATTTCTGGTGTACAGCACAGTGTACATGTATTCATTTTCATTACAGGTTACTACAAGATGTTGAATATAGTCCCCTGTGCTAGACAGAAGAAATTTGTTTTTGATCTGTTTTATTTATAGTAGGGTCTGTTTTATATTCTGTGTCAAATTAGGCTGTAAAATGCCACATTTATCTTATTGTCCTGATCTCTTTGTCACACCTAGCCACAGATTTCCATCTTTGAAGACAAACAGTTGACAGTTCACTTTTGCAATTTCCTCTTTTGGGGGTTATCAAGAAACTTCTGGGAGATATTTGGCGTTTGCCTCCAATCTGAGTGGAGATAAACGGAATTTTCTTGAGACTGGTTTTTTTCCTCCTCTTCTAGCCAAAGTGAGGGGAAATTGGCCATATGGAGAAAAGACTCTGGTAGAGATGCCCTTATCCTCGACTTTGATTCTTGTTGCAGAGTCCCCCCAGGAGTTTGTCCTCTAAAAAGGAGAGTCAGGGGGCCGTTGAGTGGAGGGGACCTCAGAGGCCAGGCCACCAGAACCGTCACCTCACAGAAGGGGAAACTGAGGCTCAGCAATGGCCTAATCCAGCATGAAAGCCAGTCTCAGCCTCCCTTCACCTCCCCCCGCTTCTCAACCACCGGCTGTCCAATATACTTGTGGCTCGTTTTACAAACACAGCGGAACAGGATTACAGCTGTGAACGAAAAGACGAATCCTGCCTGTTTTACGTCCCCAGATTGCCACCATCGGTTTAGCTCATTTTTAGAATTTCCCAGAAGTGGGATGGATGACAATAACAATTTAAAATTTGCTTTTCGTGATTGCATGCACGGATTTCATTTCTTTTCCTTGATGCTGAATTTGCATAGTCAGTGAGTTGAAATGAGACATCACCAGGGCCAGTAGACACCCCCAACCCTGGGTCTAGCCCCTTTTAGCCGTGGGAAGGACGTTCTTTCTCCCCATCCTCTGAGATATTGAGTATACAGGGCCCACCTTTCGATAGGAAGACAGTCTTTAAACAGAGTTAAAACAGCTGTTGAATGTTTAAACCATACTTTTTCTCTTTGACGGAATTTAGGATATATTAAAAACAGCAAACTGTTAGCAGATACAAAGTATGTTAAGGCAGACTGTTCTCATCTATATCTGGGGAGTCTATATTTTGATATTTTACATGGAAAACAAATGTTAGTGGCATTACTTCGTTCAGCTCTCCGGACCCCTGGGCTTTTGCTCATGCTGTTCGCCCCGCCTAGAACACCCTTCCTGCCTTCCATTTCTGCTCCCTCCTGTTCACCCTTTTAGACTCAGCTCTGGCCTCTCTCCCCTGAGAGGTTCTAATGTCTGTCCTCTGGGATCCTACAGAACCTCTTGCAGATCTTTTTCATGGCAGTATCTGGATTTTATAGTTTTGAAGTTACCGACTGCTGTGGCTGTTGACCCACTAGACTGTAGGTCCCTGGAATAGAGATCAGATTTTCCCCTTTGTCTTTCAGCAGCTGCTGTATAGTAGGCATGCTCCATCAGTGTTTATGGAACTGAACCAAAGGACAGGAAGCCTCTGTTCATTGGAACTGGGACCCACTCTTATAAAGTTACATCAGTCAGTCATTTTAGGTCCTTGAGATGCTGTGTTGTATTAAATGTTCTTCGCAGCCAAGGGCAAATCCCCTTGTGTTCACAGGCCCTACTCCCTCAAAACCAAGTGAGCTACCATCTGGTGGCCACCTTACACCCCAGACAATCATGCCTCTACAGCCTTTCTTCTTGTCTGAATCCTTTACAGCCCAACATTCCTGAGGCTTTAGGTTCAGAACCTGGAATCCCAGATCCGATATCTCAGAGATCATCGGGTGCTGAGAAATCACATGTCCCTTAGCGCTGGGGCAAGGGACACCGCCAGCCACATCCATCAGAGAAGGTCACACAGGCTAAATGAAAAGAGCACGTGACAGATGATGGTCTGATTCTGTTTTCATTAAAAGAAAAATGAAAGATATGATCTGTCAAACAGAAGCGTGGGGAGGTAGGGGGAACGCAGTGCTTACAAGTCAGGGGGTTGGCGTTAAGGCCGCCTGGGTTCAAACCCAGCTCCTCTCCTGACCAGCTGTGCAACTTAGGAAGGCTGCTTAAACCCAGTACCTGCCTTTCTTCCTCCATCAAATAGGGATGTGGTGGTGCCTGCTCCTTGCCGTCGTTCTGAGGATTAACTGAGCTAATATATGCAAAGCCCCTAAGATGTGCTGGCACACAGCCACCAGGAGGTGCCACTATTAAATTCTCTGCAGTGAACATGTATACTCAGGCCGATTATACCTATGAATGTTTTGGGGAAAGTATTAAAAGTTTGGAGAGAGCAAGCAAGCATACTCCCTATCTGTGCGGCTGGATTTGCTGTAGGGTTGTGTAGGGATGGGCCAGACCAATGACCGGTTCTTGTGTCCAGTGACTAAGGGATGAAACAGTCAGTAGCCAGACTGACCCTGTAGACTTCCACCTGCACACACACACGCACATGCACACATACACACCCAGAGTTAAGCCCCCGGGTGGAAGACTGGAGTACTGTCTCCCTAGGTATTTATGTGTCCAAAGGCAAGGAGCCTTGGAAGCATCTCAAGGTCATAAAAGCCCAGACACATGAGACTCTCTGACTCCTGCAGATATTTTATTTACATTCCTAAAGGTCAAGGTTAAAAACCCAGAGTCCTTTCCCTCCCATCTCAAAGGAGCAAAGGTTTCTCTCTCTCTCCTTTCTAGACATGGAGGGAGGTAACTGCTCTCTTCTGCACGTGAGCAGAGAGGATCCTTTTGTTTTCCATCCCTCATCTCAGGGGTGTAACCTGCACATGGAGGAAGCCTCCATCGGCTCTTGTCACCGTGCCTGTGGGTCTGGGCCTGGGTCTGGGGGCCGACACTGCAGGGTCACTCTGGGTATGAGCATCGGTGGAGCCCCTTCCCTGACCCGGCTGCTTTGCCTGTAGAAAATACTTAACTATAGGTGGGCGGCATCTAGGACCCTGTGTGGTTTTATTATCCGTATGCCTGGGTGCTTTGCTGGTCCAGAGAAACCCGGGTCCCTGTCTGCGGGACGTGTCTGGGGACCAAGGAAGTTAGGCCAGCACAGCATCCAAGGTATGTCCGCAGGACCAGGCGGCTCCAGGTGGCCTCACCAGCATTCCTCCTTTAACCAAAGAGACCCCGTACATCAGAAAACAGCCATTTTTTATGAGTTGTAGCTGGATTCTTTTACAGTAAAGTACAGTTCTAATGAAATGACTCTGTCCCCAGCTGTTCCTGAAAGGAATGGAAAAAGGCTGGCGTCTCCTGGTGTTTCCATTTTTGATCAGCCTCATCTGGGAATTTAATACATTTTTCTGATCAAAGTCCAAAGTCTCTGCTTTGCTCCGGCTTTAATCTTTGGCTATAAAGCCTCCCTTTTCTTGCAGACATACATTCAAATCAGGTTACAGCCAAACAGCAATTTTATTTTGGGGGATGGAGAGGGTGGGGCAGGAACACGTGTCTAGATAAAGAGGTGTTCAGTGCCCTCCTTAGGGGAAGGTGTTTGGACAGTTCAGGTAAATAGTTAACAGTTTTTTCAATGTAGGTTTTTGGTATATTTGAGAGATTTTATTCTACATACTGAATTCTGTTAATCGTTGAAATGGCCCTAAGTCATGTTTTCTGTTATTTTTTTGATGCTTATGTCAAGAAGAAGGAGGAAAATAATTTAAATTCAAATGCTCTTCAAATTCCAATATTAACTTGAATTTCTTTTTAAGAAAAAAACAATGTTTGTTTAAGAAAGTAGATGACCTATAAAGATGTCTGAAGGATCCCTTTCTGGAAAGTAGATGAGTTTATCAAGGACTCCTGTGTGAAGGGACGTCTTCCTTTATCTCACCCATCAGTGAGTTGCTCAGACAGGTGGCAAAATGGGAAGAGGGGGTCCCGATAGCCCGCACCAGGACTGAGTAGGTCCTGCCCCCACGTCTTCCCCAGGGAGGAAGGGAAGTGGGTGATTCAGGAGGCTTGAGACCCCAGAAAAGAAAAGAGAAACTGCCGCAACCTGCCTGGTCCAGTCCGGCCTGATCCGGCCCGGGAGACTCACATAGAAGGTCGGGTCAGCCTCCCCGTCTGCAGGCATCTGGAGACTTGCCAACTCATGTTTTCTTCAGTGCTGCCCTGATGTGTGGCTTGTGTCATGAGGTCCATATCAGTAAAGTAGTTTAACTACCCAACTCGCCCAGCGTTAGCAGGTCCCAAACTGTGCCAGGCGCAAGGCTGAGGCTGGGATGTCCCTGAGGGTGGGCGCCGGGGGCTGGGATGGGGGTCTTGGTGCTCAGAGGAGCCCGCAGGCCCTTTCACCCGGGATGTTTGGAGACTCGGGGGCTCAGATCAGCAAGTATTTTGATAATTCTCTTCAACCACATACTTCATACTCCGAGCACCAGTTTTCAGAGAATTAGAAGCAACAAGTATACATAAACTCTGCTGAAAAGTTCACCTTCCTTTGCTCAGCCAGTCCCCAGCGGGGCTGAGGGGCCAGTGGTTATGAACCATGCTCCACATGGTTCCCTATTAGCTCTACAGGCAGAAGATGTGGGGTGCGGTGCCGATACACATAGGCCAGAAGGTGCGTTTTGAAACAGATCCTTAATATAGTTCCTTCTCATTTAGCTCTTCTACTTGACGAGTTAGAGGACCTGTCAGTTATTCCAGTTCCAGATCCGTGAGCACCAGCGTCGTGCATTGCGTCTGGGCACGTCACCCGTGCAGCCTGACAGTCAGAAGAGGCTGCCTTGTGAGGGTGTGCCCTGGTTCTGAGTAGGTGCCCCTTCTGCCAGAGCAGTGGTTGGCCCTGCTGTTCAAAGTGATTAATTCACTGTGTGCCACTTTGGTTAGGGAAGGGGACAGGGAGACAAGGATGAGGAAGGAACGAGAGACACTGGATTGCGGAAATAAACGAAGACCAACCAGGTGAGAATCAACAAAGGCTATTCACTCAGAGCCGGTAAAGCAAGAGAGTCAGCCACCATCACCTGTGTCTTGGCAGCGACTCAAGGGCCAGCGGAGGAGTGGGAAAGATTTACGGTGGAAAAAAGGCAGGGCTCCTGGGTGCCCTGATGGGAGGCTGTCCGCGTGGGGAGGTTGGACCCACGAGAAGCCGGGCATCCTGTATGATTGTTTGGGGTGAGTATGCAGCTTTCTCTGGTCATTCCTAAATTGGAAGTGAGAGTTTGGAAATTTGGGGCACTGTCAGTTATAAATCAAGTCCTTGCCACTCAGGGCTGGTTATCACAGGGGTTATTTGGCTTTTGGGATTGTTGCTGAAGGTAGCGGTCTGACCGCCTACAAGTCTGACTTAGAGACCGCAGGCTGGCTTCCTGGCTGGTTACTATCGATCACGGGTTGGTTTCCTGGGCAGATTGCTACAGGTTGTGGGTCAGGGTTCTGTTTCTACATGTTGCCTGGCCATTGTTCGTTTGTCTATTTAGTATCTCAGCACCAACCTAGCACTGGCTAAGAATAAACAAGAGACTCAGCACGCCTTTTGGCCTCGGGGAGTGGGGGGGATCTCAGGCTGGCCAGCACCAATCAGATACCAGCATCCAGGCCTCTGCGGTCGTTGCTGGGCAGGACCACGCCGTGACTATCCGACGGCAGCCTGGTCGCCAACTCTGGACTTGATCATGAGGCTGCCGACACTGCAGTGTTCACACGCCATGAGCTCCTTCCCGCCTTCCTTAAACTTGAGATTGACTCTGGCCAGCTGCTTCTCTGAGGGGGACACTGTTCCTTGGGCAGGGACTGCCCCATCCTGGTTTCTAGTCCACTTTTGTTAGTGACTGGCTGTCTTGAATCATCCAAGGACTCCCCTGACAATGAAAGCTTCTCTTATATGTCATTTCACCCCTGCTCTCAGCCCCGACCTGCAGAGGGGTTTCTGGCCAGGAATGGAGTATTCCAGACAGTTCTGGAATTTTCCAGACAGTTCTGGAATTTCTGTCATAATCTCCTCCTTCTTCAGTCATTTTCTTGTCACTCCTGGAAGTTTGGTGCCATGGCCTCCCTGCTCTGGGCACCGTGTCTGGCCGGAGGAAAATGGATGGGGCCGTGCCAGCCTTCAGTGCCACCGCTCCTGTCCTGGCAGGCCACGTGGGGACTTCTGAGGTGGCTCCCCACCCACCTTCTAGTTTTTTTGTTTCTATGTTTGTTGTGCATTTTGCTCTGGCATTTACAGAAAATTCCTGGATGCCAACATCATGGATAGCCAAAGACAATCCTGGAATATTTGACTTCTCTAGAATTTAAGAAAAAAAAGTGTTCAGAGTTTATAGCGTTAAGTTTTACATCAGATGTGCCTAAAGTATTTAAGTTTGTAGAGAAACCCTAAGAAGGTTATATAGGGTTTTGAAAGACACCCACAAAGTTCTGAAGAGGGGACAATTAAAAAGGCATCTCGTCTCCTGCCTGTGTGTGTGTTTGCGCTTTCAAATTACCTGACGTCCTCTGGGTGTGGAAGTTAAGTCAAAGCTGTCAAGATTTGCTTCCCTTCTGAGAACAACTCTTGTGCCATTGACGACCAAGAATAACAATAAGCCTTTTCTTAAGTTGAAAAAGAGTATGTATTTTTGTCCCTGAAAGAACAGCGATTATTCATGTCCTTTAGTTATTTAAAGTATTTTTGTAAATGCTGAGAATGAGAATTCTGAACTTCATCTTGACGTTCAGCCATACAAAATAAAAATGCTTTAAATATTCAGGGCCTTCACCTGAAACATTTTGGTTGGTGAGTCTCTTAATAATAATAGCTCTTTGGGGAGGACCAGTACGTGACGTACACGGTCGGAAATGCTTTGAACATATTAACTCCTCTACTTCTCATATTACCCTCACTTTATAGCTTGCACACTGAGGCCCAGAAAGGTTCAGCCACTTGCCCGAGGTCACACAGCCACGACTTGGACCTGGGCCATCAGACATCCACCTTAAACCTATGTTGGCCCTCGAAGCTTCCACCCACATTCTATCAAGGCACATAGTTTCTCTTGTTTCCTCCCAAAACATGAACTTGAAAAGGAAAGCAGCATTGACTATTCATGTGTTTAGCTCAGAACCCTTCAAGCCTTTGGAGTGTAAGAAATAATCATCGTTAGAGCCCCTCCTGGAATTGGGCCGTTGCAGGTCTGGTTGCTGCTGCTGATCTGCTGTTCGTGGAGCTCAGTCGGAGAACAGACAAGTGAAACACCAGGGAGGATGATGGTGGGTGAGCATAATGTATGATCATCTTCTTATCTTGGAATTCTTTTTTTAAAATAGGCTTTTAGCAGGCTTGCTTTCTTTTTTATTGTGGCAAAATAGTTAATGCCACCAAACTGTGCACTTAAAAATGGTCAAGTTTATGTTATATATATTTTTACCACAATAAATAAATAAGTAGGTTTAAAATTTTTTTTTAATCCAGTGAGCTCGTGGGTGACTCCCCAGCCAGGCATGATGTCTGTAGGTCTTGCGGATTGGGTTGGCCAAAGTGAGATTTTTTTTCCTCAAGTTTTCCAGGTTCATGTTCTGCTTCAATCTCACAAGGAAGAGAAAACCTTAGTAGGCTATGAATGCCTTTAGAAAAAAGCCAAGAATAGTGTGTATGTAACTTCTTTTGGAGCAAAATCTACTGGCTGATCTACTGGTTTCAAGGGCCAGTTCAGTTCCTGGTGTAGTTGGGGAGGATTTTTGTCAATTTTGCGAGTTTCTGGTTATAAAGACCCATGGGTCCTCAGTGGTCTGCCCCAACCTTGTGTTTTTCATCACCCCTGGTTTTTTCTTAGG